>NC_060138.1:83096164-83403686 GCF_021461385.2 Schistocerca piceifrons
CAAATTAAATGTTCCCGCATATAAATTGTCTGTTTTAGTTACCAAAACACACTCGAGTCTCTTATTGATACTACTGGTGTAATTTAAAGCTAGTCCTGAGGTTAATTGGATCGTTTTACCACTCATAAAGGAAACCGAAATGCATAGAAAATGGTTCTGTGACAGTATAAAACACACATGGGTATTACTGCTGATGCAACTTACAGCTTATAGTGCACTTATTGATGGCAAAATTTTTATTTTTGAACGTAAGTAAACAATGTTATTCCCACTTATGAATTTGTCAAGCGTTAGTCTTAGTTCAGCTAAAACTGATATATTCGTTAGCCAAACAATACAGTGACTCCTATGGTATGATATTAATCGTAACTTGCGGTACAAAACTTTTGTCGTCTTCTGCTAATAGAGCTAAATCACGCTGTCACACAGTGAACACCACATGATATTTTAAGCTGTAAATCGTCATATTACAGTAGAAGTATAATAAACTGGCCAGTACATCGGTACGATACAACAAAAGTGTAACAAAATACCCCATACAGAGTCATGTTACAGTAGAACTACAATAAATTGCCCCACATATCGACACGCTACTGACTTGGTTGAAAAGGGTGTCATAAGGCCATCTCCGTGTCGTTCACAGCGACCATTAAACATCTGATGCCGTTCACGTCCCATAAATACATTAAAAGCCTTGGCGGCAACACTCAACACGAATAACATCTATGCACTCTAGAGGTCGTTCTCCTTGTATAGAGAATTGCAACTCTTATCACCGCCGATCGTGTGCCTGTTGTACTGGTTGCTTTGGGGAGAACAAAATTTATTCATATTGACTTATGAACAGTGCCATGAATTAAGACTTTTATGATTCTTCAGCGATGTAAAAAAAGATGTACAGAAAAAATATTTATCATTCAGTGTAATTGTATTTAAAAACAATACCGTGTTACTATTATATTATTCTTTGTTATGCGTTAAAAATATTAATAGCTGTGAAACGGCCGAATGATTTTATGTAATTTACTACTCTGGTCTTGATCTTGGATGAGGACAGACGTGAGAGAGGTTGTAAGTGTACATACGTTGCATTTTGCTTAAATATATGTGTTCATTAGGTCTTAAAACCTTTATTTAAGTATCTTTACCATCCATGATTTGTTTTTTCGGAGTATCATAGAGCGCAATACAGCGCGACCCTATAATTTATTGTTACGGCCACTTGCACAGCCGCAATGTTTTATTTGAATATTTCCAATATTAAGCGGCACAGAGCTGCAGAAATAACTTACAAAGTTTGCATTTTAATTATATTATTTAACTTCAGTGTAATTTTAATTTATTTGCAAAGACTAATAGTAATTTTCATTAAGCTCCTGTGGTAAACGCGTAACGGCTAGCTGCTATGTCAGCTACGTAAATTCACAGAAATTAACTTACTCCGAAATGATCGGTGATAAAGCTGCCACACAATAATATTTCCCTACGCGAATCCATGACATTAAAGAAGTGTTAATTTCAATTAAATTGCAATGCGAAAAGAACTTGAGATATTTTATTAACATAGGAGCTGGTACAGTGCTTTACACTTATATTTACGTGTTTCACATTGGGGGCATTAAACCTTCAAATAAATTTCCTTAAAAGAAGGACAGTGTAAGTTGCCCGTGATAAGTTGTGTTGTCATTTTAGTATATTTGGCGTCATTTGATGTGTAACTATACGTGCATGTGTCTACAAATCATATAGCTTAATAAACTGCACACGTACGCACACTTAAGGTATACCATTTGACATACAGAACAAAACACAACATGCACATTAAAAACAACACAATCTGTGTGAAGTTACATTGACATCAACCCATGTCATCTGAGTGCTTTACATGTTTTATTTTTCTTTGTCAGCCAGTGTACAAAAAGCTATTTGAAGCCAAATATTACTTCGAAGCCGATGGAACTGGCTTATTTTACCACTGCTTACCCCATAGAACTCTGTGTTAAAAAATGGTTGTCTACAAACGGACGAAATGGTTAAGAAAAGAATAATGGTATTAATAGAATGCAGTACAGCTTCAGGAAAGGGAGGTACACCGCAGATGCGATAAATTGCGCAATGAATGTTGTGAACACCTCGGACGACCAGTAGGTGATAGACATATTGACTGATACAGATGGGGCGTTTGAAAATTTATTTTGGACTGCCCTGTTCAAAATACAGAAGCATGTGGACTGTCCCAGGTGTCTCTATAAAGCTTACAGATGAGTATACAGTGATTCAGCTGCCCTTATCGGTTCGTTTTATGCAACCTGCGCTACGTCTCCTACCAGCTAACAGTCACTCAAACCTTTGTGAGGGAACTTATATCTGTACGTGGCTGTCACTTGTGTGGGTGCTGTTCCTGATACAAGTGTAGAGTGGGTTGCATAAATCACCTTGTTTATCTGTGCGCCAGATCGCCGAGCGTAGTACGCGGAACTTCTTTCCTTTCCGTTAGAAAAATACTATTACTACAGTTTTTTTCAGTGTCGATATTTTATGTAGATTCCTCCCACCCCCCCTAAAAACCATAATGCTTAATGCATGGTTTGAAATTATGTTAAAATATTATGTGCTATATTTATGCCAATTCATGTGCGACATTTGGTCTGTTCTCGTACCTTGATAACAGAGTAATAAACAGCAGTAAGTAAATATGTAAAATGTCGCTGGATGGATTTGCTACAGTCTGTGTCGATGTGCACAAAAGACCGATTACAACAGAAACGAATAGATTATGGAGATCGATCATGACTCAAAATATCATAGCACGACGATGAATTTGACAATGATATAAATATTGCACTTCCGGTCTCCACCGGATCAGAAATACGGAACAACATGAAAAATATGCGCAGCTGGATTGTAAGGCGTACCCAGGAGCAGATATAGACTCAGATCACAATACAGTAGTGATGAAGAGTAGGCTGAAGTTCAAGACATTAGTCAGGAAGAATCAATACGCAAAGAAGTGGGATACGGAAGTACAATGGAATGACGAGATACGTTTGAAGCTCTCTAGCGCTGTAGATACAGCAATAAGGAATAGAGCAGTAGGCAGTACAGTTGAAGATGAATGGACATCTCTAAAAAGGGCCATCACAGAAGTTGGGAAGGAAAACATAGGTACAAAGAAGGTAGCTGCGAAGAAACCATGGGTAACAGAAGAAATACTTCAGTTGATTGATGAAAGAAGGAAGTACAAACATGTTCCGGGAAAATCAGGAATACAGAAATACAAGTCGCAAGGACATCAAAAGCTGACTCGCTATGGCAAAAAAGGCATTTCTAGCCAAGAGAAGTCTACTAATATCAAATACCGGCCTTAATTTGAGGAACAAATTTCTGAGGATGTACGTCTGGAGTACAGCATTGTATGGTAGTGAAACATGGACTGTGGGAAAACCGGAACAGAAGAGAATCGAAGCATTTGAGATGTGGTGCTATAGACGAATGTTGAAAATTAGGTGGACTGATAAGGTAAGGAATGAGGAGGTTCTACGCAGAATTGGAGAGGAAAGGAATATGTGGAAAACACTGATAAGGAGAAGGGACAGGATGATAGGACATCTGCTAAGACATGAGGGAATGACTTCCATGGTACTAGAGGGAGCTGTAGAGGGCAAAAACTGTAGAGGAAGACAGAGATTGGAATATGTCAAGCAAATAATTGAGGACGTAGGTTGCAAGTGCTACTCTGAGATGAAGAGGTTAGCACAGGAAAGGAATTCGTGGCGGGCCGCATCAAACCAGTCAGCAGACAAAAAAAAAAAAAAAAAAAAAAAAATTAGGTGCGCTTCGATTTGCAAAAGGAATAAAACGATGTAGTATATCGAACCAGTTGTGGAAATTTCAGAGGGGAAAACACACTACTAAAACAAATAAGTTTCTTTTTATCTGTGAAAGGACTGAAGGTGACTGGACTGTGAATGCGTCACTGTTGTCTGAAGGTCCCATTTGTTGAACACAGCACCAGTGATGAGGTACCTAATCACCCACTAAACCGGCACATCTTGGCACATCTTCCGAAGCGAGAAGTCTAGGTTGATGCAACTCATAATTCAAGGAAAGATAATAGTAAAACGTGGACCATATTGGAAAGATTTCATACGGAGAAGAAGGGATGATATGTGTCCACTAAATCAGGCGAATTCTGCTGTAGAAACGATGTTGATGTGATGAAGATCTCAGTAACAAACATAAGATACGAGAAAAATAGAATTTAAGGAACTGCTTCTAGATCCAAAGATAATAAAATAATGTGCTACTACAGTTAATCAAATTTATTATGTCGTGTTGTACCTTATTCACTTAAGTTAGTCACAACCTACTATTAGAGCAACAGGCTGAGTGCCTGGATACAGATAAACATTGCAAATGAAAGTCTAAATGTAAAATTTCTCTCTTGATATGGATATATGCCGAACACTCCATTCGTCCAATTACGAAATGTGCTGAATATATCAGCCCCATTTTTAATAAAGGAACTGCACACGCCACTGCAGGTATACTGGACCGGAAGATCGACTGAACGCAGCGTATAACGCGGTTGGCGGAGCGCTATCTCGTTCGCGCGTGCGCAGAGCCCGGGAAACAATGATGTATGAAAATTGGCTCGGCAAATCCCACCGTAATACTCGGCGTGATAAATTTGGCGCGTAAGCCCGTTAATGAGAAGTTATGTTAACGCAGAGTGCGCCAAACCCCGTGATTAAATTCAATTACTCGCATCATTTTTTCTTTCACAAGACGCTCTTTCTTCGGCCCACGGCGGAGCGGTTTAAAGTTGACGTCACCGTGGGGCGGGTGCCTTTCTTGGTCGATCTCTGGCAGAGCGAGCGCACTGCAGAACCGTGCTAAACTGCCACTCCTACGTCTGCAGGCCACCAGATATCTGTAAGGTTTTGTGACAGATTTTTCTATTCCCTGTGACTAGAAGACGATACACCGAAGACCGTTCAAATCTCTTACATTTCGTCTGACTATCCTGTTGCCCAGTGGTAATGCATCTTTCTCATTCATTTGATTTACACGGTGAACGGACTTGTAAGCAAAAAATCATTGCCTGTTGCAAATATCCTTGCTTATTCGCCAATAACTGATATAAGAGAATCTGAAAAGTGTGTTCTGGGAGGTGTGCAGCTGTCCTTTCCGTAACTGTCGCTGGAAGATGATGATAAGTACACATTGTGTCCCAGTTCCATTAGGACTGTGGCTATGAAAAATAAAAATCATGGATTGTAACAAGTTTGTTTTGCGTGGAAACTGTAACACCTACAGTGCCTCTCGGTGTTGAAAAAACAAAAATAGCTCGCAAATTAGCTTCCATGTCCTTAAAATGTCAATCAACAAAATGACCCAATTCCATCCACAAGTAGTAATTACGAAATATAAATAAAAAACAAATAGAGGGAAATATCTAGTATAGAAAGCAAAAGAAAAGAAAAGGAAAATTTAATTATAAATTTTAGAAACATGGGAAGGGGGAAAAGCAATAGAAAATATTAAAATATTAGTTATTCCAATACGTAAGAAAATCAATATTACAGTCATAGAACGTAGGTCTGGGACACTAAAGATAGTGTTTATTAAAGTATAAATATCCATACATTGTAATTACGATACTCCAGTCTCTAGTCTGTTCTAGTTCGGAAGTTATTTAGGACGTACAGCTTTAGAGAACAACAATTGGGACTTTATTAAACGGGGATCAAGAATAGATCGTGACGAGATTGTTTTTGAGGATTGTCGATTCAAGACTTTAATTTGGACATTTGTCAGATTATATAAACGGGAAAGTGAATAGTAATTTCTTTGGCTTTAATGTCAATTCGTGTGAATCTTTAAACGCTTTACTGAATTGAGAATTTTAACCGGATTCGGACTTTGAATTGTGATAGTGGGACACTTTAACTTCACGTGACTAGTGATCATAGTTAATGACAGTTTGCGGATATTAAATAGAAATAACTTATTTACCGAAAGTGACAGGATATTTTCTAACATCTCTGATTCTAGAGGGAATCCTACTTAGACATCTAACTAAAGAACTTCTTTGAATGAGATCGTATGAATGAACCTATTTATTAATAATTCTTGTCAATAAACTGACGTTGTTAATTTGAAACATAATACAAGTCTTGAACATTAATTTAACTTAGATTAATAAACGTTAAGGTTACGTGATCTATGCCAAGAACAAACTAGCGATTCGTAACTAAAACAATTGAACGAAAGGTTGAAGTATCGTCGTCTGTGAACATTGGTAGTAAAGCTACTAAAGATTTTTTTCTCTCAGAGTTGGGAAGACTATACGTGTAGTGACCCACGTTTAACATTGGGTTTTAAAAGTAATCTAACTGATACTTAGCCGGGACAATATTAAATAAAAGTAAAACCCTTCAATAACAGTCAATGTGTAAAAAATAAAATCAAACTTTCACCTATCAGACGAAAAAGCGAAAACAGAAAAAGGGCTGCTACAACACGCAGAATACAGAAAACCGTAAGCAATTACATATTCACATAAAAAATCGCGATGTGAACTGTTCGATAATCTAAAAATAATATAACTGTATCGTTATAGATCCCACTTATGATGCCTTTGAGCAAAAAAAGCCGAAACGCGACTGGGAAAATAAATGAAGCTGCAGCAAGAGAAGGCGCATTTATTTACAAAACAAGTATCGTCGATTATGTTCACAAAATCACTGTATTCATTCAAAATATTCTCCCTGTGAAACAACACACAGTTAAATTCGTTTTAAAAGTGTTTTGAAACAGACAATGTAGTCCATTTTTGGAATTCCATCTCGTTCTGCAATACCATTTTCTTGGATGTCCTCAGCTGCATCGTAATTGTGTCCCTTTTTGCCAACTTCAGTTCGAGAAGCGACCAGAAGTTGGCTGGGGCCAAATCCGGCGGAAATGGCGGGCGATCCAGGACTGTGATCCATTTTCTGGCCAAAAACTCGCAATCAGTCTTCACTTTGTTGGGCGGGGCATTGTCGTGCAGGAATGACCAGGAAGCTGTGTCCCGGTATTCCTGTCGAATTCGACGAATTCTCGCCCACAAACGACGGAAGACTGAAAAAATTTATGTTGCCTCACCGCTCCAACACCTTTTTCCGGTCAGGACGTCTGTGCAACGAAGCTAACACTTTGGCCTTCTACACAGCTGTTGTTGAAACTTCGAGGATCTGAATGCTACGAGATAGCGTTGCAATTTTTAATTTCCACAAGCAGTCCTAACTCAACTGGGACACAATGTAAAGTAGTCTTCGATGTATCAAGTGTGTGCTGTAGTATGCACCTCGTGCAACAGTTTCCGCACCATGCCTCAAATCAAAACAAGTCTATTCCCTAGCCTAAGGCAAGTCTTAGCTGATGTAATCTCTGTACTCCTCTGCCCTCTCACCCCGTGTGAGCAATGTTTCATACCACTGATTACTCCAAGTGCCTTAATCATACTCAAGCTAATTATTTATCCTGTTACCCTCAGTTGGAGTGATGGACAGATTCTGTTCAACCTATATTCTCCTGGTTTCGAGTTCTACCGTTGGTATCTCTGTCAATTTCCTCAGTGTTTTTGTAATTTTATTTTGTTGACGGTGGGACATTCAAAAACCCATTTGTCCTGGATGAAAAGCTTCCTATATGAGAATTTGCCGTTGGTAGGCGTTTTGTTCTGGACTTGGTGGGGACATTATAATGAGATGTCATTCTTGATATTTTGAAAGTTTGTGAATATTGACCAGGCGTCTTATTACTGCTGTCAGTTGCTTCTCCGGCCACATGTTTGAATTCAAGTGGCACCAACTTTTTTGTCCTTGTACTTTGGTAATTTTATGAGTTTTTCAAATATTTATTTTCTTCTACATACCGTCATTCGATTCTCAAAAAAATGGTTCAAATGGCTCTGAGCACTATGGGACTTCACATCTATGGTCATCAGTCCCCTAGAACTTAGAACTACTTAAACCTAACTAACCTAAGGACAGCACACAACACCCAGCCATCACGAGGCAGAGAAAATCCCTGACCCCGCCGGGAATCGAACCCGGGAACCCGGGCGTGGGAAGCGAGAACGCTACCGCACGACCACGAGATGCGGGCTTCGATTCTCAGATCTAGTGTTGAAACCCCAGATGCAACTTTTTTTTAAATTCAGGAAATGCTTTAGTTTTTGTCCCGAGATATCGAAGATGTAGATATTTTCAGAGAACACTTACAGATCCCAAACACTGTTCTCCTTGTTCTCCTTTTCCTCTGCGCTATATCGTATCCCAAAGAGTATGCGCCACAGAGTTACGGGTTAAAGTCCACAGTGGGGTTAATTCATCATATTCGCCTTTAGAGCTGTTACGTAAATATCTCACGGATTCAACCAATACGTCCCATGCCTGCAGACGACAATTCCAACTATTACACTCCCTCCACTCAGAGCTGTCATTTCACTTCTTTCCTTCCTTGGCCGGCCGGGGGGACCGAGCGGTTCTAGGCGCTACAGTCTGGAACCGGGCGACCGCTACGGTCCCAGGTTCGAATCCTGTCTCGGGCACGGTAGCGTGTGACGTCCTTAGGTTAGTTAGGTTTATGTTGTATTAAGTTCTAGGGGACTGATGACCTCAGCAGTTAAGTCCCATAGTGCTCAGAGCCATTTGAACCATTTGAAACTTCCTTGAATTTACAGCTTAAGTACTAGGCGTGGAATCTGTTGCTAGACCGACAGTATGTCTCAGTAACATAAACTAACTGGAAGCTCTGTATGTAAGTAGTATTAATATTCCGACACCGCGCGAGCCATAATTCCCACCTTTTTTTCTGCAACCTAACGCACTGTGCAGTCAGCAGTCACCATGGATCGATTCCCAGAAAAAGATATATCTCACTTTCTAGGCATAGCACAAGTTTCTAATATCTTTTTATCTCCTGAGACCACTGTGTCACACCCGGCATGCCCCTTTTCCCACGCCATGCTTTTGTATCTCATCCGGTGGTATTTGTGCACTAAAAAGCATTTTGGCACGTCGCACGCTGGTAGCTGCTTTAATGTTGATCATAGCAGTCTTAATTGCTATTCGCTTGATACAGCACCTGTTTCAGGTTGTTCAGTGTGCCTAGGAAAGAGTTTCCCATATTCTTAACGGATGATGTTTTTCTGCTTTCCCCGTATGCAATGTAAATCTTCGATACAGTGCCATTTAAAACACCAAACACTTCTACATCTATATCCATGCTCTACAAACCACTGCGAAGTGCATGGCAGAGAGCACGTCCCATTGTACCAGTTATTAGGACTTGATATCATTCCATGCACCGCCGGAAAAGTGTTTGAATGCGTCTGCGCGTGCTGTAATTATTCTAATTTTGTCCACACAATCCCTCTGTAAGCGATACGTAATGGTTGTGAAGTGTTGACAGAAGAGCCAACACCGTGTTGCTAGAGGAGGCCGAAATGCACGCTTTTAAAGCTCACGCTGACTGGCGTGAGGTCTGGAACAAGGTAAAATAATTATCCTATAAAGAAAAGAACGTAGTTCTTGGAATACTTAACTTTAATCCACAATTGTCGAACATCGCTCTTGATTGTACATGCTTCATAAGATAAATATCAAATGCTATGGCGCCTTGCTAGGTCGTAGCAAATGACGCAGCTGAAGGCCATGCTAACTATCGTCTCGGCAAATGAGAGCGTATTTGTCAGTGAACCATTGCTAGTAACGTCGGCTGTCTAACTGCGGCGAGTGCTAGTAAGTCTCTCTAGACCTGCCGTGTGGCGGCGCTCGGTCTGCAATCACTGACAGTGGCGACACGCGGGTCCGACTTATACTAATGGACCGCGGCCGATTTAAAGGCTACCACCTAGCAAGTGTGGTGTCTGGCGGTGACACCACAGGTTGAATCATCATTTAAAGCCGATTCTTCAGACTTTCTCGGGATAGTTTACGTCTGCCTTCAAGAGCCTGCCAGTTCAGTTTCTTTAGTATCACATCCCATGGGTGAACCAGATACAGTATGTGATCATTCGAGCTGCCGTTCTCTGTATACTTTCAGTATCCTCTATTAGTCCTATTTAGTACGAGTCTCACACATTTGAGCAAAATTATAGACTTGAGTCTTTTGTAAGCAATCTCTTTGTAGACTGGCTCCACTTCCCTAGCATTCTACCAGTAAACACAAGTCTACCACCTGCTTTACGCAAAACTGATCCTACGTGATCTTTCCACTTCACATCCTTACAAAGTGGTACATCCAGTTGTTTGTATGAGTTGGCAGATACCAACTGGGACTCACTGACATTATAGTCATAGAATAGTACGTTTTTTCGTTTTGTGAAATGCACAATTTTACATTTCTGAATATTCAAAGAAAGTTACCAATCTTTGCACTACTTTGAAATATTAACAAGTTCTGCCGGAATATTTATGCAGCTTCTTTCTGGCAATTCTTCATTATAGATAACTGCATTAAAGGAAAAAGTCTGAATTACGTTTAATATTGACCGCAAGGTCATCAATATACAATATGAACAACAAGGGACAAAGCATACTTCCCTGGCGCATGCCTGGAATTACTTATGCATCTGAGGACGACTCTCCAACCCATCCTTACTATCAAAAAGTCCTCAGCCAGTCATAAACTTCACTCGATACACCATACAATCGAACTTTCGACAATAAGCGTAGATCTGGTACCGAGCCAAATGCTTTTCGAAAATCAAGAATTACTGCATCTGCCTGACCGCCTTGATCCAAAACTTTCAGTGTATAATGTGAGAAAAGTGCGAGTTCGGTTTCACATGAGCGATGTTTTCGGAATCCATACTGGATGGCATGGAGGAGGTTATTCTGTTCAAGATATCTCATTATGTTTTAGCTTAGAATATGTACTAAGGTTCTAGAACAAATTGATGATAAAGAGACTGGACGGTAGTCTTGTTGATCATTTCTACTACCGTTCTTGAAGACGGGCGTCACCTGTGCTTTCTTCCAACTACTGCGCACGGTTTTTGTTCGTGGAATCTATGATTGATTATAGTTAGACGATCAACTAAATCAGCCGCAAACTTGATATAGGATCTGATAGTGGTTTCATCAAGCCCTGAGACTTTGTTTAATTTTAACGATTTCATCTGTTTCTCAACACCACTGACACTAATACTGATTTCACTCATCTTTTCAGTGGTACTAGTTTTAAATTGGGTCAGTTCTCCTGCGCTTACCTTTGTAAAGGAACATTTGAAAACAGAGTTAAGCGTTTCAGCTTTTGATTTGCTACCCTCAGTTACTGTTCCTATCTCATTCGCTATGGACTGGGCACTAACTTTGGTGCCACTAACAGCCTTTACAGACGCCCAGAATTTCTGTTGCTTCTGCGAAAGATCGTTTGACGATATTGTGCTGCGATAGTTACTGAAGGCTTCATATACTGCCCTCATGACAGCCAAATGCGTTACATTCAGCATTTCTCTATCTATAGTCCTATGCTTTGTTTTGCACCCATTATGTAGCCGTCACTATCCCTTTAGAAGTTTCTTTACAGTGAGTGTACACCATGAAGGGTCCCTCCCATTATAAACTGTTCTGCTGAGTTCATATCTATCCAGCGCATGGTCAAGTGTTCTTTTAAACTTGGGCCATAGTTCCTCTTCATGCCCCTGCCCTGTGGTGAAAGTTCCAAGTTCCGCATTGAGATATGACGCTACTGATTTTTTATCTGGTTTACTGAACATATATATATTTCTACTTGTTTTAGTTGCCCTTTGTGCTTTGATAATCATTGTTGCTACAACCGGATCGTGGTCACTAATACTATTTTCGATGCGGACATCCTTAAACGGGCGAGATCTGTTTGTTGCCATTAGATCAAATACATTTCCATTATGAGAAGGATTCCGAACTATCTGTTCTCGGTAGTTTTTAGAGAAGGTGTTTAGAAATCTTTCACACGATATCTTATTACGCCTGCCACTAACAAAACTGTAATTTTCCCAATTGATTGTCCGATAATTAAAGTCTCCACCGATGATTACAATATGAATGGGGAGCACACAAACAAGTAAACAGAGGTTTCCTCTACAATTATCGGTTACATCAGGAGGTGAGCCTGTTTGGGGATAGAAAGATCCCGTTGTCATTTTATGCCCATCCCTGATGCTGGGTCTCGCCCAAACCACCTCACATGCAGCTTTAATTTCTAGCTCAGTGGATTTGAGTTTCTTGTATGCTGCGCCATATACACCACCTCCATTTCCCGCTCTAGTTGGAATCACGAACGACGGGGGTCGCGTTTAGGCTTGTTCTGCGCATCTACGTCACGCATTGTCCGACAGCCGATAAGCGTTTACTAGTGCTCTCAACGCTCTGCTGTGAATTTCGTAGCCAGTGCAGACATTAATGGTGATCCTAGCGAATTACTTCACAAATTTTTATTCCATTTGTTGCGAGTTGTCATCACTGATGCTGGTGGTAAGCAAGCGAGAGACATAATTTGTAGTATACACGTTTTCTTCAAGCTCACAGCATGTGTATGCGCTTACGGCAATCGTCACTTGGACCCGGTGACAATGCAGTCTCGGTCTGTGTCTCGAGCGCCGCGAACTGCCATTGTCTGTGGATCCGACAGACATCCTTTCGACATACACGTAAATTTTCCACAAAAGTCTCACAGCTATCAATTTCAGGTTCCAACCAGCTTTTTCAGGTGCGTTTCAAAATCTGGTACTTTGTTGCATATGCGTCGATATTTAACCTTAGTATTTTGGTACTCTCGCCTGCGAGATGCATTCCTTTGGATCTTACTCTGATATTTCTGGTTTCCTACAGCTATGGTTATCTGGACTGGATGGAGAGTAGCCTAAGAAAAAAAAAGCCGCTTGTGTGCACCGCACACACGGTCAGCTACCTAGATAGCAGCCCATGATGTGTAGTACACACCTGACCCACTTAGATGCACCTTTATAGTTCACAACCCTATGGCGCAAGTCCATGTCTCAAATCTTAGCTTGTCACAGAACTTCCGAAGTCTGTGGTTCAGTCCTTCTACTCCACTCAGAACAAAAGGGCCACGATCTGTTCAGGATAATATTGCAAATGGTGAGTTTCGTTGAACCTTGTGTTCAAGGCTGGTCTTCTCTACCTTCTGTACCAGTTGCAGGAATGATCCCAGTATGATCTCGGGGCCCAGACAACAAGCATCCTTTTTTCCAACGTGCGCAACGATCTGCATCTGTTTGCACCCTGTTCCCTCAATGGCTGCCGGAACAGCCTCTCCAAGATGTTGAGTGAGGCCGCCAAACATACACACTGAGTGCACTTGGTATCCTTTCCTGCCACTTGCTGCCATTTCCGTAACGGGTACCATCAATCGCCGTACGTTTCACCTGCCCACGATTAATAGATCCCTACCCTTTTGCGTTTGCTTTGTCTTGACACTGGAGAAAACAGGTTTCATCCACACAGGTTGCGATAGTCAATATGTTCCTATGTTAAAAATATGATTCGGACTGTTGTTATTCGGAGTGATTGTAAGATTCAAATCGCATTTACGGTCAATAGTCTCACAAAAAAATCTCTTATTGTTATGTAACTAAAGCTTCGAAAGTCACTAAATATCAAGACTTGATCACGTGATCGAAAACGCTCTAGGTTTTTACGTACTTTTTCTGCAAATTATGTAGTTATTTAGTGATGTAAAACGCATTTACTACTTTTAAGTAACAGTAGAAAGAAATTTTGTGAACGCTGATAGTAGTGGAAACCTTACGAAAATTGATGCGTTTATGCTCCACTCATTTAGAGTGGCGATATGTGCAAGGACGTACATTCATTCCCCTGCTCCCTCCAACACCATTAAAACTGTTCAAAACTAAGGAAGTGTGGAACCTTCGCAAATAGGTCTGTTTCTTATATCTAGATTGTCAATTATCAGTCATGAAATACCACCCAAAGCACAATAAAATTATTCTTAGCAAATCTTAGAGCTAGTTTCCGCTATTCAAGATACTCAGGAGAGACAGAGACGAGCGCAGGCTCTGTGGAACATTAATTAGCGGATGTAACTATGGATAAGAAGAACACAGGCTTAAATCTTGGAAGGTTCACAAATTTTTAGAAGTTTTAAACGAAATATGAAAACAGTGTTAGTAAGAACTCAATGTAGCAGCAGTTTCGATAGTGGGATGTATTGAACACAGCTTCACATTTACCTTAGCCTGTGAAATGGACAAATGCGGAATAATGCATCTACTTTGCTTGCAAACAATTACCTTTTGGGGAAAGCACTGCTAGAATTGAAGACATCAGCATACTCCCGCAGTACAACGAGGTGTAGAACAATGAGGTTTTGTATATGGAGAGATAGAAAGCTTGTGCAATATGCAGGTAACACAAACGTAACGTCTGTGCTGTTTGTAAGTGTAAACTAACGTCAGTTTCTGAAACAGACTTAACTTCGTCTTATGTTCGATGATGAAATCTCAAAAGCTTAAACAATAAGGATCCTGGCTGTACAGTACGAAAATAAAAAGAACATTGTTTCTAATAATGTAAAAAGTGTGTGGTCACATTAACTAGAAAATATCTTTTTGAGTACGACGTGTGTGAACAGCTATTGCAAGTGCAAGCTCCTGTATACGCCAGGGAAAACATAACAATACTCTGTTTTTGATCGGTGATGTGAACTTTTGTAATTGTGATTTGATTTTCATATGAAAGTGGTGTCGATTTGTTTTATAAGTTAAAGTATTGTTGCATGATAGATTCGAACCAGAAACCCACGGATATCATCTTTTAAAATTCGACAATCCACGGCTCTACCAGCCCAACTACCAATGGTATGCAAAGAAAAGAACAATTTTTACCAAGAGCTTAATTTCGTCGACGGACACTATCTTTCATTGTAATATTGGGAAAACGTATCTCGGAAGTAAGTTAATGTTAACTTCACAGTGCAAGAGATTTTTAATTAAGTAAGGGAACTTGGGCATCGACCTGGTGGCATTTTGCCGGTACAAGAAAACTAAACCGCGGACGAACAGGCCGCGAAGGCGCAATGGTACCTACCGGCCGCCGTGTCATCCTTAGGCCATAAGCGTCACTGGATGCGGATATGGAGGGACATGTGGTCAGCACGCCGCTCTCCCGGCAGTATGTCAGAATGTCAGCATTACGAGACCGGAGCCGCTATTTCTCAATCAAATAGCTCCTCAGTTTTTTGCCAGTACAGTGCAACCAATTTTTACACACCTTTTCACTCTCTGAACACTCAAGAACAATTTTTCAAGAGATTTAAGCGTCTATTTCTACGGCATAGTAATACATAACATTTGTAATCCATTTTTCAAAACGTAAATTCAAAAACAAGACATCACTCTCAATTAGGTTCATGGCAGTAGGAGCAGCGAGTTAGCCAGTGACGTCACAGGCATCACATGACTCGAATAGAGGGTTTTAGCGGGATTTCAAATTATTTGAATTTCATTTCCGTTTCTATAAAAGAATGCCGAAATTCAAAAAGGAAAAAAAACGTTATGAGCATAAAATGACATAATTTAACATTTAAGACGATTTCCACAAAACAGTCAAATACCTTATTACGACGATAACCACGTGAAGACACATGCAAATCCTCAAGCAATCATGGGAGAAAGGCGTCAGGTTGGCTTTATTGTCGTTGTGTTAGCAGGATTTATGGTTGACAGATGCCTAAGGCCATACACTTTACCGAGGTAACAACTGATGTTCATCACCAACTTCTGCACTGAAATTATCCACTATATTGAAAAACGTTATATTTCCATAATAACAACGTATGCACGATCCTAATATCTACGCCTCGGACAACAGTACCTAACACAAAGTTCGAGTGAGCTATGGATTGGTCGTAGAGATCAAGTATCATGCCCTCGAAGTTCATGTAAGTGTAACACCTCAGATTGCTGGCTGTGAGTGCCTTTAAAGACGTTGGTGTATCCACACATCTCGGCAACATGTACACGTTACAGCAGTGTATGGACCATTCGTGTGACTGTTTCTGAAGGCAGCTAGGTGTGTTCGACGAGTACGACGTTATATGAGATGGAACTATGAATAACGCTAAGAACGAGTGACAACCACGTTGAGCGCCCACTGTATAGTCAATAGGCATAAGGCTGTCGAAGGGCACAAGAGCCAATACCACGATAAGTATTTGTTCCCAGACCTGTTACAACACTTTTATTTCTCTTTTTGATGAGTACTTAAAGAAGACCGCAAATAGGACCTTTTTAAAGACCGATTCTAGTCATCTTCAGATGAATTCGTTGTATCTACACAATTCGCTGGTGCCTGCTAAGAGATATTATATCTTCAATATTGCGTAAGCTTTCAAATCATCAGGGTTATTGTGACGTGGCGTTCTGAATCAAACAGATTGCTAGAATTCTTCATTTGTGTGGCCATAGTATCCGTAGTTGCTTTATAATTCATGAGGGTATTTTATATCCTTCGTTGCGACTACAAAAATGCGTAACTTTTTCACCAGATGCGTTTCGTTTTATTGAGGTAAAGCATCATCAGTGGTCCGTAATTAAGTTTATTTAAATTTTGATTTGCTTTTTAGATCGAAAAACAATTCGTTAAGAATAGGTTGGTTCGTACTTACGGTGATTTTTCGACTAATTTCTCGCTTACATCGGGAAATGCCGTCTAATAGCACATCGTCGTTTTCCTGTGTTAAACACTGATACTTTTCGCCTACATTTTAGATGTTCTGCACCGCTATGCATTTCTCACAACACACTAATATTCACACCACTGTATTCTGTTTGTTTTCGTACACAACTCTGACCTACAAATGTTCTTTTTTAAATCAAACTATTGTATGTGTGTAATCCTTGTATACCTTGCACTACAACAAAAATGGCATACAATGACCTACTACAACAAATTCACTCATAAAATAGGAAACATATTCAAAAATCATGGCATAAACATTGCTTACAAAACAAACAATTCATACAAAAGCGCATCCCAAAACTAAAGTCAAAACCAGACAGATCACAACAATGTGGTATCTATCAGCTCAGTTGTAGAGACTGTGAGGAGATATACAATGGAATGACTGGCAGGACATCTTCAACTTTTATAGTCCTGTCTTCCTCAGTTGCGTGTAATATTACGGTGTATTGATAATTTTTACTTATGGACCGTCTGTTGCTGTCAGACGGTCCATAAGTAAAAATTATCAATATACCGTAATAAGACTGGCAGGACGTTTGACACAAGTTATAAAGAACAAATTAGAGCATTCAAATGTGGTACAAGTCATTCAACATTTGAGGATCATCTGAAAGAAGTACACCATAGACCAAGCAATATTGAAGGCGATATGAATATCATGAAAATCGGTAAATACAGACACCTCCTTCCTTTCCAAGGAAATTTCCACATACAAAAAGCATTAACACAAAATAAACAGTTGCTCAATGACCAGATACATATAGGAAACCAGACTCTATATAGAATAATTGATGAAATCACATGAAAAAGAAAAGAGCCTTTTCCATCCTTTACCCCGTCACACTCTTCCACAAGCCCCCCCCCCCCCCCCCCGCACTTACAGTTTTATTTTACATCTCGCCCCTCACTTTCTCCTCAACCTAACACTCTATCACACTACTGTGTACTTATATCTCACGTACACTCATTATGCTTTCCCCCTGCAAAAAAAAAAAAAAAAAAAAAACCATCGCTATTCCTTCTCTACTCTTACACAGTACATAAATACACAGAAGCATGCTTAAGTAGAATTAACACACATACAGTAATCTAATTTTAAAAAGTATATTTGTAGGTCAGAGACAAAGTAGTGGGAAGGTTATTATGGCAACACTACAAAACACAAACAGCAACACATATTTGAAGCACAAAAACAAACAGAATACAATGGTGTGCACAAAAGTGTGTTGTGAGAAATGCATAGTGCTGCAGAACATCTAAAAAGTAGACGAAAATTATTCATGTCTAACACAGAAAAACGATTTGCTGGCAGACGGCATTTCCCGATGTAAGAGAGAAATCAGCCGAAGAATCACCGTATGTGCAAACCAACCTACTCTTAACCAACTTTTTTGATCTAAAAAGCAAATCAGAATGTAAATAAACTTATTTACAGACCATGCTTTATCTCAATAAAGAGAAAAACGTCTGATGAAAAAATCACGCATTTTTGTAGTTGCAACGACGCATCAAAAGTACCCTCAAGAGGTTGCTAGAAATGTTGTGATTACTCTAGGGACGAACTTATACGAATTAAAAAGCAAACCATAAAAGTTGCTTGTCACACTACCAACATTCTGAAGTATACTTTCTTGTGTACATTCTGGGTAGCAAGTATACTGCAGAGATGTTCTATATCACGGTATCAGTTACTGAAAGTATCACACTCTTTGATTAGCTGAGGAGGACACTTTGGCGAGTTGTGGCGGTAACCAGGTGGAGGTGAGCGTGGCTGTCTGAACCACACAAAACTTTCTAGTCTTATTTGGGTTTCCTGTCGGCGATTCCGGGTTCTCCAGTTTTGCTATGGACGAATAATGTATTAACTTGCTTTGAAGTTGCTTCCTGTTGGTCATTCTCAGACCACGAACTACAAATGTATGGTTAGGTTATGACTTGCTTTTATTCCAGCACCTGTTCACAAATTATTTTGCAGTAATGAGCATAAATATTCGCTAGCGGTTGAATAAAATGTACGTGGAAACTTAAGCATTACGTTAGGTTAAAATAGGAAGGATATATCTTGTTAGTGATCCGTAGTTCATTGTACAACCGAAAACGGTTACCAAATGTAAATCGAGAGCTAGACTGATTTTATCAGTTTTAATAATTCTGCTGTGTTCCTCTGGCACTACGTCTAATATTGTAGGTAGCTGTTATGTTCCTATACGAACCACATCAACTGCTGGTTGCGACTTTGTGTTTATAAACTTGCAGTTTTTTCTGACACGCAGATGCAACATTTACTCAAGCAAAAGGATGTTAAACGTCAACGCCCTGTCTACGGCGATGTCATTAGAAACGGAGCACAAGCTCGGATTAGGGAAGGGTGGGGAAGGAAAGCGGCCATCCCCTTTCGAAGGAACCATCCCGGTATTTGCCTTAATCGATTTAGAGAAGTCATGGAAAACCTAAATCAGGATGGCCGGAAGCAAGTTTGAGCCGTCGTCCTCCCGAATGCGAGTACAGTGTGCTAACCACTGCGCCACCTCGCTCCGTAATACTTACTCAGTACCACGGGTGCGAATTACACATCTCCTGGTGCCCATCGAGTAGTGTTTTCCCGCATAATTCGTTAATTAATTAGTCTTATTACGATCTGAAACTTGTAGCATCCTTAATCACCATGAAAACATAGACATACGAACATACTACCCATTACCCAAACACTAAATCTATCTTTTGTTTATGAGATTACATGTCCATTAATTTTATATCTTTCGCCAATTGTTCATTAAGATTTATGTTTAGAGGAATGCACTTAACGACAGGTATTTGAGTACACAACTCGGTTATGTCGCTTGAGGAGCAAACGCTTCGAAACGTCACTGACTCTTCAATGTGTCTTAGCTTTTCTTTTATTAATTTTAGAAGAAATGGCAAGTTTAACCAACTTAACTCCGCAACAACTTATAAACTAAAATTATGGCTCATTGGGCAAGTGTCTCTTGAAATCAAACTTTCAATTTCGGCCTTGGATATCGAATACCTCACAGAAGAGCATTAAAGAGTAACAGCTGTCATTCCACTTTTGCTGAACATCTTATGTACAAGAAATATAACCCAACAAACATCAATACTGATTTGAAAATTCTCAAATGCAGCAACAGCCCCCCCTCCCCCCCACAAAAACTAATAATTGAAGAAAATTATCAGATACAAAAAGCCATAGTGGAAGGAAAACAAATGATAAATGAATACACAGCTCTCTGCAATGGAACTCTGTTCTCCACCCTCAAAGAATTATTAGACGTCGGCCGGAGTGGCCGTGCGGTTCTAGACGCTACAGTCTGGAACCGAGCGACCGCTACGGCCGCAGGCTCGAATCCTGCCTAGGGCATGGATGTGTGTGCTGTCCTTAGGTTAGCTAGGTTTAATTAGTTCTAAGTTCTAGGCGACTGATGACCTCAGAAGTTAAGTCGCATAGTGCTCAGAGCCATTTTTTGCCAATTATTAGACAAGACCAAATAGAGCTCTCACCCCCCCCCCCCACCATCCCCCCCCCCCCCCTCGCAAAAAAATCCTCAAACCTACTGTCACACTCTTTCTTTCTTTCTTTCTATCTCTCTCTCTCTCTGTCGCTCTCTCTCTCTCTCTCCCTTTTCACACACACACACACACACACACACACACACACAATGCACAGACACGTCTGAAAGACTGAGAACAACCGCCAGGAACACCTTCAACTGTTCCACTGTCGGCCATCTTGTTTTTACACCTTCAACTGTTGCACTGTCAACCATGTTTGTTTTTACAGCTGGTAAACAGTGAAATAGTGACAGTGACAGCTCAATATATAGTGTTTAATAGTGATGAAGATGAGGAATAAGAAAACGTAAGTGACACATAATGTAAATAGACACACACACACACACACACACACACACACACACACACACACATAGAATTAATGAATTTCAAGCATAGAAATAACAATTTTCAAATCGTAATTTTGGCTTAAACAGTTTATCTACTTTAAGGTGTAAGTAGTTGCAGATGACAAACTGTGAAACAAAACAGTCACTGTAGAATCACAATACATCAGAAAACCCACACCATGTGGTAAAAAGGTATGAATTCATAATTTTATGTGTTTCTTAAATATCTGTAATTACTATTTAAAAACTAATAGTTACATGTATACAAACAGTAAAGAACATTCTTTATCTTTAACAGCCATAAAATAAAAGCCCACTGAAGGTGCTGAAACTGCAGTGTAACATGTTTGGGTTAAAAAACAAAATTGTGTTTTGCTAAAGGCGGACCCTATCAAAAAACATTCGTATTCTTAAAGCAGACACGGAAAAAAGAGCTTCAACCCCAAAATGATTATATCGAATACCTCAGTTGGTTCGGTCTCTCTACCGCTCCTCCTTTACAAGATAATATGGAAACTCACCACTTTTCACTGTCCTCCAGCAGACCAGGCTGTAGAGTCCGCTCCAGGGGCTTCACTGCGTGTTCTCGCATATTTATAACAGTAGTGACGGCTGCGTCCCTGTCACTTGCACTATACCTAGCCCGAACGCGCTTTCTGACAGCTGTCACTCTCACCACGTGACCCGTCTAGGGTCTGTCTGAGATCGAGTCCCTGTCTACCTGCTGGGAAATGTTACAGACCTACTAAATTAAATAACCGCTCGCAGGCACTAATATAGCGTTTCCAAAATGAACAGCAAGGGAGCCACCATTTGTAGGGCAACGCTGTGTCAACATGGTTCGTTCGTGGACTTCTTTCAGTTGCAAGATGAAAAACATGAGCAAAAATAAAGACAGAGAGAATATTACATTTCACATATTAGTTATTTCTTGTTATTTGTTACTATCTAACATTAATTTTGGATAATATTTTACCAGAAAATTAATAGTTCTAGGTCAGCGACCAGATATCATACGAATGTTTGTGTGCGTTTACATTTCTTCTCTCTGCAATCGCTGAGAGAATTTTCGACTTAAAGTAACCATCTGCTGCGCTCTGCTCATTTTAAAGACGTAGACAAAAGTGCGAGCAGACGTCAACTAAAGGAAGTTGCTATACTCACAGTATTTGAGCTATCAAAATGGTTCAAATGGCTCTAAGCACAATAGGACATAACATCTGAGATCGTCAGTCCCCTAGAACTTAGATCTACTTAAACCTAACCAACCTAAGGACATCACACACACACCCATACCCGAGGCAGGATTCGAACCTGTGACCGTAGCAGTCGCGCGGTTTCGGATTGAAGCACCTAGAACCACTTGGCCACCACGGCCGGCTGGAATTTTCACTAAGCACAGAAACCACGAAGTCCGGGAAATGATGTCGAGGATGTTCGAAACGCGTGTGAGAACGAAATGCCTGGTTCAAGTCAATTCTTCATTTCAGGTGAAGGAATAATGCAATGAAATTATGAAAAGGAAGATAGATAATGTTGTGTTCCATAAAAAAGTTAAAGGCAGTGAAAAATAAGTGCACAAGAAAGGAACGGAATATGTCTGAGTTATAAAATATTAAAAAAGCACTCGAAGAGGAAAACTTATTTTAATGATAAAATAATCTCACTATATGATCCTTCATCAGTTTCATGCAACTATCTTTAATAGATAACACGCCGGGCTTTTCGCTCCAACTAGTCAGAATGAAGCCCTACATTCTTTAGCACGTATGTGTAACTTCCCATCTTTTTGAAAAAGTGTAGTTAACGAGGAGCTTGGAGCGGTAAGGTATGGGGTGGTAAAATTTTACAGAAAAAGACATTTACCCTTAAACACAGGCTACCGCTAAGTTAAATAAATATATTTTATTGTTTGACGCAGCTTAAGCAATATGACAAGAGAATTTTACAGTTTTAATCTTGTAAGATATGAAATTAGTTGAGTTTCATGTCTGCAGTACCTATGTTTCCGTCTATATTTGTCAACACAGCTACACCAAAAACAGAGTCTTCATAGAGAAATGACGTACAAATAAAACCAACACAAAAGAGGATTGACATTTGGCTAAGAGCAGAAAGTGAGCCATAATTACAAAACACTATAAGAATAGTGGGCAATAAAAATATATGCAAGTGAAGTTCAAGAAAGAGATCCCACCATTGACTGCGGTAACACATATGGGTACAAATAATAAACTTCAGCCAGAGGCACATTCTGTATGAGAAGTTTGGAATGATAACTACGTACAAGAAATATTCAAGGGATTACTCCCAATTAATAATAACTAGAGAACTAAGACCATTCAGTTAACAAATAAGCCTACTGTCAACTTTCGAATTAAGGAAAAAATCGTTAAACAATGAACAAAGATAAAAAAGGTATCGAAAAGTTAACACCAAAATGACCCAGCTGGCTTTCACTAACAGAATGTTTGTACCAAAGACAGCACAAGTAATTCTACAAACTGCACATGGGTCTCGAACTCCATTGAACAGAAATATTTAAAAAACAACAATATAAGATTCTCAGCAAAATATTACTTCCATCCTAGACAATTTGATTAAAAGGTGTATAAATAGAATCAAAACAGGTTGCCCCAGTAGATTCAATTGAGATAAGAAAACTGAGCTTGCCTGCATGCCAAAGACATGTTGCACACGACTTAACGATCTTCATGAACTATCTACAATGTTCAAGGGGTAAATGCCACAGACACAAATAAGCCTAACGCAGAATAAAATTCATGGACGCAGTTACCAGTAAATACACCTTCGCAAATGTATCAGCTGAACCACAACGTACAAACAATCCAAAGCATAGAATAAAATACTGACCAAACAAGTCCATTTACTTCCTATGTTCCATTCTGCCAGTGCATACAGAGGGAACAAACAGAAGTGGTGAAAAAAGGCTTTCTTGCAATTCGAGTGCAGTTTTTGCATCAAAGGTAGTTTGGCGATGCAGACGCTGGTTCAAAACACCGCTAGACTCCGGAAGGTGCTTATAGCCTTCAAGATGCATATAACCGCTAATTAAAGTTGCTTGATGGTCTTCCTCTGGTTAGTGTTGAGCAACGACTCATTGCAAGGCGATTCAGAGAGGCGTTACGTAAACATACCAGAGCGCGTGAGTGCCCTCTCGTGGGACACCATGCAGAATGTCACTTGGCAACTGGCAGAGAAGTTACATTGTCCCTTCAGTTTGATGTTGAAAGTGTGGGCAGCGCAATTTCCCCCCCCCCCCTCCCCCCCTCCCACAATTGTTAAACTTGAGGGGAGGGAGTGCAGTTTGTAGCCAACCTGAATACGTCACACTAGGGTTTTTTATGGGTCTTGGCTCGCTTCACTACCAACTGAAGCACCCATCTTATCATACGGGATGGATATATTCAGAATCTCGTATGGACCAACGAATGCAGCAAAAATTTAGCAGATATTTTGTGTGCTCCCTTGCTATAGGCGCAAAAATTCTTTACAAAAACCATGTCACCGACCTTCAACGAGGTGGGTGCCTAATTTTGTTATGTCTGTGAGCCCCCCCACCTGTGTACGAACTGAATGCTGTTAATCGTCATGCTCCAGTTCCTTTTGATGATGTGAGCATCAGTTTCCTCTGGCAAGAGTCGTTCACAGACCAAAGGTTGGAGATCGACTAATTAACAGGGTAAGCCCATCAATAATTTAGCCGGGATTGTCTTACGTGCATCATGTACCACCGAATTGAATGCGGAATTAAGCCAACTAATAGATTTATCCCAGCTGCTCTGTGAGTGGCTGTGACAGATAATCAGAGCAGATCCAGATCACTAAGCGAGTATTTATGTGTGTCCCAGGAAATGGCAGCAGTTAGGTGCTCTTAATTCGTTTCTCCATTGCGGCTTGGTAGGGGCTTGGAAAGCGCATCACGGCCTTTCTCAGCCATGTCACAAACTGATCTTCAAAGTCATTGTATTTAAGCTAGATGTTACGAGACGTGACGTGCTTTACGTCATATTTCAGTGCAAACGCCGTTTGGTACTGATTGACCGAAAGTACTCTAGTGGCCGACGGTTAAAAACGCTGGCCACCTGCGTGCTCTCGCTAAGCTGGTTAGCGCTGCTGTCTATGCCGCCCGTAGCAACGAATCTCTGGAACTCTCACGGATAGTTAACAGCTAACATTCTCTCCCTGTACACTATTCCTCTGAGTGCATTTGAAATTCAAAGCATTTTCTTTGTTTCCTAGGCAAGCATGGTAGTTGCTTTGTCTGCTGCCATCTTGCCGTTCCGTTTTAACACACTATTTGGTGCATTAACAGAACTTCTCTATTGTTCTCAACAATTTTTCAGTTTACATATTTTCCCATGTGTAACAGTGCTACTTCCACTAATACTCTAGTATTATGGATTAGCGGCTCCTTTATCCTCTTTGTTCCCTCGATCTACACATGTGGGCCTTCGTCCATTACTCTTTTTCTCCTTAAATAGAGGTTTTTTCCGCTTATAGACCGATGGCCCACGAGTGTGGACCTTCTGCTTCTTAGTTTTAAAACCAGGGAGCAGCACGTTATAAGGAACAATTCGTGCATTAGTTTACAGCTATTATGGACGTTGAGGATTAGTTCAGATTTGCATAAATTTTGCTCCTTACTATGAAATAATACACTTTCTGAAGGTCCTACTTGGACTTCCGGTCGTAATGCTTGTTTCCTAATTTTAGTTTGGTCTTTCATAATGGAATACTGATTTAACTGTTATTTGCTATATTCTACGGCAATGTATGAAACATTAACCGATGAGCAGCTATAAGTTTTTCTTAATGACAGCAAGGCGGAATTGTCTGATCGGGAAGACGACGAATTTCCGTTTGTGACTGAAGATTTGCCTACTGATCCTGATGAAAGCGACTGGTAAACAGGAAGAATGTTAAGGTGTCGTGCCAGTAGCTAGGAGAAGAGGACGTCGCCGTACAGTGAATTCCTCTGACTGTGAAGGTCTAGATGATGTAGAAAATGTGAATAAAAAGCCAAGAAGGACTGTATTACAACCAGCTTCAGAAGTTAGGTTTACTGTATTAGCCAAATACCAACATTTTTTGAGGCAAAGGATCTGTCAAAATGTAAGAAACCTGGCTGCAATTCCAAGACAGAAGACTTATGTTTCGAATGTGTAATGTATTTATGTGTTACGAAAAATAATTGTTTTGAAGCTTGTCACAATAGGTATCGTAAAGATTTATTTATTGCCAACAACATTATTATTTCCATGCATTTATGGACCTATGGCGACCTATGTTTGGGAGGTTCCACTTGTCGGCTTTGAGTCTTTCTTCTATTCTGTAATAGATGATTTTTGTGCTTTTAAATTTCTAGTTCCTCTCCGCACATCCTGCAGTAGTAATGATTAGATCTTATAAAAATCTTTATTGCTTGCTCCTCCGCAGCTTTACGATATTTATTAAAGGACGTCTTCTAAACACCATGAGCTCCACTTGAAACGTTTATTAGCCAAACCGGTATTCGGGTACATAACCCACTGTGACATATTAAGTATCACTACATCAATGGTAGGCGTGTCAGTTAATACAATAGGATATGAAATCCGTCCTATCACGTAATAGACAGGTTTCGTGTATGTTAGTGCTGTCAAATCTGAATCAAGAACTGCCACTGATTAAGATATTACAGCAGAGACATATACGACAAGCTGTGTACTACGTGGTAGGACGGATTTCATATCCTATCGTATTAACTGACATGCATGTCATTGCTGCAGAGATACATAAAATGCCACTGGCAATGGGGCGTAGGGACCTACACCCAATTACCAGTTTGGGAAATAAACATTTCAAATGTAGCTCACGGTGTGTAGAAGACGTCCTTCAGTAAATATTAGATTTTGCTAAGACCACAGCGTCATAAAAACGAGTTTGATGGTTCTGTGGTAACGGTGCATGATCTGCTGCTGCTGGTTTATCCGTCTTGTCCAAGCGAAAACTATTCTCGTGCTCCTTAAGGCAGGTGTTAATTCTTGTTTTTTGTGCTTCCTACGTACACTTCGCCACAAGTACATGGGAACTGATGCAATACTGCTGTGAGCAGCAGCGGCCACTTGCCCTTTGCAGTGTTCAAATGTACGCGCGCTTTTCTTATCGTCACACCGTTTGAGCCAACGAGAATGGTGGACGAACATTTGAATACTGCGAAGAACCTACGCCCTCTGACTGCTATAGCAAGACATATAAAATCCCATGGATTTGTGGCCAATTGCATGTTGGAATTCGAGAAGAAACATTAGCACCTGCCTTAAGGAACACAAGAGGAGGTGTCGGTTGCGCAGTACGGATAAATCACCAGTAGCAGATCATGCACTGTGACCAAAAAAGTACCAAATTCGTTTTTCTGACACTGTGGTTTTATTATGATCTAGTCACTACTTCACTAGTATGTACAAGGATGTCATAAAAATTCAAAAGCACAAAAACACCTTTAACAGAAAAAGAAGGATTGAAATTAGAGACGTTCTGCACTTAAGTGTTAAATAAAACAAACAGTACCAACTCGTGTCTTTTGAAACATCAATAACATCCCTCGGAGTGGTTCTGCAACCTGAAGTAGGGGTCTGATGACGTTACGAACCGACCACTGTGTTGATACAAGTAAACAGTTTGGCTTGCTGGCCTTGTCTGAGACTATAAATTGAAACGTCCCCTTTGGAAAATTTATGAATTACTGTGCTAGTAAACCCCCTTACGTTATTTGATTTTCAAACAGCTGAGCAAAACTGAACGTACTCAGACATTTCTCTCTTTACTTATTCTGATCGACACTAAACTGACACACAATATTTTTAGCGCAACGCAATCTGACTTTCAATAATCCCTACAAAAGAATAGCCCTGACTAACAAATACCTACATACCGAGCGAGGTGGCGCAGTGGTTAGCACACTGGACTCACATTCGGGAGGACGACGGTTCAATCCCGTCTCCGGCCATCCTGATTTAGGTTTTCCGTGATTTCCCTAAATCGTTTCAGGCAAATGCCGGGATGGTTCCTTTGAAAGGGCACGGCCGATTTCCTTCCCAATCCTTCCCTAACCCGAGCTTGCGCTCCGTCTCTAATGACCTCGTTGTCGACGGGTCGTTAAAACACTAACCACCACCACCAAATACCTATACCCTTCATGAATCACTTACCTCACAAAAATCTTCGTTACTCGAACTACTGCAGTACAGCGAGCGCCAATACTGCCAGTTAAATAAAAGATTCTAACTACTGAAGGCACTAATTACTGATAGTCATAGTTAGTAAATGAAAGATTTTTATAGAGAACAAACAATGTATTACCTTAATAGTGTTCAAAAGTCATTATATATATATATATATATATATATATATATATATATATATATATATATATATATATATATATAATCAGTTCATGACATCCAGTCTTACAAATTTACTCTTTCTGATGGACACAGGTCCAGATCATCCGCTCTCAAAACTCCGCCATTTCTCTCCCCACATCCACCACTACTGGCGGCTCACCTCCAACTGCGCAACGCTACGCGCTCTTCACATCCAACTGCCCAACACTACAATAGCGAATATTCCAACAATGCCAACCAGCCACAGACTACACACAGCACAGTAATCTTCATACAGAGCGCTACGTGACGTTACCAACATAAAAACCTAAACAGCCTACTTACAAAATTCTTTTGAGTCGTTAAAGCTGTAGGATTTGTAACTTATTTATGGTATTCGGTGAGCATGAGGTGAGTTCTCTTTTTATTCAATGACTCAAACTTCACACTTGTACACTGGTATTATCTCTGACAAGAGTCCGTCGATATGTTATGCCACAAAGGTTACGAGTACAAGCAATGTGAACTTTGGTTGCCAGCAGTATAGTGTTTGGCTGTTTAGCATTCTAGAGTGTTAAGTGAGAGTGTCTTGTGTTGGCCATGCTGCTGAGCGGTCTGGGAGTAACCAGCAGATGCAAACGCAGACGATATTGGTTTGTGGAAATATGGTTTTATAAAGAATGATTTCAGAAATGTGAAGACATTCAGGTAAGGTTCTCGCTGCATTGCTGGTCCGAGTGTAATCTGTAACGAGTTTATGAAATGCAGATTTTCAGTTTGATTTTTCTTTATAGATTCGTGTCGATTAGTTTGATTGTCGAGATGAGATTAAACAAAATTATCTGCTCACATGCCTGGGACTCAGAGTTATGGATTCACCGCTCCTTTACCGTTCCATTTACGAATTACATGGCAGCGTTATATTTTTTCATAACAAGTTAATTTTTCAATTTTTTGGTCCTGTCCTCCTCAGTTGCGCGTAATACTACGGTATGTTGATGATTTTCACTTATGGACCGTCTGACAGCAACTGAATAAAACACAATTTTAGTGCCATACGCGTTTCGCCTTTATTTTCTGCAAGGCATCATCAGTGGCAGGTTGCGTAGACAGTTTCTTACATATTACGCTCCTGTTGCATTTTTGGTCTTGTTCTCCTTCCTATGAGCGCCAATTTGCTGTTTTTTCTGCATTCCACAGCACTATGCACTGAACGCTTGTTTTAATGCAATGTTTTGGTTTCTGTTGCCGACTGTCAAATGATTTGACAGTCGGCAACAGAAACCAAAACATTGCATTAAAACAAGCGTTCAGTGCATAATGCTGTGGAATGCAGAAAAAACAGCAAATTGGCGCTCATAGGAAGGAGAACAAGACCAAAAATGCAACAGGAGCGTAATATGTAAGAAACTGTCTACGCAACCTGCCACTGATGATGCCTTGCAGAAAATAAAGGCGAAACGCGTATGGCACTAAAATTGTGTTTTATTCAGTTGCTGTCAGACGGTCCATAAGTGAAAATCATCAACATACCGAAGTTAATTTTTTTAAATAACGTTGTAACAGGTAAAAGTAAGTATGTCAATACAGTTTTTAAGTGCTAGTTCCTTCTACATCATTCAATAAGTTCAGTTTCGTTCATCGTCTCTTTACCAAAATATTATTTTTATAATGGTGTGTCAGTGCATTGCACTTAGCGGAACATGGTTGCTCAAAGCTTTAAAGACGATATTCTTAGCACAGATGCTTTTCCTTGCATTGCAACTGCGCAAGATTTTCTTTACCTGTTTTGCTGCTGCGCTGCATTTTTAGTATTCACGACTTTAAAGCAATACCGGCTTTCCGTTGCCACAAGGTAAGAGACGAACGTTTGTTAGGGCCAGTTTACTATACTATTAGCACACTGTAAGGTCGTTTACAGACAAGGGCTGTATTTCAGAATTATCATAGTGATCAGCTCAGATGAAGTTTAGTTCGGATCTCATTTCTTTTGTCAGAGATTCTTATTCTAATAGTGAAGCGACACGTGTTCGCATATGTGTCATTTAATGTTCAGAATTTTACTTGGTCAGTTTTGGTATGTAAATTTCCAGGGCATTTTTACAGAAGCATTTTGGACCTTTATTCTCTCAAAGATGGGTTTGTAAATTTGAGCAGGATTTTTACTTTGTCAGTTCCGCATATTGGAATTTCAAGACACCTACTGTGACGTCAAATATTGTAGTAGTGTTCACTGCACTGCACAATACAAGTTCCACATGATAGTTTCATTAGTGTACATTTTTAGATTTTCTAATTATTTTTAGTAAGAGTTAATTGGAATACAGTTACACTATTTCAGATGGATTTGACGTTTACATCTGCGTAGATACTCCGCAAGCCACCGTGCGGTGCGTGGCGGAGGGGACCCACTACCGCTACTTGTCACTTATCATTTCCTTTCCTGTTCGACTCGCAAATAGAGCGAAGGACAAACGACTGTCTGTATGCTCCCGGATGAGCCCTAATTTCTCGTATCATATCTTCGTGCTCCTTATGTATGTTGGCGGCAGTAGAAGTGTCCAGCAGTCAGCTTCCAATGCCGGTTCTCTAAATTTTCTCAGTAGTGTTTCTCGAAAAGGACGTCGTCTTCCCTCCAGCGACTCCCATTTGAGTTCCCGAAGCATCTCCATAACACTTACGTGTTGTTCGAACCTACTGGTAACAAATCTAGCAGCTCACCTCTGAAATGCTTCATGTTTTCCTTAAGTCCTGGTACGGATCCCAACCAGTCGGGCAGTACTCAAGAATAGGTCGTACCAGCGTCGTGTGTGCGGTCTCCTTTACAGGTGAACCAATCTTTCCTAAAATTCTCTCAGTAAACCGAAGCCGACCATTCGCCTTCCCTACCTCACTTCTCCCATGCTCGTTCCACCTCATATCGCTTTGCATCGTTACGCCCTAATGTTTAAACTACTTGACTGTGTCAAGCAGGACACTAGTAATCTGTATCTGAACATTATATGTTTGATATTCCTACTCATCCGTTTGAACTTATATTTTACCGCATTTAGGGCTAGCTGCTATTGATCACACAAACTGGACATTTTGTCTAAGTTGTCTTGTATCCTCCCACAATCACTCTACTTCGACACCTTACCGTACACCATGGTATCATCGGCAAACAACCGCAGACTGTTGCGCATCCTATCAGCCAAATTGTTTCAAATGGCTCTGAGCACTATGGGACTTAAATTCTGAGGTCATTAGCCCCCTAGAACTTAGAACAAATTAAACCTAACTAACCTAATAGGACATCACATACATCCATGCCCGAGACAGGATTCGAATCTGCGACCGTAGCAGTCGTGCGGTTCCAGACTGTAACACCTAGAACCGCTCGGACTCCCCGGCCGGCTAAGCCAAATTATTTATGGAAACATATCAATTGTACTGTTCAGCTGAAAGAACGTTCAAATTATAATACATAGACCAACGAAAATTAAGAACTGGAGAACTCTATACGTACAAAACAAATAAAATTGTTACGAAGCATCTGATGATGTTAGTCAAGGAATTACGCTCTGGACCGTGACCTAGTGCCCACAAAACAAATATCACCAATCAGTGACCCACTAAAAACTCTTATATTAAGGTTTAGTTCGATGCTGAACTTTGCTGTCGTCGTCGGCTGTACTGGATCTCGCTAGGGGTAATGATCTCAGAAATATTGGCAGCTGCAATTGTAGAGAAAAAACCATACTCTAAGGAGGGTGCGTGTAGACCAGGCAGCACGCCTCAGTGCAGGAAAGTGGCCCAGCGCTGCTCACTGCTGGCAAGGCGCCCTCCACAGTTGTTAGCGTCTGGAAAAAGTAATTTCGGGCCGGCCATTAGTCGCTGCCTCGCTTTGTTGTTTGTAACTTACGGTTTCTATTACCGCACAAGTCGCGCTTCCGGCGCTCGCGATCTTTCAGCGAATTTATTCTTGTCCATCGTCGCTGAGTCGCCTTCTCCTGCAACTTCCGCAACCCCTCTCGCTTCGGAAGCAGCATGAAGAGAATTAAAAAAAAAAGAAAGGGAGAGGGGTGGTGGGTGGGAGGGAGATGGAAACGCTCTGCTACTGTGCTTCGGGCCCCTCTGCGTACGTGTGTGTGTCTGTCTCTATCTCCTGCGGCTGTATCGCTTCTGTAATGCGATTAGGATGGCCCGACAGAGCCGAGGCGGTCCTTCGGCCGTAATCACGTTTCGCTGATATACGGCCGCCGAAATGTACTGCCGCTGGCCGCATAATGCTCTGTCCTCCATTACGAGCACGCGCGAGCGAAAAGTGGGGGCGGCTGGGCAGAGAGGGTGGGGGGGCGGGGGGGAGGCGCCGGCCGCCTGTGGAACGTCCGCCCCCGGCCCCGACGCGGCCGCGCGACGCCGGCGGACGCAACAGACCGCCTCAGCCGGCGAGCGCTAATCTACTCGTAAAAATGGATTCCAGATTACGCGAGTTTGCGAACTCGGGACATCTTTACGGCCGCGCTTCGCTCCCCTCCGTGTTTACGGGAACGGCACTGGGCTCTTTGCCCACGAGGAGGTTGCAAGGTAGTCGCCTTCAAGTTTCAGTTAAAATGAAAGCTTGTGCGTCTGGACAGCACCTTATGGCAGTGTAAGCGCTGAACTGGAAGTTTTCTCCCACTTCCGCGGACACTCCACAGTTCATTTTTGTGCGCGTGCTGTTTTATTGAGACGCGGACAGGCATTACATCCGACGGGAAGTATGAACCCCTTCTCTGCTTTCTTCCGAAGTTATTAGGAGCTTTGTTTTATCCCTTGTTTTTCGTAGCTTGTGATGTATGGGTGGTATAAGAATTCTGTTCAGAACTTTGTCCACAAAATTTTTCTGCACTTATCTTTTACTTATTGCGCATGGTCACCTTGCAAATGCTCTCCACCACAACTGATACACCGCTCCCAACGCCGTTTCCACTTAGGGAACCTGTCTCGGTATGCCTGTTGCTGGATAGCACGAAGCGCCGCCTGCGAATTTTCTTTCATCTCGTCTATCGTTGTAAGTCTTCGTCCTTTCAACGTGGTTTTCAACTTTACGAATAATAAAGAGTCCACCGGGGCAGGTCTCGAGAGGACGGAGAATGAGGCCGCACAGTAATTTCGTTTACTGTGCAATAGTCAGGCACGAAAAAAGACGAGTGTGAGGGTGCATTATCGTGATGCGAGAACCATGAATAGCGTCGCCCTATTTGAGGCCGTTTCGGTGTCACATTTCCTCGCAGGCGTCGCATCACGTCCCGATAGTACCATCGATTAACAGTTTGATCCTGTGGCACAAATTCATGATGACGCAATCCTTCAAATTCAAAGAAAAATGTCAGCATGGCTTTGAAATTTGAACTAATCTGGCGAACTATTTTTGGTCTTGGAGTACCTTTCCCGACCCATTGTGAAGTTCCAGTCTTGGTCTCAACATCATACCGTACACTCACGCCTCACCACCAGCTATGATTGTCTTAAGGAACATCTCGTTCTCATTTGCCCTATCCAAGATCTCTTCGTAGATTGCGAGCAGAACGTCTTCCTGGTCTTGACTCATGAGCCGTGGGACGAACTTGGCGACAATACTATGCATTCCAAGATGGCGTCTCGGGGTTTCGTGACATGATCCAACAGAAATGTTACATTCTTCTCCAATCTGCAGTCAGTTTTTGATTGGCACGCACGGTTTCGTTCAAGTTCCTAACATGAGCATCGTCAATAGACGTTGAAGGGCGTACTGAACAAGGCCCATCCTTATCTTCCGTGTGGCCATTTTTAAACGGTGTGAACCATTCGTAACAGCCAGTACGGCAAAAGCACTCATCACTGTAAGCTTCCCACGTCATTTGGTGTATCTCTGTACAGTTTTTCTCCAATTTCACGAAAAATTTAATGCAGACGTGTTATTCCTCTAACTTTGCCATCTAGAAATTCGCAGACTGTGCGACACAACGTTCTACTCAGTATAGCACTGAACAAAGTCTACCAGATATACAACAATGAAACTGCAGACAGTTATATATTAAACACAGGGGTGAGCAGGGATGACAACCGCATTTCACTCCAACGCACGATTGGCGCGAAATTACGAATGCTTCACAATTTTTTGCACAGACTTTGAACATGACGAGCGTTCCTGTTGTCTGATACCACGTTCGTCTTCTTGAAAAGTGGTGCAGTATTGTGAGCACAGTTAATTATATGAAAAATAGTAATGGTGTGCAGAACTTAAGAAAGGCAGTAACTTTTGCAGTATGTCTCTGCTCTGTAACAAGTTCCATGAAACTTAGACTATACATACAAATAACTGCTGCGTTGTAGTATAGAAGGTAATTAAAAGAAATGTTCAACCCGAACAACAGTATCTTCACCTTCATTGAAAGATAATAACTACACTGAAGTGACCATGATTTACGATCGTCTCCTAAAAGGGTGTGTGAACAGTACGGATGCTCTGCAATGTACTTCCATGCTGGCAACAAGTTTAGTAAGGAGTTCCAGTCTTCCACCAATGCGGTTGACAACTCCTACATGGTTCTTGGAGCATGTGGGCGCTCTGCAATACATTCCCCCTCTGCATCCCACACGTGCTTGATGGGATTTAAGTCGGGGGGATGGGCAACTCAGTCCATTCGCCGATTACCCTCTCGTTTCAAGAGTTCTACACCTCGGCTGCTCGATTTGGTCGTGTTTTGTCATCCATAAAAATGGCGTCAGGGGCAAACGCACCTCTAACAAGATGCGTATTGCCAAGTAGCATAACACTGACAGATGACTGTACCGTGTTCAAGAATTTGGAGGTCAGTACACCCTTACAACATTGCACCTATTCACACTACTACAGCTTGGTCACCAAAACGATCAAGTTGGACAACGTTCCTGGCTGCATCACGTGCTCCCACCTCTCGTCAGACAAGCGGACGTCCTACATTGTCGAACGAGACCGTCTTCGTGGCCCTCGCCTTATGGGAGTACTCATCTGCGAAACTTCCAAGACGCAACACTCACCAGTCAACGTTCTTCCGATACGGCCCTCCTTCCCTTTGTGCATCTTTTCAGGGGTGCATTCCGCCCTGACTTCGTTTTTCTGGATGAGAATGCGGGACAGCATCGAAGGGCACAGGTGAAGCAGCTCTTGGAAAGAGAAATATTCGTCAAATGTACTGGCCTGCCCGTTTCCTCAACTTAAAACCAATCGAGCAAGTGTGGGAAGCGGTGTGAGACGTATGCACCACGCCCACATGCCCCAACGAAAATCCAGTAGATGCCAAACGCTCCACAACAACTCCTTACCAATTCTATAAACAGCATGGGAGCACCTTGCAGAGCATGCACTGCCGTCCGCAGTGATCACACACTATACTGAGAAACATGTCTGGCTTTTAAAATATCCAGAGGACCATCATGAATCACGGTGTCTTCAGTGTCATTATTGTCTTTAACTAAAAGCACCATATCTGATAGTGTAATTGTTTATTTCTTTGTTATCTTCCGTATTGTACTGCAGCAGTTTTTTCTGTATAAGACCCAAGATCCATAAGGCTATGTTACTAGGCAGTAACACATCGTCTGAAACTTACTTCAGTCTTTAATTCTTGCACGCCAGCGTAAACATTCACGACTTATTATCGGTTGAGACAGCTTCTAACACAGAAAAAAGTGTTTGTGTTGGTCCGTAGAAGCAATTTATTTTATTTTGTGTACTGGCTACAGGTTTCAGTACACAGCATCATCCTCAGGCAGTGGTCGTCACGCTCACTTCCCAAGCAGATGTGCCAAAAACTCGACAGAACAATCTCTTCCACGTCCAACAGCATGATTTCTGAAAACGTCACCCAGTCAGGTAGGTGCAGCGCTTTTCACTTCCGAAAGTCATTTTTCTCAATACCACACGAACACTTCCTATTGAAAGTAGCGTATATATAGTATGCTTTTATTTTTATTTTTTTATTATTATTATAATTTTTTTTTTTTTTTTGGTCATCAGTCTACTGACTGGTTTGATGCGGCCCGCCACGAATTCCTTTCCTTTGCTAACCTCTTCATCTCAGAGTAGCACTTGCAACCTACGTCCTCAATTACCTCAATTATTTGCTTGACGTATTCCAATCTCTGTCATCCTCTACAGTTTTTGCCCTCTACAGCTCCCTCTAGTACCATGGAAGTCATTCCCTCATGTCTTAGTAGATGTCCTATCATCCTGTCCCTTCTCCTTATCACAATTGTGAAGACAGCAAGGAGAGATACGTGCGATAATTATCGCACAGTCAGCTTGACGGCTTGTGCATCGGAGCTGCTGATATGAATGACATACAGAAAAATGGAAAAAAAATTAAAGATCTGTTAGATGACGATCAGTTTGGCTACAGGAAAGTTTTGACGTTGCGCTCAATAATGGAAGCAGAAGTGTAGAAAAATCGAGACACGCTCATAATATTTTTCAACCTGGAAAAAGCATTCGACAATTTGAAATGGTACAAGAATTTCGAAAATCTGATAAAAATAGGAGTAAACTACAGGGAAAGACGGGTAAAAGAAAATATGTCCAATAGTCGTGAGGGAACAGTAAGACTGGAAGACCGAGAACGAAGTACTCATATTAAAAATGGGTAAGACAGGGATGTAGTGATTCACCCTACTGTTTAATCGATACATCATAGAAGAAATGACGGAAATATGAGAACGGTTCAAGAGTGGGATTAAATAGGTTTGTTTATAAATAAATAATTCTTCTGCTACCAGTCACGATTTTCTTTATTTTACTATTTGCACGACGCGTTTCGAGAAATAATTCCCATTTTCAAGTGCGTTTTTATGATGTGTGTTAAGCCATTTCTTTTGATGTTGTCAGTGTGTGGGAGTCTGCTACGTTTTGTTGACTTTTACTGTAATACATAAGAAACGCGATTTTTTAGTTAGGTATCAATATTTTCTGTGAGGTTAGTGGCTAAGGTTTGAGAACAATTTGTACTTACAATTTTCTAATGGTCCATTTGTGTAGAGAGTCACACACACTTAACATCACACACAATTTGTACATTTTACACATCGAAAATATCTTATATAAACAAAACAGTTACAAAGATCTTCTTATAGGTAGTTCACAGAGATAACATTATAGGTCTTCCACAGATTATGATATGCTTTTGTACAGAGGTTAATTTATCTTTACAATTTGGCTCACGAATTACTTATACTGATTTCACAATTGTGCTTATTTCTATGTTTTACTATTTTTATTTAAGTATATTATCGAAACATCTGAAGAAATTCACTGATTCACTTTCAAGTTTTTCATTTAATATTTTATCTTCATATATTCTGTAATGTGAATATATCTCCAGTTCTTCAAGCAAATCCATTTTATGTCCTTTATCTAGTCGGTGGAGTACTTTGACATTTTGCTCTATTTTTCCAAATGGGTGTCCTGTATTATGTATGTGTGTTGCTATTGCTGATGTAGCGTGTTTGTTGTGGGTGTATGCTCTAATGTGCTCTGTGTACCTGGTGTTGATATTTCGGCCTGTTTGTCCTATGTAGAACTTGGAGCATTCCTGGCATGTTACCTTGTATATTCCAGAGTCTGAATATGGATCATGATTACACTTTATATTATATATTAGTTTTTGGTGTAGTTTATTGGATGTAGAAAACCCAATTTTTACTCTGTGATTTTTGAAAATATTTGCAATCTTCTGTGATACATTGCCTATGTATGGAATGCTAGATATATATTTGTTTTTCTCTTTTTCTTCTGTGGTGCAGTTTGTACCTGGGTTTCTCTTCATTTTGTCTAAGATTGTGTCAACCATGGAAGCATTGTAACCATTGGCAACTGCAATCTTCTTCACTGTGTTTATTTCTTGTTGTATATTTTCTTGGTTCAATGGTATTTTTGTTGCCCTATGCAGCATTGACCTGTAAGCTGCCTGTTTATGAATATTTGGGTGACATGAGGTTGCAGGGATTGTGGTGTCAGTCATTGTGTTTTTCCTATAAATTTTGAATGTGCATGTGTTGTTGTGTCTTGTAATATTTAGGTCCAGAAAGTTGATACTTTTATTTTGCTCATGTTCCACTGTAAATTTGATTTTCTCATTTAGATTATTGAAATGATTAAGAATGTCTGTGATGTCTTTGGTATCTCCTTTCACTAACAGTAGTGTGTCATCTACATATCTCCTATAAAATTCTATTTTCCTTAGGCAGGGTTCCTGCCTGTCAAATAATTTTTGTTCTAAGTGATTTATGTATATGTCAGCTATGGTACCGGATATACACGATCCCATTGCTAGGCCATCCGGTTGCTTATAAATGTTGTCATTAAAGGTAAAGTAGTTGTAACTTAGGGTTAGCTGAAGGAGTTCCATAAATTCGACAATCTCTGTGTATGAAAGTTTCTTGTGTTGCATAAGGTTCTTTTGTATTACTGTTAGAGCTTCTTGTATGGGTATGTTTGAATAAAGGTTGGTGATGTCAAGTGATATAAACTGTGCATCTTGGGGGAGCTTTCTGGTTCTTAGTTCTTTGGCTAGAATCATGCTGTTTTTTATGGCATATGTTGTTTCATATGTATAATTTTTCACCAGTATGTTATTCAGTTTTTGAGAGAGTTTGTATGCTGGGCTGTTTATAGAGTTGACCACAGGACGTATCGGGTATCCATTTTTGTGTATTTTTGGCTGTGCTCTTAGGCGTGGTGCTTTTGGATTCATACATGTAAGGTATTTCTTTTCAGTTTCTGTCAACAGGAAATGGGTGTTCTTTAATTGTTCCTTAATTTTACATTGGAATTGTTTGGTTGGGTCTTTTTCAATGTGCTGAATGTTATTAGCAGCAACAAATTCATTTGTTTTGTCTATGTATTCTTTTTCTTTCATCACAACTAATGTATTACTTTTGTCTGACTTTACAACTATGGATTGGTTGTTTTTCAGTTTATTATTTATAGATTTTAAAGTTTTTGTATCATTTATTGTACATTTAGATCTAAATTTATCTTTATTCATTTCTTTCTCAAGAAGCTTGCTTACTTTGTGACCTATTGCTGCTTTTGTATTTGAATTTAATTTTGCAGCATCTGCTGCACTTTTAGTTGCAGCTATAACCTGTTTCAGTGTATGGTTGTTGAGGTTAGGTTCTACATTGTATTTTAGTCCTTTTTGGAGTAGATCGTTTTCTCTTTGGTTGAACTTTATGTCAGTGTTGTTTACCACTCTACTGCACACATAAGATTCAACAAGCACTGTCAACAACTAGGCATAATTCCGAAATATATAAAAGTGAAAATATGTTCTAGCAGCAACATAGCAAAACTTATAAAACATAAAGCAGAAAAACTCTGGCTGAAAACCAAAATAAGGCAGTTACATAAGAAAAAGGACTTACTAAACAGAAAGCTACTCAACATGCAGATAGAAGCAGCAAACAACATGGAACCTACAGTTTATGACAGAATTTGCAGGCATATCCAGGAAATAGTCAACAAGGAGTACTTGACGATTTGCAACACACATAACAAGAAACTACAGACCTTGACATCCAAACAAGACAAGAGATCCAACCTCGAGATAACTGACAAAAACAAACACACATTTTACAGTAGAGTGGTAAACAACACTGACATAAAGTTCAACCAAAGAGAAAACGATCTACTCCAAAAAGGACTAAAATACAATGTAGAACCTAACCTCAACAACCATACACTGAAACAGGTTATAGCTGCAACTAAAAGTGCAGCAGATGCTGCAAAATTAAATTCAAATACAAAAGCAGCAATAGGTCACAAAGTAAGCAAGCTTCTTGAGAAAGAAATGAATAAAGATAAATTTAGATCTAAATGTACAATAAATGATACAAAAACTTTAAAATCTATAAATAATAAACTGAAAAACAACCAATCCATAGTTGTAAAGTCAGACAAAAGTAATACATTAGTTGTGATGAAAGAAAAAGAATACATAGACAAAACAAATGAATTTGTTGCTGCTAATAACATTCAGCACATTGAAAAAGACCCAACCAAACAATTCCAATGTAAAATTAAGGAACAATTAAAGAACACCCATTTCCTGTTGACAGAAACTGAAAAGAAATACCTTACATGTATGAATCCAAAAGCACCACGCCTAAGAGCACAGCCAAAAATACACAAAAATGGATACCCGATACGTCCTGTGGTCAACTCTATAAACAGCCCAGCATACAAACTCTCTCAAAAACTGAATAACATACTGGTGAAAAATTATACATATGAAACAACATATGCCATAAAAAACAGCATGATTCTAGCCAAAGAACTAAGAACCAGAAAGCTCCCCCAAGATGCACAGTTTATATCACTTGACATCACCAACCTTTATTCAAACATACCCATACAAGAAGCTCTAACAGTAATACAAAAGAACCTTATGCAACACAAGAAACTTTCATACACAGAGATTGTCGAATTTATGGAACTCCTTCAGCTAACCCTAAGTTACAACTACTTTACCTTTAATGACAACATTTATAAGCAACCGGATGGCCTAGCAATGGGATCGTGTATATCCGGTACCATAGCTGACATATACATAAATCACTTAGAACAAAAATTATTTGACAGGCAGGAACCCTGCCTAAGGAAAATAGAATTTTATAGGAGATATGTAGATGACACACTACTGTTAGTGAAAGGAGATACCAAAGACATCACAGACATTCTTAATCATTTCAATAATCTAAATGAGAAAATCAAATTTACAGTGGAACATGAGCAAAATAAAAGTATCAACTTTCTGGACCTAAATATTACAAGACACAACAACACATGCACATTCAAAATTTATAGGAAAAACACAATGACTGACACCACAATCCCTGCAACCTCATGTCACCCAAATATTCATAAACAGGCAGCTTACAGGTCAATGCTGCATAGGGCAACAAAAATACCATTGAACCAAGAAAATATACAACAAGAAATAAACACAGTGAAGAAGATTGCAGTTGCCAATGGTTACAATGCTTCCATGGTTGACACAATCTTAGACAAAATGAAGAGAAACCCAGGTACAAACTGCACCACAGAAGAAAAAGAGAAAAACAAATATATATCTAGCATTCCATACATAGGCAATGTATCACAGAAGATTGCAAATATTTTCAAAAATCACAGAGTAAAAATTGGGTTTTCTACATCCAATAAACTACACCAAAAACTAATATATAATATAAAGTGTAATCATGATCCATATTCAGACTCTGGAATATACAAGGTAACATGCCAGGAATGCTCCAAGTTCTACATAGGACAAACAGGCCGAAATATCAACACCAGGTACACAGAGCACATTAGAGCATACACCCACAACAAACACGCTACATCAGCAATAGCAACACACATACATAATACAGGACACCCATTTGGAAAAATAGAGCAAAATGTCAAAGTACTCCACCGACTAGATAAAGGACATAAAATGGATTTGCTTGAAGAACTGGAGATATATTCACATTACAGAATATATGAAGATAAAATATTAAATGAAAAACTTGAAAGTGAATCAGTGAATTTCTTCAGATGTTTCGATAATATACTTAAATAAAAATAGTAAAACATAGAAATAAGCACAATTGTGAAATCAGTATAAGTAATTCGTGAGCCAAATTGTAAAGATAAATTAACCTCTGTACAAAAGCATATCATAATCTGTGGAAGACCTATAATGTTATCTCTGTGAACTACCTATAAGAAGATCTTTGTAACTGTTTTGTTTATATAAGATATTTTCGATGTGTAAAATGTACAAGTTGTGTATGATGTTAAGTGTGTGTGACTCTCTACACAAATGGACCATTAGAAAATTGTAAGTACAAATTGTTCTCAAACCTTAGCCACTAACCTCACAGAAAATATTGATACCCAACTAAAAAATCGCGTTTCTTATGTATTACAGTAAAAGTCAACAAAACGTAGCAGACTCACACACACTGACAACATCAAAAGAAATGGCTTAACACACATCATAAAAACGCACTTGAAAATGGGAATTATTTCTCGAAACGCGTCGTGCAAATAGTAAAATAAAGAAAATCGTGACTGGTAGCAGAAGAATTATTTATTTATAAACAAACCTATTGTATCTACAGTCGCAGGCTTTCAAAAACCATTTATAATGGATCAAATCAGTGGGATTAAAATTCAGGATGAAAAGATCATATGATAACATGATAATATTCGCTGATGAAATTGATATTGTCGGTGAAAATGAAGTAATATTACAATATCTATTGAGTGGAGTGGCAGTCTACTAGTGACCAGGAAGCAGACAACGTTAAGAAATTCTGCTACCTTGAGAGTAAAATAACCCATGACAGACGAAGCAATGAGGATACAAAAAACAGACGGCATTCCTCGCCAGGAGAAGTTTTCCAGCATCAAACATAGCCCTTAATTTGTAGAAGAAAATTCGGAGAACGTACGTTTGGAGCATAATAATATACGTTAGCGAATTACGGACACAACAAATCGAAACATTTGGGATGTAGTGTTACAGAACAGCGTTGAAAATTAGGTGAACTGATAAACTAAGGAATTAGAAGGTTCGGCACAGAATAGGTGAAGAAACGAAATTGAGGATAACAATCTACATCCACATGGATACTTTTGTGGACTGGCAAGACAGCCAATCCACTAGGACGGGAGGCCGAAGGGCACGCGTTTAAGCTCACGCAGGCTGGAGTGAGGTCTGGAACAGGACACGGAAATGAGACTGGTAAAAAACGTACGTAGCTTCTGGAATACTTAACTTTAATCCACAATTGGTGAACATCGCTCTGACGGTACATGCATCACAAGACAAATAGCAATTGATAATGGCGCCTTGCTAGGTCGTAGCAAATGACGTAGCTGAAAGCTATGCTAACTATCGTCTCGGCAATTGAGAGCGTAATTTGTCAGTGAACCATCGCTAGCAAAGTCGTCTGTACAACTGGGGCGAGTGCTAGGAAGTCTCTCTAGACCTGCCGTGTGGCGACGCTCGGTCTGCAATCACTGACAGTGGCGACACGCGGGTCCGACGTATACTAACGGACCGCGGCCGATTTAAAGGCTACCACCTAGCAAGTGTGGTGTCTGGCGGTGACACCACAGATACTCTGCAAATCACATTCAAGTGCCTGGCAGAGGGTTCATCGAACCACCGTCACAATTCTCTATTATTCCAATCTCGTACAGCGCGCGGGAAGAATACACACCAATATCTTCCGTACGAGCTCTGATTTCCCTTATTTTATCTTGGTGATCGTTCCTCCCTAACAAAATATTTTCGCATTCGGAGGAGAAAGTTGGTGATTGGAATTTCGTGAGAAGATTCCGTCACAACGAAAAACGCCTTTCTTTTAATGATGTCCATCCCAAATCCTGCATCATTTCTGTGACACTGTCTCCCATATTTCACGATAATACAAAACGTGCTGCCTTTCTTTGAACTTTTTCGATGTACTCAGTCAGTCCTATCTGGTAAGGATCCCACACCGCGCAACAGTATTCTAAAAGAGGACGGACAAGCGTAGTGTAGTCAGTCGCCTTAGTAAGTCTGTTACATTTTCTAAGTGTCCTGCCAATAAAACGCAGTCTTATGTCAGCCTTCCCCACAACGTTTTCTATGTGTTCCTTTCAATGAAAACTGGAAACAATGACGTGAAGAAGGGACCTGTTAAGACATCAGGGAATATCATCCATGGTAGTAGAGGAAGCTATAGAGGGTAAAAAGAGAAAAGGAAGACTGAGATTATAATACATCCAGCGAATAACTGAGAACGTGGAGTGCATTCTTCGGAGATAAGAGGTTAGTGCAGGAAAGGAATTCATGGCGGACAACATCAAACCAGTCAGAAGACTGATGACTCAACAAAAAAATCCCGTATAAACGTTCATGCAAAGTTTCAAGAACCAGTATTAATCGAACAATCTGGATACATGCTTCAGCCTCATATGTAATGCTCCCTGACCTCGACTGCAGGTCGTGTGGTACAAGCAGCGCTACATTACAATCAACGTTTGTTTAAATTACAGTCATAAAGTTACTTGTAGTGAGATAAAATGTTTAATATAAAGCAATGAATCCAAAAACGTACAATGAAATGAAGCTGATATAACTTCACAAACAACTACACATCTGGAACTTAGCCGCTGCCTTGTAAGCTGTCAAGTGTACGCAAAACATATAACAACAAAGCACAAAACAACCAATTAGCTGCAGATAACATTTAATATACTTCAACGTGTACCATTGTCAATTAAATTACGGTATCCTACTTTCTAAACTCTGCGTGCAGCGTTAAAGTCGACCGTGTTACCTGTATTTACAGCAATAAATATTCATCAAACTTCCATCATATAGCGGCTGTCAATTACAATAATATATATATATATATATATATATATATATATATATATATATATAAAATTAAACGAAATATACAGTAAACTGTTATTTCAATTTAATTGAATTGAATTGAATTGTGCTGCAGATCCGATCTTTAAAACAATCCTGCTAGCGTGCGAAGACACTGACCTTTTTAATATCTCGCTCGGAGCAGACAGGACATCAGTAGCACTGGACACCACATAAAAAAGGTTTCGATTTCTCAGTAGTTAAACAGAAAAGATTTACGGCTGGTAGAATGTGAACATCATTATTGCATGTAACATGCGCTCAAATCGGTACTAATGAACAAAGCTAGACTCGTCCTGAACAGCAACATGCACAATCAGAGCTCCAAAATAAAATTCTACATTCAGAAAAGAGAAGTAACAGTTATCTTTGGATACTAGCTTAACATAGGATTTTACCGCGTGGGATTTATTTACAGTTTTACTTGAGTTGAAAGGGTTCAGTACCGCCCGACATTGAAAGTAGGTACAACATACTTCATTATTTTTGTCAGAACAACACATTTTTTTCTAATAATAACTCAATTTCAATTAATACAGCAAAGCCGGATACCAGTGTGGGAAAGAATGACAATTTATTTATTTAATTGATCACATGTGCACTCCCACAAAATAAATCCCTACATCCAGTTTGGTGAGATCTGTGAAATGAATGAATGTATGGTCGTCTGCTAACCGCAGATAGTGAATGTGAATATATGATCATCTTTGAGACGATCCTTTGGCCATCTTTGGTGGGACCAAAGAGATGAAATTTACCTGAGCTTTGAGTGCCTGAAATGTGGCTGACCAATACGGTAGCAAGGTGCTCCCCCACTTCGACAGAGGTGCGAGAGGGCCTGAAGAACGGCCATGTTTCAGCACTCTGCCGCTGGATCTTGTGCTGTTAAGACCTGTTTTTAGTTGTGCTCCGTAATGACGAAAGAGTTGAGACATGGTATGCATGTGGAATATTTAAGAGTAGTTTGAAATATTAATTTCTCTATTTCAGGAACTTTTGTGGGGAGAATTAAATGTCAGGCAGGTAATATTAATGGGTTCGTAGTAATCTTTGGAAGTGACCAACGGTCACAATGAAACCACGTGTAGCAATAAGTTGAACTACTTCCGTGTGCTTAAGTTAAACTGAATTACTAGCATGTGTACAATAAGTTGAAATATTTAAGAAATAGCGTGTGTACCATAAGTTGAAATATTTAAGAAATAGCGCGTGCAGGCCTTGAAATTAGAGGCGAGTACTTCCACGTGGTGAGTACTGTGTGAGCCTCAATCTGCGTATGAGACAAAGGATAAAGAGAAGTACTCGTCCATGGTATCAGTTGAGGCCTCGTGTGTGTGATGAATATGTTCTCAATATTACTTTGCGCGATATGTTTCCGTGTGAGGCTTGATTCAAACTATAACAATCTGAGAGAGAAACAAGGTGAGTCAGCCGTCTATCCAGCAACGCCACTTGGCTTGCACTGCACAGGAAGACGTGCATATATCTCCACAGTTCATAGTAGGAAAGTAGAATTACGAAGTGGGGCAGTGTCGTGTGATACTGGGATAAATATTAATTGAAGTGGGAAAGCTGAAAGTGGTAATGTTGTGACTATTCCCTGTGTAGTATTTCATGTTGTAGTGTGGTGTATGTCATGTAATTTAAGTATGTGTGGTTTGCATGGGAGTGTAGCAAGGTAATTTCAGAGGTAGTGGGTTATGCGTGTTCCTTTTGTACTGCTCGGTCTGGAGGAAAGTTTCGTGATGATGATTGTGAGAGTCGAAGTGTGAGATATAATAAAAGATCCACCATCCTATCCAGAAAGTGCACTGTAGCGTTAAATAATTACGAGACCATAAGATAGAGATTCACCAATGTAAAGCCATGCCCACTGGGCGGAATTTCTCATATGTTATTGTTGTAGGTTATAGAATTTGTGTGTTTAGGTTATAGAATTTATCGGAATAAATAAGATAGTGAAAAGAAAAAGATTGGTGGCCTTTTCCTTCGAATGGTATGTTGTCATGATGTCCCGAATTTATAATGTGTGCGCAATTCATATTCAGTGCGGTGGCCACGTGTTGATAAAAGCCGTTACATGTTGTTGTTGTGGTCTTCAGTCCTGAGACTGGTTTGATGCAGCTCTCCATGCTACTCTATCCTGTGCAAGCTTCTTCATCTCCCAGTACCTACTGCAACCTACATCCTTCTGAATCTGCTTAGTGTATTGATCTCTTGGTCTCCCTCTACGATTTTTACCCTCCACGCTGCCCTCCAATGCTAAATTTGTGATCCCTTGATGCCTCAAAACATGTCCTACCAAACGGTCCCTTCTTCTAGCCAGGTTGTGCCACAAACTTCTCTTCTCCCCAATCCTATTGAATACCTCCTCATTAGTTACGTGATCTACCCACCTTATCTTCAGCATTCTTCTGTAGCACCACATTTCGAAAGCTTCTATTCTCTTCTTGTCCAAACTGGTTATCGTCCATGTTTCACTTCCATACATGGCTACACTCCATACAAATACTTTCAGAAACGACTTCCTGACACTTAAATCTATACTCGATGTTAACAAATTTCTCTTCTTCAGAAACCATTTCCTTGCCATTGCCAGTCTACATTTTATATCCTCTCTACATCGACCATCATCAGTTATTTTACTCCCTAAACAGCAAAACTCCTTTACTACTTCAAGTGTCTCATTTCCTAATTTAATCCCCTCAGCATCACCCGATTTAATTTGACTACATTCCCTTATCCTCGTTTTGCTTCTGTTGATGTTCATCTTATATCCTCCTTTCAAGACACTGTCCATTCCGTTCAACTGCTCTTCCAAGTCCTTTGCTGTCTCTGACAGAATTACAATGTCATCGGCGAACCTCAACGTTTCTACTTCTTCTCCATGAATTTTAATACCTACTCCGAATTTTTCTTTTGTTTCCTTTACTGCTTGCTCAATATACAGATTGAATAACATCGGGGAGAGGCTACAACCCTGTCTCACTCCTTTCCCAACCACTGCTTCCCTTTCATGCCCCTCGACTGTTATAACTGCCATCTGGTTTCTGTACAAATTGTAAATAGCCTTTCTCTCCCTGTATTTTACCCCTGCCACCTTCAGAATTTGAAAGAGAGTATTCCAGTTAACGTTGTCAAAAGCTTTCTCTAAGTCTACAAATGCTAGAAACGTAGGTTTGCCTTTTCTTAATCTTTCTTCTAAGATAAGTCGTAAGGTTAGTGTTGCCTCACGTGTTCCAACATTTCTACGGAATCCAAACTGATCTTCCCCGAGGTCTGCTTCTACCAGTTTTTCCATTCGTCTGTAAAGAATTCGCGTTAGTATTTTGCAGCTGTGACTTATTAAACTGATAGTTCGGTAATTTTCACATCTGTCAACACCTGCTTTCTTTGGTTTTGCAATTATTATATTCTTCTTGAAGTCTGTGGGTATTTCGCCTGTCTCATACATCTTGCTCACCAGATGGTAGAGTTTTGTCATGACTGGCTCTCCCAAGGCCATCAGTAGTTCTAATGGAATGTTGTCTACTCCCGGGGCCTTGTTTCGTCTCAGGTCTTTCAGTGCTCTGTCAAACTCTTCACGCAGTATCTTATCTCCCATTTCTTCTTCACCTACATCCTCTTCCATTTCCATAATATTGTCCTCAAGTACATCGCCCTTGTATAAACTCTCTATATACTCCTTCCACCTTTCTGCCTTCCCTTCTTTGTTTAGAACTGGTTTGCCATCTGAGCTCTCGATATTCATACAAGTGGTTCTCTTCTCTCCAAAGGTCTCTTTAATTTTCCTGTAGGCAGTATCTATTTTACCCCTAGTGAGACAAGCCTCTACATCCTTACATTTGTCCTCTAGCCATCCCTGCTTAGCCATTTTGCACTTCCTGTCGATCTCATTTTTGAGACGTTTGTATTCCTTTTTGCCTGCTTCATTTACTGCATTTTTATATTTTCTCCTTTCGTCAATTAAATTCAATATTTCTTCTGTTACCCAAGGATTTCTATTAGCCCTCGTCTTTTTAGCTACTTGATCCTCTGCTGCCTTCACTACTTCATCCCTCAAAGCTACCCATTCTTCTTCTACTGTATTTCTTTCCCCCATTCCTGTCAATTGTTCCCTTATGCTCTCCCTGAAACTCTCTACAACCTCTGGTTCTTTCAGTTTATCCAGGTCCCATCTCCTTAGATTCCCGCCTTTTTGCAGTTTCTTCAGTTTCAATCTGCAGTTCATAATCAATAGATTGTGGTCAGAATCCACATCTGCCCCTGGAAATGTCTTACAATTTAAAACCTGGTTCCTAAATCTCTGTCTTACCATTATGTAATCTATCTGATACCTTTTAGTATCTCCAGGATTCTTCCAGGTATACAACCTTCTTTCATGATTCTTGAACCAAGTGTTAGCTATGATTAAGTTATGCTCTGTGCAAAATTCTAGAAGGCAGCTTCCTCTTTCATTTCTTCCCCCCAATCCATATTCACCTACTATGTTTCCTTCTCTCCCTTTTCCTACTGACGAATTCCAGTCACCCATGACTATTAAATTTTCGTCTCCCTTCACTACCTGAATAATTTCTTTCATCTCGTCATACATTTCATCAATTTGTTCATCATCTGTAGAGCTAGTTGGCATATAAACTTGTACTACTGTAGTAGGCATGGGCTTTGTGTCTATCTTGGCCACAATAATGCGTTCACTATGCTGTTTGTAGTAGCTAACCCGCACTCCTATTTTCTTATTCATTATTAAACCTACTCCTGCGTTACCCCTATTTGATTTTGTATTTATAACCCTGTAATCACCTGACCAAAAGTCTTGTTCCTCCTGCCACCGAACTTCACTAATTCCCACTATATCTAACTTTAACCTATCCATTTCCCTTTTTAAATTTTCTAACCTACCTGCCCAATTAAGGGATCTGACATTTCACGCTCCGATCCGTAGAATGCCAATTTTCTTTCTCCTGATAACGACGTCCTCTTGAGTAGTCCCCGCCCGGAGATCCGAACGGGGGACTATTTTACCTCCGGAATATTTTACCCAAGAGGACGCCATCATTATTTTATCATACAGTAAAGCTGCATGTCCTCGGGAAAAATTACGGCTGTAGTTTCCCCTTGCTTTCAGCCGTTCGCAGTACCAGCACAGCAAGGCTGTTTTGGTTAATGTTACAAGGCCAGATCAGTCAATTGTCCAGACTGTTGCCCCTGGAACTACTGAAAAGGCTGCTGCCCCTCTTCAGGAACCACATGTTTGTCTGGCCTCTCAACAGATACCCCTCCGTTGTGGTTGCACCTACGGTTCGGCCATCTGTATCGCTGAGGCGCGCAAGCCTCCGCACCAACGGCAAGGTCCATGGTTCATGGGGGGAGCCGTTAAATAAAAGACAAAAAGAAAATGTGGTATTGCCAGTGCGTAGTGAACAGTCAGAGTTCTGTAAATTACTGATGGTCAGATGTGGGTTTCCGTTGCATATTGTTCATACAGGAGGATAATTTGTAACTTAATTGAGAGTACGAGAGTTCATAAAAGAGATGAATACACTAAACAGATTCAGAAGGATGCAGTAGGTACTTGAAGAAGCTTGCAAAGGATAGAGTAGCATGGAGAGCTGTATCAATCCAGTCTCTGGACTGAAGATCACAATAGCTACAAAAGTTGCCTTGGACAAAGGGGTCTTGCTATGTTGCTATGTTGGGCCATATGGCGGGCAGCAGTTAGGTTGTTACCCCTCCACCATCTCCATACAAGCCTTGCTATGGAATCTTATTGACTAGAGTAGAATTGTCGTCACTCATGAGTCTGGCTTCAAACTGAATCCCAATTGCCAGTGGAGATGTGTCCAGAGATGACCCAGACAGCGATAGGATACCAACCTGACTGTTGCATGCCATATGGTCTGATAACCAGGAGTGATAGTCTAGGGTGCCATTTCTTTTCATAGCAGTACACGTTTGGTTCTCACCCTTGCAGAACAGCGGTATGTCGACGATATTCTACAGCATTTCGTTGCTTCATGGTAATCCATTTGGAGTTATCTTTCAGCAAGATAATGCCCACTAGCACATCGTGAGAGCTTCTGCTGCTTGTCTTCTTGCTTGCCAAACTCTACCTTGGCGGCCAAAGACACCAGTTCTCTCCCCAATTGAGATCGTTTGGAACATTATGGTTTGGGCCCCTCACCAATATCGGTATTTCGACTATCTAATGCGCCAATTGGCCAGAATTTGGCATAACATCCTTCAGGAGGACATCAAACAACTCTGTTAATCAATACTAAGGCGAATAACTGCTTGCATAAGGGCCTGAGGCAGACTAACATATCAATGAGTTGGTCTATTTGTGAAGCTCTTTCTTTAGAATATATCATTCAGTTTTTCTGAAATTTTTGTCTTTTTTTCTCTGTATATGTACAACTGTTCCAGTTGGATTAATGCCTTATGGTACATCACCTTTTTTTGTCTGAGGGTGTAACGTACCCAGGTGCCACTGATCACAGTCCTTAAGAGTGTTGCATTTTTCCGGAAGTGTAGATGAAACTGTAGCTGTATGTATCGAAAAAATTTTTGTCTCATCAGTATGCACACCTTGGCGGCTGGGCGTATTGTCCGCTGCCGTACCACCACTCCCCTGCTCTGTGCGGGACGTGCGCAGTACCGGCGGTTACGCCGACGGGGGTCGGAACCAGCCAGCCTCCAGCATCGCGAATTTCCGTCACGCGTGCAGCCGGCCTTTCAGGGGCGCTGAAAGCCGCCCCGCGTACAATGGCGGCGCAGCCATACACAGTCCGCGGCCGGGCACGCCGCGCCACTCCGCGCCGACTTACCGGTATTTCAAAATACGGCGCCGGCTGCGGGGGCAAATCCAGACGCGGAAAGCGGGCGGTTCTGCAACTCGCTTTAGCAAATTGGAGGGCGGGACAGAAACAGGGCGTGCCCTCGTAGCGTGCCGTGCACGGGCCGGTGAACGCGTTCCAGATAACGCCGGCCCTCTCGTGACGAGCGCCGGCAGCTACTAATTAATGACAGGCGACGACGCTCACAGCGAGCGACTCTGCTGTCCACCTCCGCGGTCTACTAATCTACACGGTGGTCAGTAATCTTGACCTGCAAATAATATACAGTAAGCCAGTGGCCACCGACTGCTTGTTAGTTTCACTGCAGAACTTCCTCATAATAGAATTACATTGTGCTTCAGAAAGGGAGGTACGCCCAGCAACCCTTTTACTTCATGAATAATTTATTTAAAATCTTTCGCAGTTACAGTACACATAGAGGGAGATTGAGCTGCCCCTAATGCTGTCATTTTCTGAAAACCACAATGCTATAGCAGGTCCTCATCAACCATGGGCGAGATTTTCATATTCTCTAGCTCACTACACACAAACTATTAGTTCTACAGAAAAAATGAGGTGGAACATTTTGTAGGAAATTTAATGCAGTTAAATTTTATACTGAGATATGTTTTCGCTGGAGGCCACAGGTTTCAAGTTATTAATAAGAAACCTACAAAAGTGATCATCAAATGAATCTCCATCCGATACTGATTCCTCGGCAGTCGGGATTTCTAGTATGTTGTTCATGGCACTCACTCCTACCACCGTACAAAAATTTCCGACAACGCAACTATTTGGCGATATTTGACATTTTTTACTCTCTACTGATTGGGCTACTAAGCCACCACCGTAGCCAGCTTTTTCGTTAACCTTATTAAATTACACATGTTCACGAAGGTAATGAATGAAAAACCAGTTTTGTAAACATTATGCTGAAACTAATTGGGTTGACAATTCGATTCAAACTTAACTATTACAACCACTCTAGTTTCGTAGTCAGAAGGCCTGACGAAAATTGTGATGCAGTTGTTTATTTTGTGCTGTTAAAATTCACGAAATTGTTAGATAAAGTTTACACAAGTGCTCGACTGTGCCGGTGTCAGTGTGGGTGTGCGCCTTAAGGCCACTTGTTTACGTTTTTCGTGAATAATTCTAAAACTACAAGCATCCCAGTACAAGATTTAACTACATTAAATTTCCTACAGGAATGTTCTTTTCAATTTTTTTCTGTGGGACTGATAGTGTGCTGGTAGCGAGCGAGAGAATATGAAAATCTCGCGCATTGTTTATGAAGGCCAGCGATAACATTGCGGGTTGCATAAAACGACAGCGCTAGGGGCATCTCAGTCGGCCTCTATTATGGCAACTACACTCATGCTCATAAATTAAGGATAATGCTGATACATGGTAAAACAACGCTCTGGTGGGCGGTTTGCGGGTTTAAATCACCTCGGGATATGACCGTGCAGTGCATTTGACCTGCGGTAGTCGCACGGTGGTGTTGGCAGCCGTCCACATAGAGGTGTGTTGGTGCATGCCAGAGTACGGTGCAGCGAGTAAGTGTGCAGACGTTTTCAGACGTGCTAATGGTGATTGTGTGGTGAAAATGGCTCAAACAACACATATTGGTGACGTTATGAGGGGCACGGGCCCTCCGTGTGTGCCACAAAGTGTGATCTTAGGATTATGGCAACGATTCCAGCAGACAGGAAAAGTGTCCAGGCGGTACAGTACGGGACGTCCACAGTGAACAACACCACAAGAAGACCGATATCTCACCATCAGTGCCCACAGATGGCCATGGAGAACTGCAGGTATTCTTGGTTGGGACCTTACCACGGCCACTGGAGCAGTTGTCTCCAGACACACAGACGACTGAACAGACATGGTTTATTCGCCCGGAGACCTGCAATCTGTATTCCACTGACCCCTGGTCACAGGAGAGCCTGTAGACCCTGGTGTCAATAACACAGTACATGGTCATTGGACGGTGGTCCCAGTTTATGTTCACGGACGGGTCTAGATATAGTCTGAACAGTGATTCTCGCCGGTTTTCATCTGGCGAGAACCAGGAACCAGATACCAACCCCTTAATATCCTTGAAAAGGACCTGTATGGAGGTCATGGTATGATGGTGTGGGGTGGGATTATGATTGGTGCACATACACCCCTGAATGTCTTTGACAGAGGAACTGTAACAGGTCAGGTGTATCGGCACGTCATTTTGCACCAGTATGTCCCACCGAGCTGCCATCGTGGCAGAAACAGAAGATATCAGGCGAAAGGAGTGCCTTCCTGTTCTCCACACTTAAACCCCATCGAGCACGTCTGGGATGCTCTCGGTCGACGTGACGCTGCACGTCTTCAAACCCCTAGGACACTTCAGGAGCTCCAACAGGCACGGTGCAAAAATGAGAGGCTGTACCCCAGCAGCTTCTCGACCACCTGATCCAGAGTATGCCAACCCCTTGTGCGGCCGGTGTACTTGTGCATGGTTATCATATCCCATATTGATGTCGGGGTACACGCGCAGAAAACAGTGGCGTTTTGTAGCACATATGTTTCGAGACTGTTTTCTCAACTTATCACCAATATCGTGGACTTATAGATCTGTGTCGTGTGTGTTCCCTACGTGCCTATGCTATTAGTGCCAGTTTTGTGTAGTGCCACGTTGTGTGGTATCAAATTCTGCAATTTTCCGTAATTTATGAGCATGAGTGTAGTTTCCATCCGACAGGTTCTTTCTGAAGCCTGACCTACTGAGCCTCTAATAGATAATTTATACTTTTGTATTTGTGAACAGTACAATACAAATATGGAATTATAAATATGAACAGGCGTTAACTACTTGATTAAGACATACTTGCTCAGAAAGTGCTTGATCTTAATGACAACAATCTGAAATTGACAATACATGAATCATACAAAGATAGCAGATAAACGACACAATATACGTGTTATTGTTGTTGTTGTGGTCTTCAGTCCTGAGACTGGTTTGATGCAGCTCTCCATGCTACTCTATCCTGTGCAAGCTTCTTCAGCTCTCAGTACCTACTGCAACCTACATCCTTCTGAATCTGCTTAGTGTATTCATCTCTTGGTCTCCATCCACGATTTTTACCCTCCACGCTGCCCTCCAATACTAAATTGGTGATCCCTTGATGCCTCAGAACATATCCTACAAACCGATCCCTTCTTCTAGTCAAGTTGTGCCACAAACTCCTCTTCTCACCAAATCTATTCAATACCTCCTCATTAGTTACGTGATCTACCCATCTAATCTTCAGCATTCTTCTGTAGCACCACATTTCGAAAGCTTCTATTCTCTTCTCGTATAAACTGTTTATCGTCCATGTTTCAGTTTCATACATGGCTACACTCCACACACATATTTTCAGAAACGACTTCCTGACACTTAAATCTATACTTGATGTTAACAAATTTCTCTTCTTCAGACACGCTTTCCTTTCCATTGCCAGTCTATATTTTATATCCTCTCTGTCGATCATCAGTTATTTTGCTCCCCAAATAGCAAAATTCCTTTACTACTTTAAGTGTCTCATTTCCTAATCTAATTCCCTCAGCATCACCCGACTTAATTCAACTATATTTCATTATCCTCGTTTTGCTTTTGTTGATGTTCATCTTATATCCTCCTTTCAAGACACTGTCCATTCCATTCAACTGCTCTTCCAAGTCCTTTGATGTCTCTGACAGAATTGCAATGTCATCGGCGAACCTCAAAGTTTTTAATTGATCTCCATGGATTTTAATACCTACTCCGAATTTTTCTTTTGTTTCCTTTACTGCTTACTCAATATGCAGATTTAATAACATCGGGGAGAGGCTACAACCCTGTATCACTCTCTTCCCAACCACTGCTTCCCTTTCATGTCCCTCGGCTCTTATAACTGCCATCTGGTTTCTGTACAAATTGTAAATAGCCCTTCGCTCCCTGTATTTTACCCCTGCCACCTTCAGAGGGCATTCCAGTCAAGACTGTCAAAAGCTTTCTCTAAGTCTACAAATGCTAGAAACGTAGGTTTGCCTTTCCTTAATCTATTTTCTGAGATAAGTCGTTGTGTTAGTATTGCCTCATGTGTTCCAACATTTCTACGGAATCCAAACTGATCTTCCCGAGATCCTCTTCTACCAGTTCTTCCATTCATCTGTAAAGAATTCGTGTTAGTATTTTGCAGCCATGGCTTATTAAACTGATAGTTCGGTACTTTTCACATCTGTCAAGACCTGTATTCTTTGGGATTGGAATTATGATATTCTTCTTGAGGTCTGAGGGTGTTCCGCCTGTCTCATACATCTTGCTCACCAGATGGTAGAGTTTTGTCAGGACTGGCTATCCTAAGGTTGTCAGCAGTTCCAATGGAATGTTGTCTACTCCCGGGGCCTTGTTTCGACTCAGGTCTTTCAGTGCTATGTTAAACTCTTTAGACAGTATCTAATCTCCCATTTCATCTTCATCTACATCCTCTTCCATTTCCATAATATTGTCCTCAAGTACATCGCCCTTGTATAGACTCTCTATATACTACTTCCACCTTTCTTGTTTTCCTTCTTTGCTTAGAACTGGGTTTCCATCTGAGCTCTTGATATTCATGCAAGTGGTTCTCTTTTCCCCAAAGGTCTCTTTAATTTTCCCTGTAGGCATTGTCTGTCTTACCCCTAGTGAGATAAGCGTCTACATCCTCACATTTGTCCTCTAGCCATTCCTGATTAGCCATTTTGCACTTCCTGTCGATCTAATTTTTGGGACGTTTGTATTCCTTTTTGCCTGCTTCATTTACTGCATTTTTATATTTTCTCCTTTCATCAGTTAAATTCAGTATTTCTTCTGTTACCCAAGGATTTCTACTAGCCCTCGTCTGTTTACCTACTTGATCCTCTGCTGCCTTCACTACTTCATTCCTCAAGGTTACCCATTCTTCTTCTACTGTATTTCTTCCCCCATTCCTGTCAACTGTTCCCTCATGCTCTCCCTGAAAGCCTGTACAACCTCTGGATTAGTCAGTTTATCCAGATCCCATCTCCTTAAATGCCCACCTTTTTGCAGTTTCTTCAGTTTTAATCTACAGTTCATAACCAATAGATTGTGGTCAGAGTCCACATCTGCCCCTGGGAATGTCTTACAATTTAAAACCTGGTTCCTAAACCTCTGCCGGCCGGAGTGGCCGTGCGGTTCTAGGCGCTACAGACTGGAACTGAGCGACCGCTACGGTCGCAGGTTCGAATCCTGCCTCGGACATGGATGTGTGTGATGTCCTTAGGTTAGTTAGGTTTAATTAGTTCTAAGTTCTAGGCGGCTGATGACCTCAGAAGTTAAGTCGCATAGTGCTCACAGCCTTAATCTCTGTCTTACCATTATATAATCTGTTTGATACCTTCTAGCATCTCCAGGCGTCTTCCATGTATACAACCTTCTTTCATGATTCTTGAAGCAAGTGTTAGCTATGATTAAGTTATGCTCTGTGCAAAATTCTACCTCTTTCATTTCTTACCCCGAATCCATATTCAACTACTACTTCACTCTCTTTTCCTATTATCGAATTCCAGTCACCCATGACTATTAAATTTTCGTCTACCTTCACTATCTGAATAATTTCTTTTATCTCAGCATACATTTCACCAATTTCTTCGTCATCTGCAGAGCTAGTTGGCACATAAACTTGTACTACTGTAGTAGACGTTGGCTTCGTGTCTATCTTGGCCACAATAATGCGTTCAGTATGCTGTTTGTAGTAGCTTACCAGCACTCCTATTTTTTTATTCATTGTTAAACCTACTCCTGCATTACCCCTATTTGATTTTGTACTTATAACCCTGTATTCACCTGACCAAAAGTCTTGTTCGTTCTGCCACCGAACTTCACTAATTCCCACTACATCTAACTTTAATCTATCCATTTCCCTTTTTAAATTTTCTAACCCACCTGCCCGATTAAGGGATCTGACATCCCACGCTCCGATCCGTAGATCGCCAGTTTTCTTTCTCCTAGTACCGACGTCCTATTGAGTAGTCCCCGCCCGGAGATCCGAATGGGTGACTATTTTACCTCCGGAATATTTTACCCAAGAGGACGCCATCATCATTTAACCATACAGTAAAGCTGCATGCCCTCGGGAAAAATAACGGCTGTAGTTTCCCCTTGCTTTCAGCCGTTCGCAGTACCAGCACAGCAAGCCCGGTTTGGTTAGTGTTACAAGGCCAGGTCGGTCAATCATCCAGACTGTTGCCCCTGCAACTACTGAAAAGGCTGCTGCCCCTCTTCAGGAACCACACGTTTGTCTGGCCTCTCAACAGATACCCCTCCGTTGTGGTTGCACCTACGGTACGGCTATCTGTATCGCTGAGGCACGCAAGCCTCCCCACCAACGGCAAGATCCATGGTTCATGGGGGGAGGACAATATACATATGATGGCTATTTAAGTCAGTATCAAACTGAAAGGAAACGTACCAGCAGAAATACCAGCAAATGTTCCGCGGCACTGGTGTCCCGCCTCGAATTCAAGTGCTACCAAACGAGCATCGCATTTTAAATAAGAGTGCATCGAAGCATCTTTATAAATCATACAGTCAGTATAATAAATAACGATAATATAGTATACAACTGTTACACAAATACGAAGGGTTATGTCGCGCAACATAGCTGTTATCAAAATGTTTACTCATTCAGAATCTTTTGAAAAATAATAAATACTGTTCCTCTTGCCATTAAATTAATACAAGAGCCATTAACACAGTAGCAATAAAAACAGCTTCTTGCAGCATTGGTTCATCAACTTTTTTCATCCGTGACCAGATTCTGATCTCCATGTCTCACAACTACTTTAGCTGTACAGTCATTTCGTATGAACGAATTACGCTTCATTACAAGAAGCAAAACGGAGGAATACATTTACTTCGGGATTTGCATAACTACAAAAATTATGCGGTACTGGTCAACCATACTGTGTGATTAAAAAAATTGTCAACATAGTGCCTATCGATAAATTACAGCATCTGTCGATATTTTAACATCGTGATCAGACTTCATCACCCAATTATGTGCCATACAGTAGGCAATACGCAACTTCTTATCCACTGTGAGGGTACAAAACCCAGTTTTGGGCACTTGGCTTTAACAAACGTCAGACTGAAAATAGCCGTTATGCCGGGCCTGCATGTGAGAGCCTTCTATATGTCATCAACTTAAAAATCTATATAAGTAGTAATTCTCAGTTCCATCTGTACCATGGGACCTGTTGATATCTGTAAGTGATCTTCTTACTTTTATTACCCAATAGCAGTAATATCATAGAACACGCAATAAAAGTAAATGCAGAATGGTCATATTACACATTTACGTATTTCTGTAACAAAATAAAATAACAACACTCTTGCTTACAGGATAGTTAAGTAAAAACTATAATCATTTACGTCAGAAAATATCGCTCCTAAGCATTTTCTAGAAAAGCGTTCGATGAAATCATTATACCTAATTTAGATGTTAATTTCGGCAAGAATTAATTCCTTTTGAGTCTGATCCGATAAACGGCCCAGCCATAAGAAAGGTGATCTACATATATATACACTCCTGGAAATGGAAAAAAGAACACATTGACACCGGTGTGTCAGACCCACCATACTTGCTCCGGACACTGCGAGAGGGCTGTACAAGCAATGATCACACGCATGGCACAGCGGACACACCAGGAACCGCGGTGTTGGCCGTCGAATGGCGCTAGCTGCGCAGCATTTGTGCACCGCCGCCGTCAGTGTCAGCCAGTTTGCCGTGGCATACGGAGCTCCATCGCAGTCTTTAACACTGGTAGCATGCCGCGACAGCGTGGACGTGAACCGTATGTGCAGTTGACGGACTTTGAGCGAGGGCGTATAGTGGGCATGCGGGAGGCCGGGTGGACGTACCGCCGAATTGCTCAACACGTGGGGCGTGAGGTCTCCACAGTACATCGATGTTGTCGCCAGTGGTCGGCGGAAGGTGCACGTGCCCATCGCCCTGGGACCGGACCGCAGCGACGCACGGATGCACGCCAAGACCGTAGGATCCTACGCAGTGCCGTAAGGGACCGCACCGCCACTTCCCAGCAAATTAGGGACACTGTTGCTCCTGGGGTATCGGCGAGGACCATTCGCAACCGTCTCCATGAAGCTGGGCTACGGTCCCGCACACCGTTAGGGCGTCTTCCGTTCACGCCCCAACATCGTGCAGCCCGCCTCCAGTGGTGTCGCGACAGGCGTGAATGGAGGGACGAATGGAGACGTGTCGTCTTCAGCGATGAGAGTCGCTTCTGCCTTGGTGCCAATGATGGTCGTATGCGTGTTTGGCGCCGTGCAGGTGAGCGCCACAATCAGGACTGCATACGACCGAGGCACACAGGGCCAACACCCGGCATCATGGTGTGGGGAGCGATCTCCTACACTGGCCGTACACCACTCGTGATCGTCGAGGGGACACTGAATAGTGCACGGTACATCCAAACCGTCATCGAACCCATCGTTCTACCATTTCTAGACCGGCAAGGGAACTTGCTGTTCCAACAGGACAATGCACGTCCGCATGTATCCCGTGCCACCCAACGTGCTCTAGAAGGTGTAAGTCAACTACCCTGGCCAGCAAGATCTCCGGATCTGTCCCCCATTGAGCATGTTTGGGACTGGATGAAGCGTCGTCTCACGCGGTCTGCACGTCCAGCACGAACGCTGGTCCAACTGAGGCGCCAGGTGGAATTGGCATGGCAAGCCGTTCCACAGGACTACATCCAGCATCTCTACGATCGTCTCCATGGGAGAATAGCAGCCTGCATTGCTGCGAAAGGTGGATGTACACTGTACTAGTGCCGACATTGTGCATGCTCTGTTGCCTGTGTCTATGTGCCTGTGGTTCTGTCAGTGTGATCATGTGATGTATCTGACCCCAGGAATGTGTCAATAAAGTTTCCCCTTCCTGGGACAATGAATTCACGGTGTTCTTATTTCAATTTCCAGGAGTGTACATACCCGGCCAGCACCGTACGTTGCGTGGCGGAGCGTACCCCGTACCACAACTAGTCACTTCCTTTCCTGTTCCAGTCGCAAGTAGAACGAGGGGAAAACAAGTGTCTATATGCCTCCTTAGGAGCCCTAACATTTCTTATCTTGAGGGGAAAACAAGTGTCTATATGCCTCCTTAGGAGCCCTAACATTTCTTATCTTATCTTTATGGTCCTTACGCGCAATGTGCGTTAGCGGCAGTAGAATCGTTCTGCAGTCGGCTTCAAATGGCGATTCTCTAAATTTTCTCCTTAGTGTTCCTCGAAAACAAAGTTGCCTTACTTCCAGGGATACCCATTTTAGTTCCCGAAGCAGTTCCACTTGCGTGTTATTCGAACCTACCGGTAACAAATTTTGCAGCATACCTCTGAGCTGCTTCGATATCTTCCTTCGACCAGACGGTGCGGAAACAAAACAGTAGTACTCATGAATGGGTCGCACTAACGCCCTACACGCGGTCTCCTTTGCAGACGAACCACACGTTCCTAAGATTCTCCCAGTAAACGGAAATCGACCCTGCGCCTTTTCCCCTACAGTCCTGACAGCTCGTTCCGTTTCATACCGCTTTGCCAAGTTACACCTTCCCTTTACTTTGCTGAAACTTGACGGAAGAAACTCTTTCCACCAGCCACGTTTAACTGTGCTCACGGGGCGGAACAATCCCTCACATCACCTCAGATCACCTGAGATCACCTGAGATAGCTTTCGCGCCGGCCGAAGTGGCCGAGCGGTTCTACGTGCTACAGTCTGGCACAGCGCGACCGCTACGGTCGCAGGTTCGAGTCCTGCCTCGGGCATGGATGTTTGTGATGTCCTTAGGTTAGTTAGATTTAAGTAGTTCTAAGTTCTAGGGGACTGATGAACTCAGATGTTAAGTCCCATAGTGCTCAGAGCCATTTGAACCATTCTAAGTTCTAGGGGCCTCAGCAGTTGAGTCCCATAGTGCCCAGAGCCATTTGAACCATTTTGAGATAGCTTTCTGCATAAACAGGGTGAGATGGGCCTTTCTTTGTGCAAGTCAGAGATCTGTCAGCTTCCCAAAGACGTCCTTACAAAGCGAGAAGGGGGAAGGGACTAAAGAGAGAGAAAGAGAGAGAAAGAGAGAGAGAGAGAGAGAGACATGGAAAAAGAGAGATAGATAGATAGCGAGATAGAGGGGTTGGGGCTGATTGACAGATGCAGTGACGCACAGAAATACGGATCTGTGCCAGATTTGTCCTCTATTACAACACGAAAATAAATAATGTAATTATATCTCCGTTATGATAAAAGGTTGACGAGCTATGATGAAAGGTTGCAGAACATTACAGCTACTTTTCTGGGTGAACACAGAGTTGTTGGCAAAAACAGTGCATGTTGTCGAAAGACAAAGGGATGTGTATAGATAGATATTTTTTTAATATGTCATTAGTGCAGTCAGACCCGCTAATGAACAATGATCGTGTGCATCTCATTATACTAAAGCCCGATGTGGTTTTCTTTTTTTTTTTTTTTTTTTTGTACATGTCCCACCTCCAAATATGCGTTACAGTTTGTACTGAGCTGCTGAGATGGCAAATGACATGCAGAACAGAGTTTCAGTTTGTGAGTGACGGGGAGCAAATCCTGCAAGTAAGTTCTTTTGGGCACTGGTCGTGGAGCTTACAGATGGGTGTGTGTGTGAGCCTTACTTGCAGTCCAAGACAAAATTTGCCCGTAATGGCAGAGATAATTGATATCGGCGGTCGCCAGTGGAAAAGACAGTCAACTGACTGGTTTGTAGCCATCTTTTCTCTTACAAGTGCTATACCAATATTTACAAAACCTGAATGTTTCGTAGATATACTCTGGCAGCATGTCACGCACCTGTTTTTTTCAGTGTAGAAATTATCCACACACTGTGGGGCCCACGATTACGCCTTTGCAAGGAACACCGCAAGCTGGATAGTTCTCAACGCATCACTAGGGACAGTTTATTACGCAGCACATTGTTATGATATAGTGAAAAATTCCCTTTGCACTTGTTTTATAGTACGCTAAGGTGACAAGTCATGGGATAGCGGCATGCAAATATACAGATGGCGGTAGTATCGAGCACGCAAGGTATAAAAGATCGGTGCATTTGGCGGAGCTGTCATTTGTAATGAGGTGATTCACGTGAAGAGGTTTCCGACATGACTACGCCCGAACGACGGGAATCAACAGACCTTGAACGCGAAATGGTAGTTGGAGCTAGACGCATGGGACATGGTTAGGGATTGTATTCCAAGATCCACACAGGCAACAGTGTGTGTAACACCCCAAGAAATCCGAAAACCCAAGTAAGAATGTCATGATAATTTAAAGGAGGGAACAGTGTTATCCTGAAAGGTACGACAACTTTGACAATAATATAACAGCTTAAAGTTTTGATGAACACCAATTTCAATAATTACTGAGTATGTCTTGATATAAACGTAGAAAGAAAGAAAGGTTATTTTTAATTAACTATCAAAGATCTCAGTAATAACTGCAAATCAGTACGACGAAAGTTAAGTGCAAAGTAATATGTCGGTCAGAGATAACATTTATTGCGAAAGAGAGTTGTAAACGCGGCGAAAAGGAAATTCAATGCGTCTACAATGCTCGATCATGGAAATGTTAATCGCTTGCTAGTTTGCTTACTATCAAGTCGAGAGAGAGAGCACCATTTGTTATAGTACTACAAACGGAACGCTACGAGATCGTTTCTATTCAAAAAAAGTAATATTGTGTGATAGAGATGCGCGGCCTTTGTTCTCAGTTATTCTGACTTGAGAAATTGAACTGAAGTGATATTCTGATAGTGTGCGACGAGTTAATGAACTTTAATGATCGGAGATATTATTGTTGGACTCAACCAGATATTATTGTTGGACTCAACCTACATCAAAGTGAACAGTTACAACGAAGAGTGGATATATTGAAGACTGCAATACCTGAGTAGCCTAGAGTAGAAAATATTAATACGAACACACGAAGATAATACAAATACGCCGATTGTAAAAGTTGTCGTAATTGTCACAATCACCGAATTGAAAAGAATCGTAATTGATCCGATCCATCGGTGTGCGTGTGGTGTGATGCTAAGAAGGAACAATAAAATTGTTCGTCAGTAAAGGAAATCTCACGTGTTGGCTCCATCATTAATTGAACTGTGTGATAGTTGATAATCAAAATTAATTAACTGTGAACTTTCGAATTGAAAGAGTGACCTGATGAACATTGAGCATTGAAAGGAGTGTTTTGCCGAAATAATATCACGACGCACAAAAGCAAGATAGCATTATAGATTATCTCTGGATTTGCGTCGTGCCGTAGTGAACAATTCTGCGTAGCAACGTAACAACAACTACCGATAGTGATCCGCAACTGAATTTTCCTCGCTTCTCGCTTCAGTGGTGTGCAACGACGCCGGTGATGAATGATTCACTCAGTTAAGTCCAAAGTAATATGTCGGTCAGAGATAACATTTATTGTGAAAGAGAGTTGTAAACGTGGCGAAAAGGAAATTCAATGCGTCTACAATGCTCGATCATGGAAATGTTAATCGTTGCTAGTTTGCTTGCTATCAAGTCGAGAGAGAGAGAGAGCACCATTTGTTATAGTACTACAAACGGAACGCTACGAGATTGTTTCTATTAAAAAAAAAAAGTAATATTGTGTGATAGAGACGCGCGGGCAGACAAATTATCATAAAACCATAATAGACAATTAAAGTCAGCAGTTCGCATCGCTGAGAAGACTGTGCGGACTGGCCAACGGACTTTCGGACATTACGCGAGGAACAATTTTCTTTAGAGATTTTCAGGTGCTGTTCCACGTTATCCGACGGGGACAGCCATCATTGAGCGTCGCGTATCCATTCCACCGACCGAGCTGTAGCAGTAGCGGCTCAACATCAACAGCAACAACAAAAAGGGGAGAGGGGACGTCACATGTGCCGACGATAGCAAATTTCAAGAATTAACTCTCGCCAGGGACAACGCACTGGCCGACGTTCCTCCATCAGCGGCCGACAGCAGCGGCGTTTGCGTAGAGTTGTCAATGATAACAGACCCGCAACGCTGCGTGAAATAATCGCACAAATCAAAGTGGAACCTACGACGAACGTATCCGTTAGGACAGTGTGGAGAAATTTGGCGTTAATGGGTTATGGAGGCAGACGACCGACGCGAGTGTCTTTGCTAACAACACGGGATCGCTTGCAGCGCCTCTCCTGGGCAAGTGACCATATCGGTTGGACCCTAGACGACTGGAAAACCGTGTCGTGGCCAGACAGGAGCTGATGGTAGGGTTCGAGTGCAGCGCAGACCCCCCCACGAACCCATGAACCCAAGTGTCAACAACGCACTGTGCAAGCTGGTGGTGACTTCATAGTGGTGTGGACTGCGTTTACGAGTGGGCTGGGTCCTTTGGTCCAACTGAGCCGATCATTGACTAGAAATTTTTATGCTCAGGTAGGTACTTGGAAACTTTTTACAGCCATTCATGGTATTCAAGTTCCCGATCGACGGTGGAAATTTTTATGGATTACAATGCGCCATTTCACTGGGCCACAATTGTTCGCGATTAGCCGCAAGAACATTCTGGACAAGTCGAGCGAATTATTTGGCCAAGCAGACCGCCCTACACGAATCCCATCGAACATTTATGAGACACATTCGAGATGTGAGTTTAGGCATAACATCCTGCACCGGTATTACTTCCGTAATTATGGACGGTTATAGAGACAGCGTAACTTACTATTTCTGCAGGCGTGTTCCAACTACACGTTGGGTTACTGCACTACTCCGGGAAAAAGGATTTCCGACTCGATATTAGGAGGTACCCTGTGACTTTCGTGCGTGTTTGGAGCTTACGGGCGCTCAACGTCGCCCATGTCTTTTTTCACCTCAATGTACTAAACAAAATTAACATATAAATTCAGAAACAGACTAGCGCAGATTCAGCTGAGTCCACGTGTACACTGCACTGGTTTCCTCCGTACAGAACGCGAGCAGTTAAAAAAAATCGAACATACAGCACGGTACACGCACTTCGTCAACGCCACTCGCGACCGCTGCAGCGGAAGTGTAACTTTGCTGGCTGTATCAGTTACTAAGAAACCCAGCGCCACGGCATACCCGGACGGGTTTCGTGCAGCGTAACGAGCTCGGCGAAGCGTGGAGGCGAGAGATGTACGGTCGTAAGTCGCCGTATAATGAGAATTTTATATGGGCTCGCGCTAGAGCACTCACAGAAATTGCTTGTATTTCATTTCACAAAATAGATAACCTTCCGCTCTCCCCCGGCTCTGCCCCGTAGAAGCTTTCATCGATCTTGGCACAGCACCCACCAGCTTGCTGCCGTTTGTAACCTGCTTATCCTGCACCAGTTCTTTCAAAGGTCCTGGCAAGGTTCGCTAGGCTCTCCCTTGACAGTTTTCTTAGCCTCTGTTCTGTCAACTAAAATAAATTTCCGATTACATACAAATGTGGGGAAGAGTATGGTTTCGATAGAGTAATGCACTCTTTCGTAGAGGCAGCACGGCGGCAGCGTTATAAGTTTCATTGTGTCACGCAGTCCCTTGGCAGGAGAAACGAAGATTTCCAATAGATTTAAAAAAGGCGCAGATCATTTTTGTTTGCACGAAAAGTTATCGAACAGATCCACGTAATTTTACATCTACGTCTCCGACGTCCCTATGCAGGAGAATTATCGAAAATGTTTTCTGATCATGTATTACGTCCTTTTTGGAGAACGAAAATTTCCTTAGTAGGAATGGACATGGATTCCGCAAACAGAAATCTCGCTTCATTCCTCCACAGGGTCTAGAGCGCCGCGTATATGAGCGACATAATGTGAATACAGTAAATGAGCGTATAATCAAAGTTGGGACCTATACTTTCTGTGTTGCACTGAATTACACAAAGTGGGTTGATCAAGAGAGATTAATTCCACGTATAGGATTCTGACCTACGACGAAGGGAATTAAATTTACTGTACAGCTCAAAATCTACATCAACATCCACATTTACAAACATACGAGGGTTGTTCAGAAAGTAAGGAACGATCGGTCGCGAAATGGAAACTACCGTGATAGTCAAATCTGTTTTCTTTGCACATTTCGCTACACCTTCCAGGTACTTCTCTACATAGTCGCCGCTCCGACTTAGACATTTGTCGGAGCGTTGTACCAAATTTTCAACTCCATCGTCATGTGATGCAGCCGCCAACGCTTTCCGATAACTCTCTACTCTGGTCTACAGCGCATAGCCTGCGCCCAAGTTTTGTCTACTTATCCAGCGTTTCATGTAAACAGAGATGATACTCAGGACGAGCCAGTTAGGGATGTGTTGTGGGTGATCGAATGCTTCCCATAGAAAAGGCTGCAGGAGCGTCTTCGCTGCCCCCGCAGAATGCAGCTGAGAATTGCCGCGAAGAAGGAAGTGCGTGGCAGTTGTGTTAGGCGGGCTCCATTCATTAAGGCGAAGCCTCTCAGTGGGCCCTCCTATTTGGTTGTTTACGCGCCTTTATTCGCTCACAGTGCGCTCACACCTGAAAAGAGCGTCTTGATGTGATCGACGGTCATACTAGAGACACCGACCGAAACGTCTGTGAAAAGCCTCTTCGGATTTTCACAGTGGTTTCCATTTCGTGACCGATCGTTCGAAATGGTTCAAATGGCTCTGAGCACTATGGGACTTATCTGAGGTCATCAGAGCCACTTAAACCTACATCTGAGGTCATCAGTCCCCTAGAACTTAAAACCACTTAAACCTAACTACCCTAACGACATCACACACATCCATGCCCGAGGCAGGATTCGAACCTGCGACCGCAGCGGTGGTGCGGTTCCAGACTGAAGCGCCTAGAACCGGACGGCCACAACGGCCGGCACCGATCGTTCCTTACTTTCCGAATAGCCCTCGTAAACCACAAGCCATCGCACGATGCGTAGCGAAGGCTGCAGTGTATGGCTACCAGTCATTTCCTTTCCAATAGCAGTCGTAATTAGGGGGAGGGAAAAACGACTGTCTATATGCCTCTGTACGAGACATAATTTCTCGCTGTATCTTCGTGGTCCTTACGCGAAATGTGCTTTGGTGGCAGTAGAATTGTTCTGCAGTCACCTTCAGACGTCGGTTCTCTAAATTTCCTCAGTAATGGAAAAGAAAGTCGCCTTCCCAACAGCGTGCCCCAGTTGAGTTCACGAAGCAACTGAATAATACTTGTGTTCTTCGAAGTTACTGGTAACAAGTCTAGCAGCCCGTCTCCAAGCTGCTTCGAAGTCTCTCTTTAATTCGACCTCGTGCAGATCCCAAATACTCGAGCAGTACTCAATGATGGGTCCCATTAGTGTCCTATACGTCGTCCCCTTTACAGATGAACCACGACTTTCTAAAATTCTCCCAGTAAACTGAAGTTGACCGTTCGCCTGCGCTATTACAGTCCTTGCACATTCGATCCATTTCATATCGCTTTGCAGCTTTATGCCCAAATATTTAATCGACGTGATTGTATCAAGCAGCACACTATGCTGTATTCGACCATTACGGTTTGTTCTTCCTGCTTATCTGCATTAACCTACATTATCATACGAGTAGAACTTGCTGCCACTCATCAGACGAATTAGAAATGTCGTGTAAGCCGTCTTGTATCCTCCTGTAATAACTAAACGACGACACTTTCATGCACACCATGGCATCATCAGCAAACGTCCGCAGATTGATGCTCAACCTGTCCGCCAGATAATTTATGTGTATAGAAAATAACAGCGGTCCTATCATGCATCCTTGGGGCACTTATGACGACGGCCTTGTCTCTAATGAACACTCGCCGTCAGGGACAACGTACCGGGTTCTATTACTTAAGAAGTGCTCGAGCCACTGACACATGGTATAACCTATTCTATATGCTCATACCTCCTTTAACAGCCTGAAATAGGTCACCCTGTCAAATTCTTTTCGGAAGTTTAGGAATACGGAATCTGCTTCTTACCCTTAATCCGTAGTTCTCAGTATATCAAGTGATAAAAGGGAAGCTGAGTTTCGCACGAGCGATGCTTTCTAAAACGAAACTGATTCGTGAACAGGAGCTTTTTGGACACAAGGAAATTTATCGTATTCGTACAGAGAATATGTTCAATAATTCTGCAGCAAACCGATGTGAAGGATATTGGTCTGTAATTCTGCGGGTCCGTTCTTATATTCTGGAGTCACCTACTCCTTTTTCCAGTTCCTTGAGACTTCACGTTGGACGAGAGATTCTCGATAAATGCAAGGTAAGTTGTAAGTAGGCTGTTTAGGTTTTTTTATTGGTAACGCCACCTCTGTATGAAAATCACTGGCTGTGCTGTGTGCAGTCTGTGGCTGCTTTGCATTGTTGTAATACTCGCCATTGTAGTGTTGGGCAGCGGCAGCTGGATGTGAACAGCGCGTAGCGTTGCGCAGTTGGAGGTGAGCCGCCAGCAGTGGTGGATGTGGGGAGAGAGATGGCGGAGTTTTGAAATTTGTCATGAACTGCTATATTTATATATGATGATATCAAGGTAAATACATTGTTTGTTCTCTATTAATATCTTTCATTTGCTAACTATCCCTATCAGTAGTTAGTGCCTTCCATAGTTTGAATCTTTTATTTAGCTGGCAGTAGTGGCGCTCGCTGTATTGCAGTATCTTGAGCAGCGAAGATTTTTGTGAGGTAAGTGATTTGTGAAAGGTATAGATTAATGTTAGTCAGGGCCATTCTTTTGTAGGGTTATTGAAAGTCAGATTGCGTTGCGCTAAAAAAATATTGTGTGTCAGTTTCAGCACAGTCTTGTATAATTGTTCAAAGGGGACGTTTCATAAAGTAAGGGGCTAGTACCGTACAGTACACTTCGTAAAATCGAATTGAGATTCCATCCAGGCCTGACGAGTTATTTGCTTTCAATAAATCTGCACTAAATCCTCACCCTTGCCTTTACTCGAACATGCAAAATGGAGTATCAAGAAAATCAAATAAATATCATTCTCTGACATTAAATACAGCTATCACAAGTATGTAGAACCAATGTTGTCTTTAATGATACGTGTTCATGCACCCAGAAATGTGCACAGTCACTCGAAATACACTGACGCACGCAACCAAAACAATTCACGTATTATTGTAAACAAACAAGACCCAAACACTTACACATCAGCTGCCAGAATTGAATACAGCTCCCGCTGCGGTTTGCAGGCAATCAGAACAAAACACATTTATTAATTCGGGCGCAAACCACATAATGGTGGTTTACAAATCTTCTCACATCACAATTTAAATTATTTACTACGAGAGAAATCACAATCCGCATAAAGGGCAAACAGACTGAATGAGAGCATACGTTACTGCTCTTTTACACATTAAGAGAAAGATTGGAGGGAGAGGTGCGGACAAACACTACACGGTTACTACTGCCGTGGTGACAATACTATCTATCCGGGTGACAATTATTGAAGTATATGAAAAAAACATAATTCAGTTACAAACTACGGCGTGCACGCTCTTTGTTCAACATGTAAACGTCACTACAGATATTTTCGATGTCCCTGCCATCATTGGCGATGATGTGGCTCAGATGAATAGCAAAATTCTGCATGACACCTGAAGTGTCGGAATATCGAAGAGGAGGAGGAGGAGGAGGAGATTAGTGTTTAACGTCCCGTCGACAACGAGGTCATTAGAGACGGAGCACAAGCTCGGATTAGGGAAGGATGGGGAAGGAAATCGGCCGTGCCCTTTCGAAGGAACCATCCCGGCATTTGCCTGAAGTGATCTAGGGAAATCACGGAAAACCTAAATCAGGATGGCCGGACGCGGGATTGAACCGTCGTCCTCCCGAATGCGAGTCCAGTGTGCCAACCACTGCGCCACCTCGCTCGGTCGGAATATCGATGCTGTCGATGACCTTCTCAGTGGCTGTTTTCAGCTCAGCAATTATATTGGGGTTTTTGCTATACACCTCATCTTTAATACAGCGCCACAAAAGGGAGTGGCATGTATTCAGATCCGGAGAATATTGCGGCCAATCGAGGATCTTGCCAGTGGCCTCTGGGTACGCCAGAGCCAGAATGCGGTCCCCAAACTGCTCCTCCAGAACACCAAACACTTTCCTGCTTCGATGAGGTCGAGCTCCATCTTGCGTGAACCACATCTTGTAGAAATCAGGGTCACTTTGGGTCAGGGGTATGAAATCATCTTCGAAAACTCTCACATACCGTTTGGTAGTCACCATGCCATCAAGGAATATCGCACCGATTTTCCGTGATGGGACATTGCACACCAGACAGTCACCCTTTGAGGGTGAAGAGACTTCTCGATCGTGAAATGTGGATTCTGAGTCTCCATCCAAATGAAAGTAGACGTCTTCGCTAAGCCAAACCATACATGCGCGCACTAATTCCCATCCTGCCCCGCGGCCAACGGTGCGGTTTGAACGTCCTAAAGCAAACCGTTCAGAAGTTATGACATTTTTGTTTCATATATACTCCTGGAAATGGAAAAAAGAACACATTGACACCGGTGTGTCAGACCCACCATACTTGCTCCGGACACTGCGAGAGGGCTGTACAAGCAATGATCACACGCATGGCACAGCGGACACACCAGGAACCGCGGTGTTGGCCGTCGAATGGCGCTAGCTGCGCAGCATTTGTGCACCGCCGCCGTCAGTGTCAGCCAGTTTGCCGTGGCATACGGAGCTCCATCGCAGTCTTTAACACTGGTAGCATGCCGCGACAGCGTGGACGTGAACCGTATGTGCAGTTGACGGACTTTGAGCGAGGGCGTATAGTGGGCATGCGGGAGGCCGGGTGGACGTACCGCCGAATTGCTCAACACGTGGGGCGTGAGGTCTCCACAGTACATCGATGTTGTCGCCAGTGGTCGGCGGAAGGTGCACGTGCCCGTCGACCTGGGACCGGACCGCAGCGACGCACGGATGCACGCCAAGACCGTAGGATCCTATGCAGTGCCGTAGGGGACCGCACCGCCACTTCCCAGCAAATTAGGGACACTGTTGCTCCTGGGGTATCGGCGAGGACCATTCGCAACCGTCTCCATGAAGCTGGGCTACGGTCCCGCACACCGTTAGGCCGTCTTCCGCTCACGCCCCAACATCGTGCAGCCCGCCTCCAGTGGTGCCGCGACAGGCGTGAATGGAGGGACGAATGGAGACGTGTCGTCTTCAGCGATGAGAGTCGCTTCTGCCTTGGTGCCAATGATGGTCGTATGCGTGTTTGGCGCCGTGCAGGTGAGCGCCACAATCAGGACTGCATACGACCGAGGCACACAGGGCCAACACCCGGCATCATGGTGTGGGGAGCGATCTCCTACACTGGCCGTACACCACTGGTGATCGTCGAGGGGACACTGAATAGTGCACGGTACATCCAAACCGTCATCGAACCCATCGTTCTACCATTCCTAGACCGGCAAGGGAACTTGCTGTTCCAACAGGACAATGCACGTCCGCATGTATCCCGTGCCACCCAACGTGCTCTAGAAGGTGTAAGTCAACTACCCTGGACAGCAAGATCTCCGGATCTGTCCCCCATTGAGCATGTTTGGGACTGGATGAAGCGTCGTCTCACGCGGTCTGCACGTCCAGCACGAACGCTGGTCCAACTGAGACGCCAGGTGGAAATGGCATGGCAAGCCGTTCCACAGGACTACATCGAGCATCTCTACGATCGTCTCCATGGGAGAGTAGCAGCCTGCATTGCTGCGAAAGGTGGATATACTCTGTACTAGTGCCGACATTGTGCATGCTCTGTTGCCTGTGTCTATGTGCCTGTGGTTCTGTCAGTGTGATCATGTGATGTATCTGACCCCAGGAATGTGTCAATAAAGTTTCCCCTTCCTGGGACAATGAATTCACGGTGTTCTTATTTCAATTTCCAGGAGTGTAGTTCAATAATCGTCACGCCGTAAGAAAATATTACAAGTAGAACAATATTTTATTTTAAATCGATGTTATCAGACAGCTTTTGCATTTTGCAGTCCGTTTCTAAAATCTCCACTCTGGCTGCACCTCACGTCTTTGCAGACTTCCGAATCAATGTGGCGACGATGACGCGTGATGACGGTATGCGACGAGGCTGTGTCCAAAATAATATCTCTAGATTCACTGTATATGTATTCCAAGAACAATACACAGTTTACATTTCACTCGGAAGCAATCACTGCCTTCCTGCAGTTCACACTGACTCGGTCATATGTCCTCTGAAACGAAAGTCAGCCAACCAGTCATGCCCTCCCGACAACAACCCGTCTCTCTACACAGTGACTTCAGCACGCAGTTGTTCAGTATCGATAGTCCAAACAACCTCTCTTGTAAAAGAGATGCACAAAGGTACTCCCGAGTGCAAAACCTAAGAATAAAAGTAAGTTTCGCATTAGGTCAATGGAACTTGGACTATATATTTAGAGATACAGCATAGTATAGTATAGTACAAAAGGTAAGTGAAAGAAATACGCAATGAGACGAACAGAAATGACTCTTTTATTCAAACACGTTAAAGACACTGAAGTTACCGCTGTCTGTGACTGTTCCCTAGACATTACAAACGGTGGGGCGTGGTTCTTAATAGGGTGTGTGATCACCACGAACGGCAGTGCATGCTCCGTAACGTGTTTCGAAGCTGACTACAAGACTGATATGGAGTTCCTACGGTAGAGCGTTCCATGCTTCCACCAGGGCTGTTGAGAACTGCTGGAAAGGCGTTGGTGCATGTGTAAATTCTGCAGTACGTCTCACCAATGCATCCCACACGTGCTCTACAGGAATTAAGTCGGGGCAACAGGCAGGTCAATCCCTTTGTCGAAGAGCTCTTCTACCTGCGTAGTTCGATGCGCTCGCGTATCGTCACGCACAGAAATGACGTTCTTCTACTTTCATTTTCGCAGTATAACTATTCTTCACATCGTGTCTTGAAACACCAAACACTTCGGCTCCCTTGGTTAAGGAAGCATTAACAATTTGCCCACGTTGGGATTCACGTAACTCCGACGTAAAGTTCTCAAAACTACACAAAACGGTGCTGTGACCACGACTAACCCTCACATCGTAATCAGGACATTGCAGTAGTGCTATTCTTGGTCAAATACAACAGTGTAACCTGCAAGCCTAGCTACAATGTACATCTAAGTTTAAGCATGTATTTCTCGCGTTGTTTTCGTATTTTTGTCCAACCCTTGTACATCATCTGAAAAATTGTCTTACTGTGCGATATGAACTGTCCTAACGACATGCCTGGAGTGCACCGAAACTACGTACAGTCAGTGCCACTAGAAAGTGCAAGCCATAATTTTAAATGTAACACCCGCAGCGACGTCTCTTTTAGTGGTCTCGAGTCTGTAATCAATGCGCTTTTGCACTGTGTACAGATAAAAAGTGTGAGACTTGAATGTTTTATTTTGTCGGTGGAAGTTAAGTATGAGTGCAAAATATCTGAAGCGTCACGAGGCAGTATTCCTTGTAAATCATCCAAACGGACCAAAGCTTTCACATGGAGCTGCTGCTATATTACTAAGAAAGTTAAAGACATTTGTGGCGAAGTGGATTAAACGATATTTAGAGGTTGGAAACGTGGATGATTTATCGGAGAGAGGGCTAAGGTGCCAACCTATAATAGACAATGGCGGCGATTGGATTAACTATTAGATAACTGTGCAACTAGTAATAACAAGTATTTTCATGTAAACATATATTTCATTCAGGTAAAAGCGTACACTTTCTTGTGGAACTGACAGTACATTTCCGTCGACGACGACTCTCCATCCAAGACAAAACGCTGCGTCAGTCCTACCAAAAATTCTTCAGTCCTTCCATATATCTTGGAGAGTGAAATGGTCCAGTAACACTCTCTTTGATCTTGAACCACTGGAGAGACGCACAAGGGAGATGAGCACGATGTTACAATTACGCTGACCGGTGGGTGTACCGTATTTAAAGATTTGGATGTCCTTTCGCCCAAGCAACATTAGGCTTCGCCACACAGTAACTCTTGGACCGCCAAAGCGGTCATGTTCGACAATGTTCCTGCATATTCTCACTTCTCACGATATGTCGGTCAGACTGAATGTGCTGTCATCCTTAAAGAGCAGGTGACCACACTTCTCGTCGGTCCAGTCCCTGTGCTCTTGGCACCATCGCAAACGGTGCCGTCGTTGTGCGGATACCGACGGAACACCGTGTTCATTGGGCACAGAGACCACCCACACGCAGTCGCCGTGACACTGTCGAGCATGAGATTGCGTGTTTTGCAATCCTGTTAAATCTACATCTACATATACATTCGCAAGAGGGTACCCTGTACCACTACTTGTCATTTCGCGTCTTCTTCCACTCGCAAATAGAGCGAGGGGAAAACGACTGTCTGTACACCTACTTATAAGCCGTAATTTTTTGTATCTTATTTTTGTGGTCCTTACGCGCGATGTTTGTTTGTGGCAGTGGAATCTTTCTGCAGCAGTAGAATCGTTCTGCAGCTTCAAATGCCGGTTCTCTAAATTTTCTCGATAGTGTTTCTCGAAATGAACGACGCTTCCCCCCAGGGATTACCTTTTGAGTTACCGAAGCATCTCCGCAGCACTTACGTGTTGTTTGTACCTGTAGATAACAAATCTACCAGCCCGCCTCTCAATTGTTTTGATGTCTTCCATCAATCCGACCTGGTACGGATCCCACATACTCGAGCAGTACTGAAGAATAGGTCGCACCAGCGTCCCATATGCAGCCTCCTTTACAGGCAAACCATTCTTTGCCAGAATTCTCCCAATAAACCGAAGTCGACCATTTGCCTTCCCTACCACAGTTCTCACATTCTCGTTCCATCTCATATCGCTTTGCAGCGTTACGCCCAGATATTTAAACGATTGACTGTGTCAATCAGGACAGTAGTGATACAGTATCCGAACATTACAGATTTGTTCTTCCTAATCATCCGCATTAACTTACATTTTTCCACATTTAGGGATAGCTGCCATTGATCACGCCAACTAGACATTTTGTCTAAGGCGTCTCGTATCTTCATACAGTAACTCAACTTCGACACCTTACCGTGCCCACCCTGTCAACCAAATCATGTATATAGAGAGCAACACCGGTCCTATTACATAGAGAACAACGGCAGTCCTATTACACTTCCCCCGGGCACTCCTAACAATACCCTTGCCTCTGATGAACAGCCACCGTCGAGGACAACATGCTGGGGTCTAATACTTAAGAAGTCTTCGATGGTGATGATGATGTTTGGTTTGTGGGGCGCTCAACTGCATGGTTATCAGCACCCGTAGAAATTCTCAACCTTTGCTCAGTCCAATCTCGGCACTTTCAGGAATGATGATGAGATGATGACAACACAAACACCCAGTCATCTCGAGGCAGGTGAAAATCCCTGACCCCGCCGGGAATCGAACCCGGGACCCCGTGCTAGGGAAGCGAGAACGCGACCGCGAGACCACGAGCTGCGGACAGAAGTCTTCGAGTCACTCACCTATCTGTCAGCTTCTCCAATATGCTCGTACCTTCGTTAACAGACTGCAAAAAATGGCTCTGAGCACTATGGGACATAACATCTCAGATCATCAGTCCCCTATAACTTAGAACTACTTAAGCCTAACTAACCTAAGGACATCACACACATCTATGCCCGAGGCAGGATTCGAACCTGCGACCGTAGCGGTCGCGCGGTTCCAGACTGAAGCGCCCAGAACCGCTCGGCCACCAGCGGCCGGCTAACAGACTGCAGTGGAGCACCGTGCCAAGTGCTTTCCGGAAATCTAGAAATACGGAATCTGCCTGTTGCCCTTCATCCATGGTTCTCAGTATCTCATGTGAGAAAAGGGCAAGCTGAGTTTCACATGAGTGATGTTTTATGAAAGCATGCTGATTCGTGGACATAAGCTTCTCAGCCTCAAGAAAGTTTATGATATTCGAACTGAGAATTTGTTGAAGGATTCTGCAGCACAACAGAGGTTAGGGATGTTGATCTGCAATATTGCGGGATCGTTCTGGTACCTTTCTTATATACTGGAGCTGAAGTCTGGTTTCACAGGATAGAGCGGATCAGGTTATGGTTTTGGAGGGAGCCGTAATCAGTTGCTGTTAGTTGCACAAAACACACAAACTTTTATTTTCCCAAGAACCACTTAATTCTACATTGCCTTAAAAGGATCAAATTAAAACAATACGGCTGATGGCCAAGTTAAGAAAATTTGTGATACCTCCTGGGCTGAAGGCCCAAAACCACACCCTAAACAAGAACAGCTAAAGGCCTGAACGGAAGTTATAAAAATTGCTTTCAAGAATACACACGGCTGAGGGCCTTATTTTAAAAGAATATTTCACATAAATACTTGGCTGAAGGGCACACACAAGACTTTGAACAACTCAGGACTTAGGGCCTGGATAACAAGAATTTCAGCTAGAGCAAATTTTTAAAAAGATTATTTTTAAACAAATCAATTTTCAAAATTTAATTTAAGATGGCTGAAGGCCTTATCTTAAAAACATTTCACGTAAAAGTTCGGTTCAAGGCCACACACTGGAAATTGAACAACTGAGGGCTTATGGCTAGATAACAAGAATTTCAGATAGAACAAACTTTCAAACAAACTTTTAGACAAATCAATCTTCATATTTTAATTTAAGTCGGCTGAAGGCCTAATTTTAAAATTAAAACAAACTAAATTAATAGACGGCTGAAGGCCTCGCACAGTACATCAGACTGAAATGAAAATCACAATCTAAGACCAACAGAACAGTGGTGCTCTGAAGTGCTCCAAGGGTCGCTCTGAGGAGGTAGCTCTAACATAAGGTGAGATGAGACAGGCAGCCAAGAGCAACAATAAATAACCGGATGGAAACCCGACCAACAACCTAATCAATTCTCTTCCACCCGACCAACGGTACGAAAACGGAACATATCAGCCGACGACGAAGATACCAGCAGCATTACGTCTTCAAAATTGTCGTCTAAAAACAGGGGTCAGAAGGAAAGGGATGTAAGTACCCTTCTTGTAGTTTTGAGAAAACTGAGGTTAAATTTCACAAGGCTTCAGGATTGCCTTGAGATTGCAAAACAGATTTCAACTCTGTGTGTGTCTATTAGACTTAAAAATTCTTTGTAGCATTTTCCTTTGCATGTTGGAATAATAGGTTAACATGAATTGTCGGTTTCACGTCACAGTTCGTCTGTAAACTCTTGTGTCGATTTGCTTCCAGAATATTGTGAATTAAGAAGCCTTTGATTTATGTTTACACTATAATGCTTTATTATTAATCGTTATTAACTCAATTATCATAACATTACTATTTAGAGCTATAACATAACATTTACGTAATTCTATATGAACACTATGCCTTTAGTGTGGCTTTCAATAGCACAACAAGATTAGAAAGAACAGTGTTTAACGCAATATCCCATTACTGAAAATATTTCGCGCCACTTGGGCCACTTCCTTCTCCTCGTGTTTCGTAAAAAAGTTATTTAGATAACATGTGAGTTCAATACTAGGAATCAGAATAACCCTAAATGAATATAACAGATTTTATTGATACAGCATTTGAAGCAGAGCTAAAAAATAGGAAACAGGCTATTCAAAATCTGATTCTAGCAAGTCTTTCTCATTATCTGATTTAAATTCTTCATGTGGATCAGCCCTAGTTGTTTTTCTTGTTTGTCCTACTTCATGTGGAAGTGAGTGTCAGCATTCATGATGGATAGGTGGGACAAATGGAAGAAAGTTCAAAAGATTTTTGTCTTTGCGAAGCTTAAGCTTTGGAGATTGGTTGTACGGAGGTGAAATTCGTGGGAGTTTTGCCTTACCTTTCATGTTTTGTTACACACAAGTGCAGAAGCATCTCTTTGGCGCAAACTGTTTCATGACATCTTGTGACTACACTCTGATTCCAATTACATGTCAGTTGAAGACTTTCACTTGCTGCCACAGTGTTGTCACATCGGCTGCCGGCTACCGCTCGATTGTAGGTGACATAAAAACACGGTGGGTCACTTCACAAATGCCGTTAATGTGTAGCGCGAAGCAATGTTGAAAGTAGCCGCCGCGAAGTATGTCGGATATGCGAGATACTCGGTCGACAACTGATTTTAAGTGATCAGTGACTGAACTGCGACAGACGACGGGTTTTGTAGCCCACAGTTTAAACTCAGGTCCCAAGCCAACCACACACTCGTGATGTGCAACGTTTCCGAGAAAACGGCGGCCATCAGTGTACGGCAGAACTAAAATCGCAATTGTTTTTTCACGGCGATTAAAGCTAACCTCTACCACCACACTCAAATCAGAAAAAATTATTTCAGCGCTAAACGCAAACTGTAATTTCTTGCTGTCAATGGTTAACCTAACTATCCTCACACTGGCTGCATGAGCCGTCACGTTGCCAACCGATGGGCAGTCCCGGTTAGCACTTGGTTGCAGGTTGTAGGCGATACAAGCAGATTCCAGAAGACAAAAAATGAATCATAGGAAGAAAAATGAGAGAAAATAATAAAATCAATACGAGGATGAGGCCCCCACCCCCCAACAATAGAACATAGCCCTTGTCGTTGATGGGGAGGCTTGAGTGCCTCAAGGATAAAGATAGCCGTACCGTATGTGCAACCACAACTGAGGGATATCTGTTGAGAGGCCGAAGGGGAAACCATAGCCGTAATTTTTCCTGGTATCATGCAGCTCAACTATATAGTTAAATGATGATAGCATCCTCTTGGGTAAAACATTCCAGACGTAAAATAGTACCCCATTCAGATCTCCGGGCGGGGAATATTCAGGAGGGTGTCGTTTTCAGGAGAAACAGAACTGGCGTCCTGCGGATCGTAGCATGAAATGTCACATCCCTTAATCGGGTAGATAGATTAGAAAATTTAAAATCGGAAATGGAGAGGTTAAAGTTAGATATAGTAGGAGTTAGCGAAGTTAGGTGGCAGGAAGAACAGGACTTCTGGTCAGGTGAATACAGAGCTATAAATACAAAATCAAACACGGGTAATGCAGGAGTAGGTCTAATAATAATAATAAAAAGAAAAAACTAAATAGGAACGAGGGTAAGCTACTATGAACAGGATAGTGAACGCGTTATTGTAACTAAGAGAGACATGAAGCCTACGACCACCACAGCAGTACAAATATATTTGCCGACAAGGCCTGCAAATGATGAAGAGATTGATGAAATGTATGATAAGATAAAAGAAATTATTCAGATAATTAAAAAGAAACGAAAATTTAATAGTCATGAGAGACTAGAATTCCATAGTAGGAAAAGGAAGAAAGGAAAAAATAAAGAGGAACTCGCTTGGTAAAATTCTGCATACAGCATAATTTATTATAACACTTGGTTAAAAAATCATGAAAGAAGGCAGTCTATGAGGAAGAGACTTGGAGATACCGGAAGGTTTCAGACTGACTATATAATGGCATGACAGAGATTTCAGAACCAGATTTTAAATTTAAGACATTTCGAAAGGCTGATGGGGACTCTGACCACAATTTATTGGTTATGAACGATAGATTAAAACAGGAGATTCTGCAAAAAGGAACGAATTTAAGGAGATGGGGCCTGGATAAACTGAAAAAACCGGAGGTTGTAGAGAGTTTCAGAGGGAGCATTAGGCAACGGATGGCTAGAACAGGGGAAAGGAACACAGTAGAAGAACAATGGCTTTAAGAGATGAAAGAGTGAAGGCAGCAGAGGATCAAATAGGTAAAAAGACAAGGGATAGTAGAAATCGTTGGATAACACAAGATATATTGAATTTAATTGATGAAAGAGGAATGCAGTAAATAATAAAAATGCAGTAAATGAAGTAGACGAAAGGAAATACAATCGTCTAAAACATGAGATTGATAGGAAGTGTAAAATGGCTAAGCAGGAATGGCTAGAGGACAAATGTAAGGATTTAGAAGCATGTATCAAGAGGGGAACAATAGACACCGCCTACAGGAAAATTAAAGGGTCCTTTGTAGAAAAGAGAGCCATTTATATGAATATCAAGAGCTCAGATGTAAAACTAGTCCTAATCAAAGAAGGGAAAGCACAGAGGTAGAAGGGGTGTATAGAGGATCTATACAAGGGAGACGTACTTGAGGGGGACATTATGAAAATGGAAGAGGACGTAAATGAAAATGAGATGGTAGATATGATACTGCGTGAAGAATTTGACAAAGCACTGAAAAAGGGCCCATGAGTACACTACATACCGTTAGAACTACCGATAGCCTTGGGAGAACGAGCCGTGGAAAACTCTTCCATCTGGTGAGAAAGATGTATGAGACAGAGGAAATACCCTCAGACTTCAAGAAGAGTATAATAATTAATAATTCCAATTAAAAAGAAAGCAGGTGCTGACAGATTTGAAAATTAATCAGTTTAATAAATCACAGTTGCGAAATACTAACACGAATTCTTTACAGAAGAATGGAAAAGCTAGTAGAAGCCGACCTCGGAGATCAGTTTGGATTCCGGAAAAATGTAGGAATGCACGAGGCAATACTGATCCTACGACTTCTCATATAAAATAGGTTGAGGAAAGGCAAACTTAAGTTTATAGCGTTTGTGGACTTAGAGAAAACCTCTGACAACGTTGACTTGAATACTCTCTTTCAAAATCTAAAAGTGGCCAACATACAGAGACTGAATGGCCATTTCCAGTATGTACAGAAGGTTATAAGAATCGAGTGGCATTAAAGAGAAACAGTGGTTGAGAAGGAAGTGAGACACGGTTGTAGCTATCCCCGATGTTATTCAGTCTGTATACTGAGCAAGCAGTAAAGGTAACAAAAGAAAAGTTTGGAGTAGGAATTAAAATCCAGGGAGAAGAAATAAAAGCTTTGAGATTTGCCGCTGAAACAAAAGCAAAACGAGTATAATGGAATGTAGTCAAATTAAATCAGATGATGCTGAGGGCAGTAGATTAGGAAATGAGGCACTTAAAGTAGTAGATGAGTTTTGCTATTTAGGCAGCAAAATAACTAATGATCGTCGAAGCAGAAGGGATAGGCTGGCAATGGCAAGGAAACCTTTTCTGAAGAAGAGAAATTTGTTTACATGGAGTGTAGATTTAAGTGTAGCCTTGTATGGAAATGAAAAATGGCCGATAAACAGTTTAGACAAGAGGCAAATAGAAGGTTTTGGAATGTGGTGCTACAGAATAATGCTAAACATTAGACGTGTAGATCACGTAACTAATGAGGAGGTACTGAACAGAAGTGGGAAGAAAAGAAATTTGTGGCACAACCTGACTAGAAGAATGGGTCGGTTGATGGGACACATTCTGAGACATTAAGAGATCACCAGTTTGGTATTGGAGGGAAGCGTGGGGGTTTAAAATCTTAGAGGGACACCAAGAGATGAATACAGTAAGCAGCTTCAGAAGGATATAGGTTACAATAGTTACTCGGAGATGAAGAAGCTTGCACATGGTAGAGTAGCATGGAGTGCTGCATCAAACCAGTCTTCGGACTGAAGACCACAATAACAACAACGATGACGAAAACGATGCTGCAAGCAATTAGAAATGATCATTTAAACCAATTAATCAAATAAAAATATTAATAAAACTCTTTTGATTATATTCAGAGTAAAAACATTGGCTACATTTAACGAGATTCGAATCTACGACCTTCCACTCGCCAAGCTTATACGCTAACATTGCAGTATACCACGACACTTCGTTCAGTGGCAGTATTTACAGCTGTAGTCACCCAGTCGCAAAGATGAACTGCAGGCTTCAAAAGTTTGGCTTTACGCAGCGTGGCGTGGTGCTTATTTAATGTAAGTCGATCTCTGTGATTATAAAAACTACGTATTTGATGCTGAATTACCTCTTGTGCGGAAGGATGCAGTTTGTGTGTGTTGTTTCTGGTGTGATATCCTGCGTGATGAAATAAGAAATAAAGGTACCACGCCCATAACTCTGGATTCAAACACATCAAGAAAGAAAGCCAGACAAGGAACTGGAAGTGAATTAACCAATTGTTGTGGCAATCTGGCAACGGCGAACGGTTCGGGCGCTACGCTGAACTCTCTGATTGGAGGAAGCCATTTCCAACGCGTGAAGTACCAACTTCAAGTAATTTTAATCGGGGTTTTCTTTTCGTTCGCCAGGCAGCAGCAAAAAGAGGTATTTCACTTTTGTTTCTTTGACACAACAATTTTACTCGCTTTACGATGTTCTTAGAGGCACTTATCTCATCTTCCTGGGAAGTGTCGCTTGTACACGTTTGGTGCTGACATCCTCAGTTGTATGTGGCGGCTGATGGGAAGAGAGGTTAAACGAGTTCGTCGCGATGGACACATTACGAAAGTGAAGAACCTAAGGATATACGTCAACCTCTTACTTCCGTCACGACAATATTAGGCTGATTATAGAGGGCACTGTGGCGTTTAAGGAACTCTGCTTACGCTATTGAAATACGAAAAGCCGGAAATTGTTTTACGGTGTGAGGCAAATAAAAGTAGCCAGGACCATTTGTGGCGGCATTAACGGAAGAGGAAAGGAAGTTCAGTTACTTACAACAGGATGGAACAACAGCCTATACAGCCGGTCGAATCTTGGAGCTCATTTACACAATCTTCACGCCTGACAGAGTTGTTATCAGAAGTCAGTCTGGTCGCGGCCCTAGCTGTCCACACAGGTCACCTGATCTGTCAGTGTGCGATTACTTAGTGTGGGGAGCCCTCAAGTCTGAGGTGTATCGCAACAACCCTCATAGTCTTCAAGAACTGCAACAGAACATTTCGGATGTAACAATTCCAGCAGTCCAGCTCAGATCCGCCTTCAGCAACTTGGTGACCAGGTCCCAAAAGTACCAAGAGATGAATGGGTGCCAAGAGATGAATGGTGTTCACTTTCAACATCTGCTATAGTCATATTAGTACTGTATCTCCATTACTCTGCTGTGTTCCTTTTTATTCTGTCTTTACTCTGTTCTCTGGGCTACTTTTCTTTGGCCCAGCTTGTACAATACTATTGATCTATCTGGTAAAAAAGCAAGAAAAATGTTTTTTTTCGTAAAAAAAGTCACCATATTACTCGAATTAGTCTCCTAAAAGTGATATGCACTTGGTACAGATATCCTCCAGCTGTTTCATCACATACGAAAAGTAGGGTCTATCAGACCTATCAAACTACTCGTTGACTTCAACTATCACTTCCTCATTTGAAGCAAATTTCTTCCCAGCAAACCAAAGTTTCAAAAATGGTTCAAATGGCTCTGAGCACTATGGGACTCAACTGCTGAGGTCATTAGTCCCCTAGAACTTAGAACTAGTTAAACCTAACTAACCTAAGGACATCACAAACATCCATGCCCGAGGCAGGATTCGAACCTGCGACCGTAGCGGTCTTGCGGTTCCAGACTGCAGCGCCTTTAACCGCACGGCCACTTCGGCCGGCCCAAAGTTTCAAATTAGGGAACAGGAAGAGGGCACTTGGGGACAAGTCCGGTGAATAATATGGATTAAGAATCAATTCAAAGCTTAGGTTACACAGTTCCACCGTTGTTACTCCGGATTTGTTGCATGGTGTATTATTCTGGTGAAAGAACACTTTCTTTGGGGGTCAACATTGGTCCGTTTTCACCAAACTCCAGTTCCAAACGATCCAGTATGAAGGATAATAGGGTCCAGTTATGTGTTTGTTTTTCTTTTATGGGACTTACCTGCTAAGGTCATCAGTCCCTAAGCTTACACACTACTTAACCTAAATTATCCTAAGGACAAACACGCATACCCGTGCCCGAGGGAGGATTCGAACCTCCGCCGGGTTCAGCCTCACAGTCCATGATTGCAGCGCCCTAGACCGCTTGGCTAATCCCGCGCGGCTTTTTTTTTTTTAAGTAGTGTATGGGGATTATTCCTTCGGAATTTCGAAATATAATGGCTGTCACCTTACCGGCATAGAAAATGGCCTTTGTTTCTTTGGTGCACGTTCAGCAGCCTTTGTCGACTATTTTAACTGCCTTTTTCTTTCTGGTGTGTAATGATGGACCCGGGTTTCGTCAACGGTCACAAATCGGCGCCAAAGTCTTGGAGATTGCAATTAAACGTCACCAGACATTGTGTTGGAATGTTGTTTTGGATGCGCTTTTGACTGACTATGAGCAATCGCTGCACCACCTCGCACACAGCGTATTCATAGGCAGCAGGATATTATGCACTCACTCAGCTGAGATGCCTAGAGTCTTGTGTTACCATAACAAGGACTTTGTCAGTGATTTTTTTTGTGGCGATCTCAATTGGATGGCCGGAGCGCACTTGGTCTTCGGCGCTTGTCCGACAACGTTTACATTCATTAATTCAAAAGCAAATGGTCTTCAGTAATGGTCCAGTGTCCGCGTGAACTTCATCCAATTCTATTTTGATTTGCGCAGCAGTCCAACCCTACAAATGCAAATGTTTAATGACAGTACGAAACTTGTTTTTTTTTTTCCATTTTCAATCGAAGTCGGCACACCGACCAATTCAGACGGCTGTCAACAACGGACTGCACACTGTACATTATTAAAGCTCTTTATACGATACTTGGAATAATCGTGATTACCAACCACGAAGACACAAAAATATGTGCCGTTCTTTCGTGGAAAGTTACCTTATCAAACGACGCTTGTAAGAATCCTCTATCATGCATTTCACAGCGCTTATCAATGTAGAGATAGATCTACGAGTATATAAGGAAAAATGCTGCACCATTCAGAAATATTTCAAACTGGCAATGACTGCTATTACCAACGGCACGCGCAAATACAGGGCTATTACAAATGATTGAAGCGATTTCATAAATTCACTGTAGCTCCATTCATTGACATATGGTCACGACACACTACAGATAAAGTTTTGTTCGGCTGAAGCTGCACTTCAGGTTTCTACCGCCAGAGAGACAAAATGGCGACAGGAGCCGAGACAGCGTATGTCGTGCTTGAAATGCACTCACATCAGTCAGTCATAACAGTGCAACGACACTTCAGGACTTAGTTCAACAAGATCCACCAACTGCTAACTCCATTCCGCGATGTTATGCGCAGTTTAAAGCTTCTGGATGCCTCTGTAAGGGGAAATCAACGGGTCGGCCTGCAGTGAGCGAAGAAACGGTTGAACGCTTGCGGGCAAGTTTCACGCGTAGCCCGCGGAAGTCGACTAAAAAGCAAGCAGGGAGCTAAACGTACCACAGCCAACGGTTTGGAAAATCTTACAGAAAAGGCTAAAGCAGAAGCCTTACCGTTTACAATTGCTACAAGCCCTGTCACCCGATGACAAAGTCAAACGCTTTGAATTTTCGGCGCGGTTGCAACAGCTCATGGAAGAGGATGCTTTCAGTGCGAAGCTTGTTTTCAGTGATGAAGCAACATTTTTTCTTAATGGTGAAGTGTTTAAACCTCCTCTACCAAGAAACGTGCCAGAACTGCGAGCTCGCATCAACGATGCTTTCGAACTCATTGATGGGGACATGCTGCGCTGAGTGTGGGAGGAACTTGATTATCGGCTTGATGTCTGCCGAATCACTAAAGGGGCACATATCGAACATTTGTGAATGCCTAAAAAAACTTTTTGAGTTTTTGTATGTGTGTGCAAAGCATTGTGAAAATATCTCAAATAATAAAGTTATTGTAGAGCTGTGAAATTGCTTCAATCATTTGTAATAACCCTGTATTTCAAATGATGCAACACACCATAAGGAGAACAAGGGAAGTTTGTAGCATGTAATTATTTATCTCAGCGCACCCTTTTGATAAAACATTGCACAATATGGGTAACGATTGATTTTTTAAGGTTTCATGCATTCAAGGTCAAGAGAGAGGCGCTCATTCGTATTTGGCGGTGCTATATATTGCGTTCAAAAGTACCCGGAACAAAATTTTGCCTTGACCATAGTGTTCGTATAAGATGTATATCAGAGAATGTCACTTTGGCAAACCTTTCAATCAAGTATACGACTCACACACTGATCAGCCAGAACATTATGACCACCGACCTACCATCGATATAAACACACTCAGACGATAGCAGTGCCACCTGGGGAGGAATAACTGCTAGTCAGATACGCACACGGTGAATGTAGTATCAGTTGCGTACTGTTGGTGTGGAGAACAGGGAAGGCGCGCCATCTACCTGAGTTTGACCGAGGACGGATTGTGATGGCCCGGAGGCTCGGCACGATCATTTAGAACACTGCAGACGTGTGGGGCGTTCGAGGAGTGCTGTGGTGAGTGTCTCCAACACTTGGCGAAACCGAGGTGAAACCACGCCCAGACGTCGTGAGGTTGGGCGGCCACCCGTCATTACAGATGCTGGACGTCGTAGGCTGGGCAGACTGGTAAAACAGGACAGGCGGCGAACTGCGACGGAACCAACATCCGGCTTTAATGCTGGGCGGAGTACAAGTGTGCCTAAACACACGGTGCACCAAACACCTCTGACGATGGGCCTCCGCAGCCGACGACCCATGCTCTAACATCACGATATCTGCAGCTACTACTACTGAAATGGGCACGTGACCATCGACACTGGACGTTGGTGCAGTGACGGAGCGTCGCATGGTCTGATTAATCCCCGTAATTTCTTCATTACGGCGATTAAATGAAATGATCGTATGGCACTGTTGGCCGGGAGGCCCCATGCTGGGGAGTTCGGCCGCCGTGTTGCAAGTCCTTTTAAGTTGACGCCACTTTGGTGACTTGCAGGTCAATGATGATGAAAGTGATGACGGACACACAACACCCAGTCGCCTGTCGGAAATGGAACCCGGGCCCCCTGCGTGATAGGCGGAAACGCTACCGCTACGCTACGGAGGCGGACATTATGGCGATGGGAGGACGGGAATCCGTCGTCTTCCTTGGCATCTGTACCGCGGGACGGAGAGAAGCTGGCCGCGGCTCCTTTATGCTCTAGGAAACATTGATGTGGGTATCCATGGGCCCGCGAAGCTCGTGCAAGGCACCATGACGACCAAGGAGTATCGTACACTGGTTGCAAACCACACACAGTCCTTCATGATGATAATTTTCCCGGCGGCAGTAGCAATTTTCAGCAAGATAGTGTGTCACGTGACGAAGCCAGGAGTGTGTGAGAGTGTTTCGAGGAACGCACTGGCTGTGCTGGCCTCCCAACTTGAGAAGCCTGAACGCGATCGTACACACCTGGGACGTGATTGAACTTGGTGTCAGAACTCATGGCCCACCTCCCCGAAATTTACAGAAATTAGGTGGTGTGTGTGCAGATGTGATGCTATCTGCCTCCAGCGACCTACCGAGGCCTCATTGTTGCCATGCCACGACACGTCGGCCTCTGTAATCCGCGCCAAAGATGGACATACCGTCTATTAGGTAGCTGGTTATAATCTGCTGGCTTGATCAGTGTATCTTCCTTCAGTTTTACGCAACTGTGCTGTAGTGAACGCTGTGGGTATAAGCGGATGGGGAGCGATGAGCTGCTCCCTTGGTGGAATATGCCCTCGGCACTCGTCTACGTGTCGCACGCTCGGGTCACTTTCCCAAGTTTGGTCCAAGTCCTGCTGGGACTTCTCTCACCCTTCGCAGCAGCAATACTGACGTCACCCTCGGCGCTCCCTCTCGAACTGCGCGACCACACCAGCGAATTTCATTAATTATAGTCGGCAGACGTCTCGCCCTGGCGACGCCCACTCACTGTATTGACCGCCCGCACCTATATCCTAGTTCTGCCTGGCGACCCGTGCTCCCGAAGGTGCGGAGACCACGCGGTTGTAGGGTTCCCTCAAAAGAGAAACCGCCAGATGTGCTTGCCGTGTAATGAGCACCCTTTGCCCAGGAGCGCGCAGCAGACGAGAAGGAACGGCGCGTCCATTGTAGCTTTGATGTAGCAATGTGCTAGCACGAACGCCTGCACGTCTCTTTGTAGAACGGCCTGCACATGCTTGTACCTCACATTATCGTTCATACGCAACCATCTAATTGTCCTCAGCCTATCTATAATTAATTCCAACAGTACAAATAGATCATTGCTGTCTTTGCTGGAGGCAAAATGAACATTACGTGGAATAGCTTCGTACCTATTGTAAAGTGCAACTCGGCCAGAATTCATAAGCAATGGCAAGGGATCACGAATAACTTTCAGAATATTTGAGTGGAAATACATGTAAATGCATTTTAAGTATATTTAAGCCACGATGGTACACACAGTGCACGTAAATACAGTATGTGGAGCAAAAAGCCACACCACGTGAAATGTTCGAACAAAAGAAAAAAGCTGCATACCTCAGAAAATTTTGTAAGAAGGTGAAACTTCCTGGCAGAATAAAACTGTGTGCTCGACCGAGACTCGAACTCGGGACCTCTGCCTTTCGCGGGCAAGTGCTCTACCATCTGAGCTATCGAAGCACGACTCACGCCCGGTACTCACAGCTTTACTTCTGCCAGTATCTCTCTCCTACCTTCCTAGGTCCCGAGTTCGAGTCTCGATCGGGCACACAGTTTTAATCTGCCAGGAAGTTTCATATCAGCGCACACTCCGCTGCAGAGTGAAAATCTCATTTTGTAAGACGGTGATTAACGGGAATGTGATGACTTTATATGCATTAATATTCAAAAAATGGCTCTGAGCACTATGCGACTTAACTTCTGAGGTCATCAGTCGCCTAGAACTTAGAACTAATTGAACCTAACTAACCTAAGGACAGCACACACATCCATGCCCGAGGCAGGATTCGAACCTGCGACCGTAGCGGTCACGCGGTTCCAGAGTGAAGCGCCTTTAACCGCTCGGCCACACCGGCCGGCGCATTAATATTTGTTTGTATTAATGGATACCATTATCTGCACAGTGTTTTGAAAATCACTTACTTTAGAAAGCCCCGAAAGTAACATCTCAACGCAGAAAGCACTTAATAAACGTCTGGAAATACTGTGAATATCGCTACACCGCAATACAGACTAGAAAACAGGCACACGTCAAGAGCACGATGTCTGCGTGTGAACAGCAGAGACTGACTTTAAGCACCTTACCGCACCTGCACATCCGAAACCGCAGCACACGACTCTCGCTTTATGAATTCCAACAAACCGTTCTCTATCTGGCCACGTGCCGCTCTTGTTTGTCATTGGCTCGCGGATAATGGAATCTCAAAGTTCTCTCCTGTCGTTCTACTCAACGTGTCAAAGAAAGTCATGCTTTTAGTACTCTGTAACTCGGTACCGCATGTGTCTTTGCAGAGTGTCTGCGATTTAAGAACATGCGAAAGAAATTCAGTACAGAAAGTTGTGAATGTGAGAGGTAACTTTTGACAGGTTCTCTTGGACTGTGACAGGTGAACACACTCTGCAACTGTCACTTTTTGTCTCACGGCTTGTTTGGAATCTTATTTCATTCTGTATTCCAATAACATCACATAGCGACACCGAAACGCTGCCACTGTAACTATTTAGCCATTTCGCACAATATTGGTAGGGCACTTTGTACTGCACTAGACCGAATTATACACCTGACGGTATGTGCCACCCTAGCCAGTAGAGTCTTGCTCCACCCAGTAGGTACCACCAAATCTGCAGTCAGTGGGCGATCGGGTGCTGGAGATATCTTGGGCGACCACAGCTAGTACCACAGGTCTCGTCGAGGTAGCTGCAGAAACCACCTAGGGGAATCTTAAGCTGTCGGGCACGGGCCCGGGCATTCAACATTCAACGTGCTGACTTGAGCTCCACCCTGCAGCTGAACGCTGGGAAATGGTCCGGCATCTGCATACGGTACGTGTGTCTGAAGCTGGTATTCGCGACTGCAGCACATTCCAGTGGCAATCCGCAGCCAAAGATGAAGGGCGCGAACTACGCTACAAACACGACTTCTTGAAATGGACAAGCATAAACTAGCTGCGGTAGCCTTAAGCCACCCATTCAGGACTAGGCAGTTGAAGTTGTGGACGCGGATGCTAAAACGGACCGCTCGAGGCACAGCACACTGAATGTGCTGGTTAACGTGTGGTTAACGCGCTTTGCTTGTGTGGGAAAAAAAAGTTTGCCACTGTTATTGGAAACTGCAGCGCTCTCCAGCAGCAACAGTCTGCCTCTCAAATCACACACTTTGTTTACGATATGGACGGGAGAAAATTCCTAAGTTAGCTCCATTAAAACGCACATTGCTTCCTTGTTCATATATTAGTCACGTTTTTCTAGTTCTAGTGCAGATACCTAGAAACTTCACTATCCTTGAACATGTCGTAAGGCAAAAAGGATGATCAATGTGCGGTCAGTAAGGACATCAGCTTATAGCGGTTCTATTACAATAGTGTGATAAAAATTTGCAGTAGTCTTGCACATAATATAAAAATTATTTCATCATTCTCATTATGTACTAAAATCCTGCTGTCACTCCTACTTGATCACTGTTTCTATTCAGTAGCACAATCCTTATGACACGTGAAATACACGTTTGGAAAAAAGGAAGTGCAAAGTATGTCACTGCAAGTAGTACAAGAACTCTGACACTTATATTTACGTAACACCGAAAATGACAGAACATACTTCTATTAGGTTAATAAGGAAAGTCGCAGAACGTTCCAGAAAACGAGATGTAAATAAAAAATTTTCAGATATAGCAAGGTATCAACCAGCTAGACACAACACTCGCCACTTCGCATCTCTGTTGATTACATTGTACCGACCTTCCGTAATACACGGCCATGTTTTCTTTGTTACCATCTTCTGAGCGCTTATTTGCCGATATATTATTAAATGACATTTAATTATAACAAATCGTACCAAAAACAACGCGTTTCTAAAGGCTATTCAGTGTGCCGATCCTTTGAACGGCATATTTCTGTAAGACGCAAGTTATAATGCGGAAACATTTAAATATGGAAATTCTTTAATCATCAATATCACGTTTCCCGTCATTTTATCAGCAGAATTCGTATCAACAACGACACGTTTTCGAGAGAGCTTCAATGTGCCGGTGCTGTGAAAGAGCATGAATTCATAAAATGTAAGTTATAATAACGGCTTTTTCAAAATTAGTATCGGGATTTTAAGGCTTTGTAGTATTTATTACGTTCAACTTACAGTTATAAATAAAACATGAATCTCAAACATTCTGGTTTGTACACTGGTGCTCATGCACTGTTTTTTTCTGCATCTTTCGACAGAAAGCGCTAGTAGCAAAAATGGCGACTAGTTAACGCAAAAGCTTTTGTAATTTACGGTTTACAAGGACTGAATCTGTTGTTAAAGTGAAACATGCATTACATCTTAACTTCCATTGTAATCCTTCAAGTGATAATACCATCCACGGGTAGTATCATCAGTTTGAAGATACAGACTGCCTTTGCAAAAGAAAAACTACGGGACGGCCAAGAGTGACTGAAGAACGTGTTGAAGTAGTGAGACATTTTTTCACGCGTAGCCCCTAGAAATCAATGCGGAAGGCTTGTCGCCAATTATTTATTTATTTATTGATATATTTAACCTGGCAAGATTAGGGCCATCAGGCCCTCTCTTGCATCTAACCAGGCATTCTACTTATTTTACATTCATATGTTTCAGTTGGCATGTTAATCTACATCTAGTACAAGTACAAAAAAAATAAATTACAAAGGCACAGTTGGAAAAATACATACATATAGAGTTTGTATTCGTAGATGATAAGTGCTGTTATAATTAGACATCATGAAAGAGACAGATTTTGGATAGGAGTGCTAGCAGCAGGTAGTAGGAGGGAGACTGGAATTAGGCATTCCAGTGACGTCTGCACGGAGACAATTAAGGTGATGCTTACAACTACGTCCTTGTTGTTTGCATTTGTTACAAGGTCCAAAGTCTACAGATCACAGTTTACGTACCAACTTTGCAAACAAAATGTTGCTGCATGACGATGAAGATATTCTGGATCATGTCGTCTTCGGCGATGACTCGATATTTGACTTAAATGCAAATGTGACAAAGATACGAGACTCTCCTAAACTGATTTTTTTTTTTGTGCCTTATCCCAGCGGAAAGTTTATGGGCCTATCTTTTTGGGTGAAGCAACTGTAGCTGGTGTTTCTTATCTTGATGCGCTGGAAATCTTGCTGTTTCATCAACTGGAAGAATCTAAACCAAAGAACTTTATTTTAGACAAAGGTACGCCGTCTCACTGGCATAACTCAGTACGTGGCTGGTTAAACGACGTTGTAGCTGACCTCTGGAATGGCCTCGAGGGGAACGATGACAGCTGGAGTCGCATAGCCCCCACGTTCACTGGATCTGGCGCCACGCGATTTTTGTCTTTCGGAGTTCAAAAAGGATCATGTATATCAGTCTCCGTCACCAACTGATCTACCCGATTAAGAAAGAGGATTGAAGCAGTTGCTGCAACATTTACTCTAGACACACTGATCAAGCTTTGGGAAAACCTCGTATATCGAATCGATGTGTGCCGTGTGCTCACATTGAAGACTTCTGAGAAAGAAAAGTCTCTTAGTTGCTCTTTCATTTGATGTATTATTTATAATTACAAGCTGAGTGTAATAAATGCTACAAAGCCTCAGAATCCCGATATTCATTTTGAAACACCCAGTATAAAACCCACGAAACATTGGCTTCAACAGAAATCCAATACGGCGTCTCCCAACTCTGTACTGAAAATAGACAGGCCTATATACAGTGTGAGGCACACAAAAGTGGTCCGGACGAGTGGATACGATTGGTCGTCAATGTATGAAGATAACCACACAACGCGACCCGCACACCACGTGTACGCCCGCCACGTGATCCACACCGGTTCAGAGCATAGTACGGGCTGTGTCAGTGTGAGTGGGGCAGTGCAAAGATGGTATAGTGCTCACAGTGGAGCAGCGGGTGTATGTTGCGGAAAGTAACTTGACAACAAAGTCGTGGAAACGGTGTGGTCAGTTATTTGCTGAGAAGTCTAATGGTGTCAAAGAACCAGCAATGAGTGTCATGAACCTTAGTCCGAAAATGGCATCACACAGGATTTGTTCTGAACAAATCCACGAAATTCCGAAACGAGATGCCCGCACACCAAAGAATATGACTACATACCCACAGAAAATGCTCAGAGAACTACCAAATGGCCGGCCGCTGTGGCCGAGCGGTTCTAGCCGCTTCAGTCCGGAACCGCGATGCTGCTACGGACGCAGGTTGGAATCCTGCCTCGGGCATGGATGTGTGTGACGTCCATAGGTTAGCTAGATTCCAGTACTTCTAAGTCTAGGGTACTGATGACCTCAGATGTTAAGTCCCATTGTGCTTAGAGCCATTTGAACCGTACAACCAAATGAATCCGACACCCACCTCAAGACACCGGCATATTATGTCGACCATGAGGACGAATACTGCAACCAGACATGCACCTCCATCCCTAACGAGTATCTGTTGTTCATGCTTCACAACCAGCAAGTACTCCTCAGCACCTGCAGTTTTGGTCAAATCATTCAAATGGCTTTGAGCACTATGGGACTTAACTTCTGAGGTCATCAGTGCCCTAGAACTTAGAACTACATAAACCTAACTAACCTAAGGACATCACACACATCCATGCCCGAGGCGACCGTAGCGACGGTAGCGGTCGCGCGGTTCCAGACTGTTGCGCCTAGAACCGCTCGGCCACTCCGGCAGGCTGCAGTTTTGTGAGTAACTGTTCACTGAGACAACAATCAATGGCTTGGATCTGTCCTTTATGTCTGATGAAGCCCGGTTTCACCTGAGTGGTTACGTAGACCCACAAAATCACAAGTTCTGGGGCGCGGACAACCCACATAACTTCCACAAAACACCATTGCACGTTAAGGTTGGATTTCGGTTCAAAAATTGGCTCTGAGCACTATGGGACTTAACTTCTGAGGTCATCAGTCCCCTAGAACTTAGAACTACTTAAACCTAACTAACCTAAGGACGTCACACACATCCATGCCCGAGGCAGGAATCGAACCTGCGACCATAGCGATCGCGCGGTTCCAGACTGTAGCGCCTAGAACCGCTCGGCCACTACGGCCGGATGGATTTTGGTGTTCATTGTCTGCACGGTTCATTATTGATTCCATCTTCTTTCATCAGACGCTGATTACTTGGCGCGTTACATTGCCAACATTTTGAAACCATTTGTGGCAGAAAGAAAAGACCTATATTTAGATCCAACAGCAACTTAGAGCACATTTACACAATCTTCACTCCTGAGTGAATTGTTAGCACAGGTCGCTGCCCTAGCTGGCCACCCAGGTCACATGACCTATCAGTGTGCGATTGATTTGTGTGGGAGGCCCTCAAGTCTTCAGTGTCTGCAGCAGCACATTTGGATGAGAGTGCTCCAATTCTATCAGTCCAAGTTCGATCCGCTTACAGCAACTTACTGACCTGGACCCAAAAGTACCAAGAGATGAATGGTGGTCACTTTCAGCTTCTGCTGTAACCGGGTTAGTACCGTATTTCCTTTCCCTGCTGTGTTTCTTTGTACCCTGGAACTATTTTCACCGGGACACTTTTATGTGCCCCACCCTGTATATAATGGAATACATGTGAAGTAGATGGTGATCTTCCATCTCATTGGTTGACGTTCAAATTACCGTTCAGAATATCTGAAATGTCTGATATTGCTCTGCATGTTCGGGAAGGCATCTCAGGGTGTTTTTCCGCTTTAGGACGTCAGAAATTTGGCACGCTCAGCGTTGACGTTTGAATACGCTGTCCATGTGGCGATGGCCTTAAGCTGACCTCACACGGGACAGCTTTCTTATTGCGAAGCACGCCACACGTGGTGGTTACTGCACGCTCTGAAACGACCTCTTACCTCTCAGGGAACGTTTTCCCCGTCGTAATTTGCGAGCTCAGCGCTCTCCAACGACAGTTCCTGGATGCATCTGGCACACTAATCACGCAGTTTCTTTACGAAAATGGAGGTGCATGGTACAGTCTTGCGTCAGCTCTGTTAGCGATTGTCGAAGAAGATCGGAGTAAATCAAAGTAGATTCTTGAGACGTTGATGACTTAAACAGCGAATTGATGGTGGAAAAACACTACATAATGCTGTACAGTGATCTGAAATACATACCAGTAGAACTTATTCGTTATCTCAGTTGAATCTCCATCCCATTTTCTGTTTTATAAGTGGTTTTCAAATGAAACCCGGCCACTAGTGTAACGCCAAGGTAACGATTTTATTAACTCAAAAATGTAGTTATACACAGTACACATACTCAAAAATAGTTGCCAAAATTGTTGGCACATTTATCCCATTGCGACACTAACCGGTCGATTCCATCCTTGAAGAAGCTAGTAGGCTGCTGTCGGATCCAGCCTTGGACCCAGTCACACACTTCGTCGTTCGTTGCGAATCGGTGTTCGTTAATAGCTTGTTCTAGAGGTCCAGACACATGAAAGACACACGGTGAACCATCGGGAGTGTAGAGTGGATGTTCCAGCGTTTCCCACCGAAACTGCTGCAGTGTCGTCTTCACCGCATTGGCCATATGTGGGTGGGCATTATCGTGCAGGAGGATAACGCCATTGAACAACATGCCTCGGCATTTCAACTTAATGGCTCGTCTAAGGTTCTGTAAAGTGGCATTATAACGCTGGGCATTGGTGGTGGTTCCCCGTTCCAGGAACTCGACAAGCTATAGGTCCTTGTGGTCAAAAGAGAAGGACACCATGCTCTTACCAGAACAGGTGTGCATGGCTTTTACTTCTTTGGAGGTGGTGAAGTAGCATGTTTCCAGTGCTGGCTCTGACACTTGCTTTCCGGTTCAAAATGGTGACATCATGTTTCGTCACCGGTGACAATACGCGTCATAAATCCGTATTCCTCCCAATGATAACGTTGCAGATGACTCAAAGACAGCGCCATTCGAGTATTGCGGTGTTCGACAGTCAGTTGGTGGGGAACACATTACGCACAGATTTTTCGAAAGTTCAAGTGTTGATGCATGATAGTGTGGGTGGTGCCCATGCTAATACCCAGTAACCGATGGATCTCGTCCACGGTGGTTCTGCGATTGTCCAAGACTAAAGCATTCTAAAACTGTGTGCCGGACCGAGACTCGGGACCTTCCCTTTCGCGGGCAAGTGCTCTACCATCTGAGCATGCCTACATAACAGTTTTTGTCTTTAGCTTTAAGTTCAGTTATTACATAATAATTAATGTGAATGACGACAAAGTTCACCAAATGCCACCAGCTGACATTGCGAAGAGGACAAGAAACACTTGAGACTCGAAAAATCTTCATAGATGGTCTCTGCTACGTCTTTGTCATTTCCAATGATCATCATTGATCTCAAATAACTGTTTCCTTGGCGTCCTCACATCTTGATAATCCTTCACTTTTCTCATCTCCAGTGTATCAGCTGCAGTTCGGATTTTTCCTTTCAGTCACCTTTTGTTTTCACCTTTTGGTCTTTACTTTTGGCATCCCTTAATATTCTCACGAGTTGTAACTTTTCTGGAATTCTCAGGAGAAGTTTAGATCGGTTTGGCTGCTAATATTGAAGTCACCAACTCAGCCATAGAGGAATGGAGCGTTTCACTTCCTGTTTGAGGCTCGTCCTCCAGTTAGCCATGTCACCTGGAAGACGTGTAACAGCTACATTATTTAATGGAGGTCTGTCGCAGCGTAAGCCGGGTATGCGTCTCCATTAAAATGGGCGAGTCAAGTAACAATATTTCAGGTGTTTTTGCATGCAAACGTCATACAGACAGGAGTGGTAGTCATTTTCGCTAGCGGGACCAACACAGGGGGATATACTACAAATCTAAAATGTTTCATCTAGATGCAACATTATAAATATTCTACAGCAGCTGTAGTTTATTTGTACAGTGAACTGGATTAGTCACTTTTTCTTGCATTGGTCAACAGCTTAGAATGACAATGGATTTCGTTGTTGTCCATTATAAAGAGAGGTGGATTTTGGTTTGGGGAAGAAGTGTGCATAAAATGGTGAATAACGTGCTAAAGACATCCACTGTTCTTAACTCCTACTTAATCCTTCACGTGTTGTATGGTCCTTGAAATAGACCTTCAACAGTTCACTTTAGGAAGATGTGGGGGACTGAGACTAACACTTCAAGCAATAATAATGCAGTAAATGGCGATCAGTGTTCCACGTTCTGGTTTGATAATTTGCTTCTTGCCTTTCTCATGCAAATCTCTGCGAGAATTTGTTTATTGTCAGTGTTCCGGTCTTATTGAAATTGCATACACGAAGACCATTAGCAAAGTATGGCTTACATTTCCTTACAGGTTCTAGTTTGCTGAAATATATGACTTGTACCGTGGGGTGAATGCAGTGGCCAGGGCTGCGGTGCAGACTTTTGGGATCCACGGTAAACACGTTGGAGATCTTCTGTGAAATCTCTTCAGCCAATCAACGGATGTCAGTTTCTCCACATGCCATTTACCGAGAACCTTATGGTCGTTTTTCACTTATAGTTCATAAGCTAGCTAGCAGCAGTCTGTGAGACAGAACGTCTTTGTACGTGTTAGGATGTAATCATGCAATAACTGTTCCAGATCTTTTGGAAAATTTTGCTCCATGACGTAAGTTGGACACTTTAGACTCAAGTGATCAGCTTTGTATTTTTACACACACACACACACACACACACACACACACACATTCTAATTATTTCTTCAAAGCTGCTGCACTAATGCGCCGTTCAAGAGCTTGCTGCGCACCTTCTTTCACGGAAAGTTCCGAAAACCAGCGTATCTGTTTTGTTCTTTCGCGGAATTCTGAAAAAAACTGAAACCATTGCTCGGTAAAATAAGTTCTTATTTATTGTTTGAAGAACCATTGAGAAACACAAGTTGAAACGTGGTAACCAAATAACGCAATTTGAAATTTTCACACACTGTATGGCAACATACAGCATAATTTAATTAATATATCTTGTACGTTGTGGTGAAACGCATTTTTACCGCCGTCTTGAAAATATTCTTATCTCCCGCTATGTACAGGTGAGAAAACGTGATAGTATAGTTACCGGATTGTAACGTGGACGAGTTAACATTTGTTTGAGATTGTGTTATTTATTATTACTGTTCCCACAAAAAATGTTTCTTTTTTGTCTTGCTTGACGAGAGCGGGAGTGCAGCAATACGACGCGGGCTGGGTCTTCGTCACCACTACTACGGTCACAGTGAAGGTCATTGACGTCAAGAAGATACTTCCGCCAAGTGTTGCCCGTCTCTGCTCCTCATTACTAATTAATTACAATAAGGTAATTAACTAAAAAGATCAACATGAGAAATGTAACACCATTGTACATATCATGTGTGATGAAGCAGTCTGCATATTGATGTCAAACTTAATGTGTCACGTGCGTATGGGACGGGCGCAATAAAATACAAAGAAGTGCAAATTTATTTCTCTGCCTACTCAACCATGAAGTATTAATGGATTTATAGACTTGGGGATGAAGACAAAGTTTAAACGAATATATCAGAGTAACAGAAGATTAACTTTCAAATTTTACGGAAGTGTAATCATTAGACTTGAGATACTTTATAACTTGCAGAAAAGAGCAAGTAGGTACAATAAGGGGTGCTGTCGTGACTTCACAAGCTTGAAGCCGACGTCCGCCACGTTAGTTGGTCCAAAAATTAGCTTCTGGTAGAAGTTCTTCGATCAAAAATGCCAGTATGCCTCTTTTAAGGGTGTACTAATCATTGTGATTATAGCCTAAAGCGTAAAATGTACACGTTTTTTGTTCTTAAATGGACTTGTTCAAATGATGTTTTCTTTTGTATACATGAACTTTCGTTGCCCTGTTTGGTTTTACTATAGTGGTTTTATTTCTGTCATTTGTCGTTAGATTTCTATCAGTCCAACTCTGAAAGGTCTCTGAGTGACCGCCGTGAGGGGGAAAGATTGGAAATCTACCAAACATACCAAAATACGTTCTCGGCGTTTCCGGGAAGAAGATGTAGACCAAACATCAGTTTCCTCAGTCTATATTAGGATAAATTTTGGATTACGAAAAAAATGGTTCAAATGGCTCTGAGCACTATGGGACTCAACTGCTGTGGTCGTAAGTCCCCTAGAACTGAGAACTTCTTAAACCTAACTAACCTAGGGACAGCACACAACACCCAGCCATCACGAGGCAGAGAAAATCCCTGACCCCGCCGGGAATAGAACCCGGGAACCCGGGCGTGGGAAGCGAGAACGCTACCGCACGACCACGAGATGCGGGTTTTGGATTACGAACGCAGTCTTTTCATATCACATCCTTCTCTTTTGATTATCCAAGACGTAAAATAAAAAGGAAGTTATGTTAACGAGACGAAATGCTTTGTATTACTGGATAAAGTCTAAACTCAAGACCAGAAGAGCGTCTGAAAATTCTTTCCTGGCGCTGAGCTGTTCACGAAAGCACTGTAACATTTTCTCTTTAAGAGGGGTTGGGTTGTTTGGGGGAAGGGGCCAAACAGCGAGGTCATCGGTCTCATCGGATTAAGGAAGGACGGGGAAGGAAGTAGGCATTGCGCTTTCAAAGGAACCATCCCGGCATTTGCCCGCAGCGATTTAAGGAAGTCACGGAAAACCTAAATCGGGATGGCCGGACGTGGGATTGAAAAATCGTCCTCCCGAATGCGAGTCCAGTGTGGTAACCACTACGCCACCTCGCTCTGTCTCTTTAAGACAACTGTTGCGTGCACATGACAGAAATTAATAACAATAAATCGTAAACAGTACTCTACTAATGTTAAGGGGCAACTAACATGCCGCACTGGTTTCAGAGAAGTGTACAACGTAAGAATGTAGCACCGTCTTCCGTTATTATACGTCCAGTGCAAAAAGCCACAGAGATAAACATAATCTTCTGCATATCGGCAATATCCGGCAATTTTACTGGAACAAAAGAGTGCAATTTTCTTCAAACCTCTGGCGAGAAATTAACTTGCTGATTGAATTTAAAGTGAATTTAACTGAACGTAATGAAGATTTTAGCTACGTGTTGCGCCCTTGTTCCAAGTATTCCGAAAACGGTGTGACAGGTTAATTGAAAAGAAGTCGTGGCTACCTAAGCTTCGTTCATCGGATCCAGGTGACTGTGGCAGCGAAACAACCACCTCTACGAGCCATCCACCTTGAAGCCGTGAGTTGGCTTAAGTGCCTCCACGATACTGCTGGCTGTACCGAAGGTGCAGCCACATCGGAGGGGTATCAAAGAAGGGTCTAGAGTCTAGACAAACCTGTGGTTCGTGAAGAGGGGCAACATACTGTCTGATGTTGCAGGAGCCTTGTAAATTTAGACAACTTGGTCTCACTACGCTTTTAGTGCGGACAGCTGAAAGCAACGGAAAACCATATCCATTACGTTTCCCGAGAACATGCAGCGCTCTTATTTGGCTTAATGATGACATCGTCCTGAGCAAAATATTCCGAATGGAAAACACTCATGTAATTCATTGCAACGACATCAGGTGGATGTCTTGCAAACTTATAGAAAAACTTGTTTTCTTAACGTTGTTGAGTTTTAGAAGATGAACGAGATGATACGAGCCATTGGTGTCGAGTTAGGCCTTTACGAAAATAGTAAAAAAATCATCCAATGAAATACTTCACGTGAAACTTCCAGTTTTTCACCCAACACTATTTCTTTAAACACACACAGTAAACGAACTACTCGACTAAGTTATGAGCTGCCATGATTTTGAGAAATGGCAAACTCTAAAAAGAGTTGGAAGTCATAGTGAAGCACATCTATTTCCTCGCCTCGTTTCATGAATCCCGCTATGCACATGTTTTTCAGTAACAGACAGCATGTGCCACAGGGTAGTGCATTCAGAGGAACAGAATTGAACATGACAACGAGTACGGTAATTAAAGGATTTCTCGGTATTTATTTTTTCATCGTTCCGATTCTTTCCGGTAACCCAGTTGACAGGTAGTGGAGATTTGCAGCTTTTTGATATCCCAGTCGCATTTTGTCGATGGATCAGGACGTATCCTAATATTTATTTTTACAACTTTTTGCTTTTTAGATAATCTGGAGATGCCTGCCACAGGTGAAATGCGTCACTGAAATTTGAAAATAAAAACCTTCGCACCCAATTTATTATTTATAATCCTTGTTTACATCAGTTTTATCCTTTCCTGCGAATGTATCTGAAACACGTTGTCTGCCTGCTGCCCTCAGATTGGCTGCGTAACACAAACAGCTGACACACCTTCTTTTGTTCCCATCGTACTTCAAGTCCTGACAATGTTCCTGCACCAAAGTCGTAAGTATGCACCGGCCTTATTCTAAAATTTTGCAGGGATCGCGAGTATAACATACATATTGCTTTCACCGGCAACTATGACTTAACGACCACATGGATGGTGAAATGCAAGCTATCGTGGAACCCCCCACACTAGTAACACGTTCGCACGAACTTTTTCGTAGTAGAAATCTGGCTGTGATGGAAATGCAAGCTACATTTTGTGGGATATTGATTTCATTTCTGTATTTTCTCGAGACCCATGTGCAGTTACTCTTGTTTATAGTCAATGCCAAAGTGGTGTGGTCGGTCTTTCATTTGTCACGTAGATCATTCCGTCACCATGAGAGCTCCTTCAGTACACAAAGAATCCGAGTTTTTTGTTCCTGTTTTTCCCGTAATCTTTGTTTGAGACCATGGCTCCGTTCCTCCTTGCCCGCCACAACTAAATCTTAAGCGAATGTGCTTCAAAGTGGTGAGAAGCTTAATAGTTTTCACTTTACTAACTTTTTACCACAGAGCGCCTTGTCTTTACAGGAAAATTTCTTTTTTTAGCTCAGTGAGGTAAGACGATGACCGTGCGTCTACTCGCCAGCCTCGTATAACACATAGTTAATTTTCTTTCACGGTATAGTCCAATTCTGCGGCCTGCCGTGCGCTTAGGCAATGACACAGATTTGGTTCTCTCTCTCTCTCTCTCTCTCTCTCTCCTAACGACCCGCCTCCCATTGTGCACGGCTGGTCCTATGGCTGCACGACTTGACTGGTGTAGTGGTAATAAATTATGCGACTACACACAAAGCTTTCTCGTGAATGAGTCTGTGAATGCAGATCGTACCAAAATCGCTACTATACTTCCAGTGATCAGCTCTACATACAGACGGAAAAATGCGGCGGAGGACTTCAATTCATAATATGTACAGATTCTGGCTAAGCCTCACTGCTCTCAGAAGTTGAGGCAAGTGATTGCTTTATTGCTATTCTCGCCAGATGTTACCTCTTCTGTAGGTGACCAACCCATAGCTCCCATAATTGCCATAAGATGTGACTCCAAACGCCAATTAAGTGTGGAGCAGCTAACATGTATGTTACGCATTCGTCATTACTGTAATTACAAACTATATCCACAAACCTTCCTCGTGAAACAGTCTATGTATTGGGAAAAAACGTATCAAAATCCTCCTTGATCTTGGCCTTCACACGCAGACGGAAAACCACGGTTGTGACATTCAGGATTAACGAGAACTCCACCGACAACGTTTCAGATGTTATTCAGGGATACCTCCTGAGTATTTTAGTACGGCCTCCTGCGTCTCTAAAGAGACAAATAAAGCAATTGTGATTTTTTTCGTGTTGTTGCTGAAATCATTAGTTACGATTTTTTTACGCAAATCAGCGTTGTTTCTGATAAAATACCTTCATATGAATGAAAATAACAGTAATATGCAAATCAGTCTAACATGGAAGGATCAGGTTCTAGTAGACGCCTATGTACAGATGCAAAACATACGCTGAAGAGTTTGCGGTTTCTGTAGCAACAGTGCGGCTTGACACCATTGTGCCGGTATTCCATTGTATTTAGTGAACCCTCACTTGAGGCTTAATGTTTATCTCCAAATCGGTTCATACTGCTGTGTATGAGTGTTAACGCACAACTAACACCAACGGAAAAACAAACCCGAGATGTAAACGAGCAGTGCTAAAGATTAATTTGGTTACTGCTGTTGTCAGTAGCAAGTATTTGTGAATGAATGGAAGAACTTTGTTTCCAGACAAGATAGAGAGCACATACTATCGATATTTGCACTGTTCTGGTCTGTTTCCAGCGCAACATAGATACAAAGCTAATCGGAACAAGAAACCAAATGAAATGCTGGTGCAGCGATGGGTATCTTGGGACTGGAAAAAAGCGCAGGTCATTCCCGCAGGGCCGCAGGACAGATGCACACAATTATAGGCCTATATACGAGTACGTAACGTCAATCTGTTGTAGAATTATGGAACATGTTTTGTGCTTGCGTATTGTGACATTTTTGGAGAATCTCCTTTGTAAAAATGAACTTGAATCCCGCAAACAGAACTGTAGCGAAATTCAGCTCGCTCTTTTCCTCCGAGAGCTCCATAGTGCCGTACACATCGGTAGTTACGTTGACGCCGTTTTTCTTGACTTTAGGAAAGCATATGACACCATGCCGCACTGCCGTTTAATGAAAAGAATACGAGCTCAACGAGTATCGGAGCACATTTGCGACTGTAGTCAAGGCCTCGTTGCAGACAGAACTCAAAACGTCGATGTTAACGGAACAAAATTGTCATATATGAAGGTAATTTCAGGAGCAGAAAGTGTTACAGGACCGTTGCTTCTTACAACGTATGTAAATAATCTAGCAGAAAGTGTCGCCGGCCGGTGTGGCCGAGCGGTTCTAGGCGCTTCTGTCCGGAACCGCGCTGCTGCTACGGTCGAAGGTTCCAATCCTGCCTCGGGCATGGACGTGTGTGATGTCCTTAGGTTTGTTAGGTTTAAGTAGTTCTAAGTTCTAGGGGAATGATGACCTCAGATGTTAAAGTCCATTGTGCTTTGAGCCATTTGAACCATTTGAGAAAGTGTCGGAAGCTCTTTAAGACTGTTCGCAGATGATGCGGTTGTCTGTAGAAAAAGAGACATTGAAATGTACCCTTAGAAAAATTATAAATGACTGTGCTTAAACGGACACACAATATTTCTAGCGCAACACAATCTGACTTTGAAAAATCCCTACAAAAGAGTGGCCCTGACTAACAATAACCTATAACTTTCATGAATCACTTACCACAGAAAAATCTTCGTTACTCAAATTACTGCAATACTGCGAGTGCCAATACTGCCAGCTAAATAAAAGATTCTAACTACTGAAGGCACTAACTACTGATAGGCATAGTTAGCAAATGAAAGATTTTGATAAAGAACAAACAATGTATTTACCTTAACAGTGTTCAAAAGTCATAATATATATCAGTTAATGATATCCAGTCTTACAAATTTACTGTCTTTGATGGACACACGTCCAGATCATCTGCTCTCAAAATTCCGTCATCTCTCTCCCCACATCCACCACTGCTGGCGGCTCAACTCCAACTGCGCAACGCTACGCGCTGTTTAACAGCCAACTGCCCAACACTACAATAGCCAACAACAATGCAAACCAGCCACAGACTGCACACAGCACAGCCAGTGATTTTCATACAGAGCGCTACGTGGCGTTACCAATAAAAAAAAAACCTCTACAGCCTACTTACAACATGCCAAAAGATAGTATCGATTAACAGAATTAACTGCAGAGGATTGGTGAGTGGTGCACTTTTCGGCAGTTGACCCTCCACGCAAATAAATGTAACATATTGGGAATACGTAGAAAAGAAAGCCACTACCGTGCATCTACACTATTGATAAACTGCTGGAAACCGTGTAAATATCCAGAGCGACCTTACGTTCAATGACCACATAAAACAAATAGCAGGAAGAGCAGATGCCAGACTGAGACCCATAGGAAGAACCTTAAGAAAATGATCCACGAAAGAAGTGGCTTACAAGGCGATTGTTCGACCGATTCTTGAGTATTGTTCATTAGTCCGTGACCCTTTCCAGATACGGCTGATAGAAGAGGCACAGAAGATCCAACGAAGAGCGGCGCGTTTAGTCTGGGAGAGAGTGTTACAGAGATGCTCAACAAATTCCGGCGACAGACGTTACAGGGGAAGCGTTTTTGTGGATCACGGAGAGGTTTACTACCGAAACTTTGAGATAGCAGTTTTCAGGACGAGCAAAGCAATGTATTACTTCCTCCCACATGCATCGCGTGAAATGACCACGACGAGAAAATACGAGAAATTAGAGCTAATACACTTGCCGACAGCCATTCTCACGCGCCATTGGCGAGTGGAACCGGGAACGGGGGGATCAGTTAGCGGTACCAGAAGTAGCCTGTGTCACACATCGTCAAGTGGCTTCCGGGAGTATTGGTGTAGGTGTGGAACTCTGTAACGAGGCGTCGGAGACCGTGGGTCCCCTGTACCAAAGGACTCAGAAAGTATCCCTGAACAAAGGCTGAAAGTTTGGCGGTAACCTAGTTCATCCTGTACGTGTGTGTGTGTGTGTGTGTGTGTGTGTGTGTGTGTGTGTGCTTGTGTGTGTGTGTGTGTGTGTGTGTGTGTGTTTGTATGACTGAATATGTGTGTGTTTGTGCGTGTGTGGGATAAATAGACAGGAAGCTTTCAACATCTCAGTGGCAGCAGCTAGTATCCGTTTGTAAAATCTTACTTTCTGCCAATGTACCAGTGTACACTTTACCAGTGCGTTACTGTCACCGACGTACAAAGCTGAAGAGAAGCCGAGATGCACCGAGGAAAGGCTTGGCTGCTCCGTTGCAGCGGAAGCTGTGAGCTGTGAGATGGCCTTATCGCAGCGAGGTTCTGTTCAGCTGCGCAAGCAGAGGCGCGCCTCTGCCGACAACAGGGCGTCTGTTTACGGTCAGAAGTGCATACTGCTCTGTACTCTGTTGTACTGGCGGGGCGGCGCTGCTGAGACTGATACTGTAGCGGACTCGACACATGTCACGTGCGTGCCCTGGCTGACTGAGGACAGGGCAACGGCGGGCAGCAAACAGTGGCAGGTGCGTGGCGTGTCGCAGCCGGCCGGTGCAGCGCAGCACACCATCTCATCACCAGACATCGGACTTTAAGGTTCTAAAAATCTTAAATTAGATTCCTAAAATAGGTTCTGCCACATACAAAATAGGTTATAAAAATCACTAAATAGGTGACCAAAATCTGACATTTTACTGTCTGGAAAGATAAACAGACAAAAATCCACATTATATTATTGTCCATCTCCATAATTACCGTCACAGTAAATAACGAACACTTTCTCCAGATTTTCCGTTGAGAAACTGCGTCTCTTGTCTGTTAATAGCAACTCATATGCCGAGAATGAGCGTTCCACGTCAACAGATGTCACCGGAGCATATTTAAACGACTGTATTCGGCGCAATGGGACCGCACACTCATGTTCTGTTGATTTACCTGATAAGATTGCGAGGTGCCGGGGCTAGCAGTGTATTTAACACTAAATTCTTCTAGAATCTACATATGTAAATGATGCTCTAAGCCCCCCTATTCCAACTCCGACTTTTGCTGTTGCACAAGGATTAAAAAAAAAATATGCGAACTGACTCTAATCAACCCTGCCAGTGGAGTAGAAGAGAGTTTGGCACCTGCAATAATTTAATTTTATAAATAAGTTAAATAAACGAAGGTTTCATTAACATAGTGAGGAATGATAGGGTTGCTCTACCGATTAACAGAATGAAAGTTCTGTCCAAAATAACAATATGATTTATTAAGACTAAACACAAAATAATAAACAAAAACACATGAAACATTTACAATACATCAAATTGGCTCAAATTGGATACTCAATCAAATGCTGTGAATGTGAAGTTGTCCCTAAACTAGATTGTGAGGATTATGACGAAGTGGTATGTGGAGCCAATTCCTTGCAACTCAAATCTTAAGAGAAAACCCATAGCCAACCCAACATTAATTGCTGGTACCCAAGACAGAACAAAGTTAGAAAAAGACGAATAGGCGCGCTCTGCTGAGCTCTGATTATCACCTAGGAAAATCCCTGTCTGCCGGTGCTGCGGACATACCTTACCAATCTGTCTTCTTAAGTGCAAGAACACGATTTGGCGTACCGGAGGCGATGGCTGGTTGCTTCGACGTCCTCGACCGAAAGGCGAGAGCCGACTCCCTAGAGCACCCATACAGGCCGAACCCACAACATTCCCGCCCCCACGACAGTGGTCGTGGTTAAACGTTCCAATCAGCAACTCAAAAACCGGCGGAAAATTCCACTCTATTGCCGGAACACTACCATTCCACCAATTGAGATTTTTGGCGCCAATTTCTGCGCTGATTTTGCTACATCACGGAGCTATGCCCTGAGCAAGCCAATCACAGTTACTATTTTGCAGAAAGCGCGGGAATTTTCCCGCCACAACTGCCTGGGTACACAAGTCATTCCCACGCCTCGCTGGTAGCCCGCCAGAAAGTGTTTTCGCTAAGTTTCTGCGAAGTAACGGAACCTCTAGCCCAGCCGCTACTTCAGACCCCTTCAGGCGTGTCTTTTGACAATGTCGGCGTCTGCAAAGCATTCACTCGACTTCCTCACGCCTGTCGACTTAACCCTTTCTAGATCAGAAGTGCTCGCCTGTCACCGGACCACCCGGGTGACGAGAGACGCTGCGTGGGAAGTCCGCGTGTGAAGGAATAGCGACTTTTCACTGCATGCAATTAGAGAGGAAAATCGTAAGATAGAAATATGAGAGGGGGCTCATGTCACCTCTCATAGCCCCTACGCCATTTTAGATTGTAATTAGTGAGCGGTTGGCTCACTTAGGAGCAAGGTAGTGAGTCAATCACCCAAGAACAATCTCGTAAACTGGCTGCACATGCCGCACTCTATAAAGATGTAGCCATCTTCACCTTCTTAATATGGAACACTAACACTCACATCACACATCCATACCCAGGGAGCCCCTTCCAAACACCGATTCACACAGACATTCACTCTCTAAATATGGCCCGGGCATGTGAGCCAAATATGGAGCAATTTATTCTTTACAATCAGAGTTGGAGTGCTCCGCAATTAAATGCCCAAGATGTTACAACAATTTTAATCATTAAACTAACCTGAACTCACTCACACATGATACTATTTAAGTTAACAATCCATTTGTGAGCTTTCAGAATCTAATTACAACCTCCGATTCATTCTGTCTCCCTGCAGCAAGAATAACCTTTACAAAATGTTCCCTGAACTGATGGTCCATTCACAATGACAGTGGTGGTATCTGCTTCAGTTTATGGGGACTTCAGGCGCACTGTTTGCTTACACACAACAATAAATACAAAATACAAAAAATACATGGTGTGGAGAACAATACAGTAATTTGTAATAAGAATTACAGTGTAAAACACAAACACATACAAGGTATAACATACATTAAAAAAACAACACTAGAGAAAGAAATTTAAGAAAAAAAAACAAGGTTCATGGGCCATAAAGTTGTGCATGCACATTGCACAATGTTCACGACTGTGCTGAGAATGAAGCACTAAATCACATTGTTAGAAATATTCGAAGCACTTCACAAATTCCACAGTACTGACATCACATAGGGCTAAACGTCGGGTGTTGTTGCTACGTTGTTGCAACGGCAATAGGGTGTGCTGGAGCATCTGCAGTACTCTGTTGAGATTGCACCAAGACCCACGCATATGATCACGGCAGTACGGTAGGAAGACACAGTGATAGACTCTCCTCATGTCGATTAATTGTCTCTGAGGTTTACTTGTTGGGATACATTACTAGTCTAGGTCTCTTCTCTCGCTGGACAGTACTTTACGTTTCCCAATATTGCAGTTCGACGAGGCATGATGGCACGTGGAGTGACTCCACAAGTGTGTGAGGTCATCCATACAGGATCGAACTAGGAGCGACGATTGCTAAAACTGCTCTCTAATAGAGAGGAGAAGTTAGAAATGAGACCATACATTTATTAGTGTGGCACGATACTGCTTTGTGTATGCAGATCGGCCAATGCTAGTGAGTTGCAAAAACCCAAACAGGTGAGTATATAGCGTCCCTTTCTGTCCTGAGGCACATGAGGCACAGGTTCTGACACGATATGTGATCTTCTTCGTGTACTCACGACAACGTGGTCTGCCGCAGGGAATCCCTCCAAACGGCTGCTGCATCCAGAGAGCTAGCAGGCTGTCGCGTGTGGGTTGCGTGTCAGTGTCAACGGCCAGCCTCACTTTCGCTTGTGGCCCGGCGAGGATCCCGCCTAATCCCTCAGGTATATGGCCCGGTGACTGTCAGCTTGCAGGACCGGACGCTCGCCTTCTTGCAGGTAGCCGAAGACCTCTGGTTTTTGCGCTGGCTGGCCTCTGCATTGCCACGATACCCGTCATCTGCACAGTTCTGACAAAAATCTTATGCCTAACTTTTTCCCATGACCTTCTATGTTATAATAAATTTACATAATGACACATTGATGGTCTGTCATTTCAGACACTGTTATTTTACTTTTATAGTTATTAATCTATGGCTATCATTATAACAAAACCTTGGTGTATCAAATTTAGACATGGAAATAATTTATCTTGATATTTGTGTAGAGACCGGTCTCACTACTGTACATGGTGTGTGACGCTACACTGGATGAACAGCTAACTGTGCGGGCCCACACTAATATTACTACTAATTATATAGATCGACAGTAGACACGCTCAAGAATTAACTACCATTTGCCAACGATCTACAGTCTATGTCTTTTGAATAAATTATCTTATTATGCAGGTCGTAGTTTTACTGAGCTTATAAAGAACAAGCAGCTATTCTACGTTCGCTCGCCGGTCGTCCCTCCATCTTGGGTCTGCGATTTGATGACCTGGAAAATAACATCCCAACAGGCGGGCGCCAAACACTTGTGGTAGAAAACCCCCTCAATATTAATCTAGTTATTGTTAAATCCTACAGTTTAACTTATCCTAGTATTTCGTACCTTTTTCTATTACTATTATTATTTTTTTTTGACCTTGTACAACACTCTTACATAATTCCTGTTACGCTGAGATGTCTCGCTGCTCGCCGCTATTGACGACAGTGATGTGCGCGCCGTACGACATGGCCTCCGAGTTCTCACTACGCCTCACTGAAACTCCAGAGACTGGGTTAGCCATGGCTATACAAGACAATAAATTTATAGTTGCAACTTCTATTTCTATATTATGCAGTATTCGCGATCAAAGCACACCTTTCCAGAGGTAATGTAATATGACCAAGCCAGGACTGGTTCCTGTTGAGGATTCCGTCGCCCACCACACATCAGCTACACAGTATGTCACGAATTTCCAAGTATAATTCCTTGGTTATTCATCTGTGACAGTCACAAGCAGCACGCTAAATCCCCAACCAGCACATTGGCATGGTAGGCTTTATGCCCGCATTTCTACAGTCTAGGCCCTACCATTGGAGTCAAACGCTCACTGGTTCACCCCGACTTGCAAGACAACGATGCTGGCGCATCACTGTAAAAACTATACTGCCCGTATTCATCCTCGAAATCACGCAATATACCACAATCTTGCAGTGCACTGACGCGTGCCTGCAAGCATTGGTATGAACGTCTCACGAACTGGTTGTGGCCGCTATGGAGCGTATCACGACTTCTCAGAACGCTTCTAAGAGCACGTTCTTGTATGCGCCCGTTTGTGCGACATCTCGTCACTCATCTTTATCCCTTAACATGGACACCAGATAGGAAAGCACAAAAACATTGCTCATGGAAAGGTAGTGCCTCTTATTGCAACGACAGAGGAGATCTCGAACATAGACAAAAAAAAAAAAAAAAAGTTAACAGCAGTAAATTCTTATGCGAGAAAACGCAGCGTGTTAATACTTTAACAATCTTAGTCTATTAATGCAACGATTATTGTTCCCCGAAGAAAGGTTCATATATTTGCCTATTCTACTATGTACACCACTTAAACTACTATTATTCCACGAACTTCTTTGTGTGAGAGATGTGGTGGAGTCCTATGGACTAGCGCCAATCCCTTGTCAGACTCCCCCTCCTCTGACGTGCATTAGGATTTGCAGGTCTAATTTCAATCCCCTGGTTCTCCTATTGTCCTTGTTTTCGCTCTCTCCAAGTACGGTCGCTTTGCCGTTCGTTATTCCTCCTCTCCCAGATTCCTTGTCTAGCATGACCCTGTTCCCTGACGTTCTGGTTTCCGTGTCTCTGGTTTCCATAATCTTGAATTGCGTAACCTTGATTTCCGTAACCCTGGTTTCGTAACTGACGAGCGCGATTATGCGATCTGTTGTCGTCTGCCCTTGCTGGCCCGTGGTATTTGTTATTTTGCGCCTTCTTCCTGTCCTTTGCGTCTTGGTTATCGAAGACTACTTCGAGTTCGCGCAATAGAATGCTTCTTTGTCAGATCCACACATGCCGACAAGTGTCTGTTGATACCTAACAGGCAATTTGGAAAAACAAAATTTGATGATTTCTCCCTTGCTATATGGACTATCTAAAAATTGATTCTTCTTGAGTAGATCATCAAAAAATTTGGTTGCGCTCCTTTGCCCGGACACTTCCAGTTCGGGACAAAATATTATTTCCTCTTTAATCCTGTCTTGCGTTTCCTTTGACCAGTAGATCCGCAGGAACGCACCAACAAATTCCTGATAAGTCTGGCACGTCGCTGCACACCTCGCATCTTTTCCGCGGCTTGGCCGTCGATGTGTCCACACATGAATTCTAATTTTGCCAGGGTTGGCCATGACGACGGTAATGAATTTGTAAACTGCATCACCCAGCTCTTGGGATGCATCGACCCTCCATTATCTCTGAACTTTTGGAATTTTAGTATCGACAGGAAGTGATTGTGATCAAAATCCTGTCCGATCCTCGCACTGGTGCTGTCACTCGTTTCCGATACTTGCACGTCTGCTGAGTGGTTGAGCTATCTTGCTGATAACTGTGATGTGCTACCTCTGTATCACGGTGGTAGTGGCACTCAGAATTCACTCTCCTAAATGGGCTACAATTATTGGAGCTATTACTAGGTGTTTCTGCGTGTGCCTTGTTAGTTCTGCACTCTGTCACTGGGCTAGAGCACGGCGGGCTTTTCCTCGGAGACACAATTCTGTGTGCTCCATTATTGGTATCCGAACGCGCAGTGCTCATGTGCCCGTTTCGCTCTAGTTTTGCTATCCGACTCTCTACTTCTTTCATTCGTTTCGTGATGTTCGTAACCGCAATATTACCTTGAGTCTTTAAGACCGGTAGGGATTTTGCGTGGGCTTGTGTCGCACGTCGCAAGCGACCTGCAAGTTGAGAAGTTACTTTTGCGATTTTCATTGCCCCTGTTGCTGCCGTTTTGGCTAGGCCTGCTACTTTTTGTGCTACCATTGATATTTGTTTTGCTTCTTCACATTCTTTCTTTATTATTAGTAATTCCCCACGAATTTCCCCTATATGCGAAATTATTTCCGCTGTGTCCTTCTTACGCTGTTTCTCATCTTCTTCCTTCTCCTTCTTACGTTGTTTCTCATCTTCTTCCTTCTCCTTCTTACGTTGTTTCTCATCTTCTTCCTTCTCCTTCTTAAGCTGTTTCTCATCTTTTTCCTTCTCCTTCTTGCGTTGTTTCTCATCTTCTTCCTTCTCCTTCTTACGGTGTTCGTCAGCTTCTTCTTTCATTGATCGTAGGAAGCTCAGTATTGGGTTAATGTCATCATTTTGATCCTCGTCACACATGGGTGATGTAACTCTGGACACCTGGGCGGTAGAGCCCCGACGTGACCGAGCTGGCCCCTGTCTGCTCTCGTTCGTTTGATTATAAACTTCTGCTACCGTCTCGACCTGTGTGCCTGTCTCTGTTTCATCCTCCACTTCCCTATCATAATCACGGTCGCGACGTTACTCTAAGATCGCGTCCAAATCACCTTCCTCATCAATGACCCTGTCGTCCTGTGCTGGTAAAAATGTGCCCATCTCATCTCCGAACCTATCCTCGTCAGTAAACTGCCCCTTATCCATTATGCTATCTTCTTTTGTTTTAGCTTCGCTCGATAATAGTCGTGCCTTACTTCTCGTTATCATTCATGAAAAACAAATTTATCTAAAATGCACAATAAAATTAACCTACTCCATATATTTTTTCACATAGACATAAAATTTCAACAACGCCTCTCCAACGCTGTAATTATACGCACGATTTGCTGTGGTACAGTAACCGCACACAAACCCGACAAAGTGGGATGTGATACAGACACACCATCAAAGGAACACAAAAACAATGAACAAAAGAATATATACACTGAAAACAAAAACTGTGATCATGCGCCGCTTCTTAAACTAAACGCGGAACTACCAGAAAAAAACTTGGGTATTAATCAATAAAAAAAATTAAGCAAAAAAAATTCTGAATGTCCCTACTGCTAATAATACTTGCTTATCAGCGATTCACAGGAAGGATCCGAGGATAAGGGTCGCCATTTTATGCGAGGTGCCGGGGCTAGCAGTGTATTTAACACTAAATTCTTCTAGAATCTATATATGTAAATGATGCTCCAGGCCCCCCCTATTCTAATTCCGACTTTTGCCGTTGCACAAGGATTAAAAAAAATACGTGAACTGACTCTAATCAACCCTGCCAGTGGAGTAGGAGAGATTTTGGCACCTGCAATAATTTAATTTGATAAATAAGTTAAATAAACGAAGGTTTCATTAACATAGTGAGGAATGATAGGGTTGATCTACCGATTAACAGAATGAAAGTTCTGTCCAAAATAACAATATGATTTATTAAGACTAAACACAAAATAATAAACAAAAACACATGAAACATTTACAATACATCAAATTGGCTCAAATTGGATACTCAAACAAACGCTGTGAATGTGAAGTTGTCCCTAAACTAGATTGTGAGGATTATGACGAAGTGGTATGTGGAGCCAATTCCTTGCAACTCAAATCTTAAGAGAAAACCCATAGCCAACCCAACATTAATTGCTGGTACCCAAGACAGAACAAAGTTAGAAAAAGACGAATAGGCGCGCTCTGCTGAGCTCTGATTATCACCTAGGAAAATCCCTGTCTGCCGGTGCTGCAGACATACCTTACCAATCTGTCTTCTTAACTAAAGAACACGATTTGGCGTACCGGAGGCGATGGCTGGTTGCCTCGACGTCCTCGACCGAAAGGCGAGAGCCGACTACCTAGAGCACCTGTACAGGCCGAACACACAACATTCCCGCCCCCACGACAGTGGCCGTGGTTAAACGTTCCAATCAGCAACTCGAAAACCAGCGGAGAATTCCACTCCATTGCCGGAGCACTACCATTCCACCAATGGAGATTTTTGGCGCCAATTTCTGCGCTGATTTTGCTACGTCACGGAGCTATGCCCTGAGCAAGCCAATCACAGTTACTATTTTGCAGAAAGCGCGGGAATTTTCCCGCCACAACTGCCTGGGTACACAAGTCATTCCCACGCCTCGCTGGTAGCCCGCAAGAAAGTGTTTTCGCTAAGTTTCTGCGAAGTAACGGAACCTCTAGCCCAGCCGCTACTTCAGACCCCTCCAGGCGTGTCTTTTGACAATGTCGGCGTCTGCAAAGCATTCACTCGACTTCCTCACACCCGTCGGCTTAACCCTTTCCAGATCAGAGGAGCCCGCCTGTCACCGAACCACCCGGGTGACGAGAGACGCTGCGTGGGAAGTCCGCGTGTGAAGGAATAGCGACTTTTCACTGCATGCAATTAGAGAGGAAAATCGTAAGATAGAAATATGAGAGGGGGCTCATGCCACCTCTCAAGATGTGAGCCACTGTGCAGAGGGTGATGAGGGTGGTCAGTTCTGCTTTTTTTTTTTTTTTTTTTTAACACTGTCCTTAATTTCTCACTAACTTTCACACACTGGCCAGAGTGGCCGTGCGGTTCTAGGCGCTACAGTCTGGAGCCGCGTGATCACTACGGTCGCAGGTTCAAATCCTGCCTCGGGCATGGATGTGTGTGATGTCCTTAGGTTAGTTAGGCTTAAGTAGTTCTAAGTTCTAGGGGACTGATGACCACAGCAGTTAAGTCTCATAGTGCTCAGAACTTTCATACAAATAGAACCTGGGACCGACCTCAGTTTTTCTGTCACCACCTCTATCAACCGCAGTTGCGTGTAGACTGGTTTCCCTGAACACTCTAGAGCTTTAATAATATTGACCAAAAATGCATAATGAGATTTTATGTATGCAACGTCGTTGGAAATTATTGGGTCCTTTAGAGGATCTTTAGCTGAAGTTGTGGTGTCACCGCCAGACACCACACTTGCTAGGTGGTAGCCTTTAAATCGGCCGCGGTCTGTTAGTATACGTCGGACCCGCGTGTCGCCACTATCAGTGATTGCAGACCGAGCGCCGCCACACAGCAGGTCTAGAGCGACTTCCTAGCACTCGCCCCAGTTGTACAACCGACTTTGCTAGCGATGGTTCACTGACAAAATACGCTCTCTTTTGCCGAGACGATAGTTAGCATAGCCTTCAGCTACGTCATTTGCTACGACCTAGCAAGGCGCCAGTATCAGTTACTATTGATACTGTAATAATGTACCGTCAAGACCGACGTTCTTCATTAACGGATTAAAGTTAAGTATTCCAACAGCTACGTCCGTTTTTTTCTAAATGCTAATTTCCTTGACCTTTTCCAGACCTCACGCCAGCCTGCGTGAGCTAAAACGCGTGCCTTTCGGCTTCCTCTTATAACCCGGTGTTAGCTCTCCTGCCAACCCACAACAGAAGTAATGCTCACTACCTTCTCCGGCAACTTAAGAACAATGTTCTTAATGTCTTCCAAATGCTCGCTATAATACTCCACGGCCTCTAGCCACGTTCCCCTACGAGTAAGTATGGGTTCTGGTGGAAGAGGTACGTTGGGAAGTTCCTCTCAAAATAAGTGGATTCTTGCAGGTGCTTTAATAAAAACCATATTCATGGTTGAACCTACCTTATTTACATCCGGAAATTCGATACGTATCGTCTCAGCTACACGATTCGTGGCGCTGGCAAGACATGTGATTTGGAACAAGGCTGCGTATCACACTTTCAATAATTTAAAAACAGCAATCACGTACGCGGCTGCACCAGTGCAGATTACAAGTACTTTATTTTCATCTAGACTGTTGGGGAAAGGTAAGTTGAGGGCTTTATTAACAAAGTGTGCAAGTGTTTCCTGGTTAGTCTTTTTTAGCTCCTTGCTGCAGAGCAGATCTGTTACAGAGCGATTGTCAGGATCCAACTTTCCAACAATTAAATTAGCCACATATCGACAGAGTCTGTCAGTTGTTTCATCGACAGAGATCTACATGTATGAATCACCTTTATCTTGTCTTATCCTGCTCAATGTATTTTCAGATAAAGTATCTAAATAGTTCTTTCTCAGTATGGTTTCTGATGGAATCCTGCAGTGACAGTATTTCTCTAGAAAACTTTTGAATTGGCTGTTTTCAACTGCATTGCATGGTATTTTTGCTGCAACAGTGACTCGTCACAGGTCAAGATGAAACTCGTTTTTGTTTGTTGCATTTGTTTTAGTTACAAATGTTTGTTTCCAGTTTGATTTTTTTTTTAATTTGTCTAGTGTTGAATCCCTGGAAAAGCGACTTCTGTTCAGAACGTACCTAAAAACAAAAACAAATGACAAATACTTTGTGGAAGAATTTACGTACGAGATCTACTTAGCAAACTTAACCTACATTAAGGGTTTAGAAACAATATTTTTCCTTTGTCAAGTCGGAGCGTGCTTTCTACCAATTCTACCATATTTCTGTCGTATTCGATTCAGATAGTGATCGTGCTAAAAAGGATGTGTGAAAAGCGTCACAGAGATGCTGAAAACCTGAACTGGAAAACGCTTGGAGATAGACGCAAACAACCTTGTGGAATACTATTTACAAGTTCATGGAGGTATGTTCCGTCTGTGCAACCAAACGAAAGGCAATTTGTTTTTTTGTTACAAGTGTTTCGCTTCTTTTATTTATGAAGCGTCCTGAATGGCGATTTCCAGTGTTATTAGTCCATATTCGAGGGTTGGAACTTTAATAGTGGCAACTATTTATTTATTTACAGCTCGTACAAAACAGATGCGCCTTTCAATGTTTTACTGACCTTCGTGGCCGAGCGGTTCTAGGCTCTTCAGCCTGGAATCGCGCGACCGCTACGGTCGCGGGTTCGAATCCAGCCTCAGGCATGGATGTGTGTGATGTCCTTAGGTTAGTTAGGTTTAAGTAGTTCTAAGTTCTAGGGGACTGATGACCTCAGATGTTAAGTCCCATAGTGCTCAGAGCCATTTGAACCATTTTTGAACTGACCTTCAGAGTAGTTACCAGCATTGAGTACAACCCGTTGCCAGCGATGTGGAAATCTTAGGATACTCTTAGCAGTGACAGTTGTGTTGACAGTTCGAGATGCGCTGTCTATTGGCCGACGAATTTGTAGCAGTTCTGAAGCGAACGCCGTGAAGTGTTTCCTTCAGTTTAGAAAAATGTTCAAATGTGTGTGAAATCTTATGGGACTTAACTGCTAAGGTCATCAGTCCCTAAGCTTACACACTATTTAACCTAAATTATCCTAAGGACAAACACACACATCCACGCCCGAAGGAGGACTCCAACCGCCGCCGGGACCTTCAGTTTAGAAATTGAATTGAATTTACGAGGGCTTAACTCAGGAGAGTGCAGTAGGTGGTATAGCACCTTAGCAGCCCCATCAGGCAAACAAATCAGTAACAACTTGCACTTAACGTGCTTGAACATTGTCCTGCAAAAGGATGGTCAGGTCCTGCAGAAAGTGTCATCACTTCTGTCTCTATGCTGTTCATTTTTGAACACAACCTACGAGCAACTAAGCTTACAAGCACGGCACAACTCGTTCACACAGCTTTACTTCCGCCAGTACGTTGTCTCCTACATTCCAAAATTCGCAGAAGTTCTCCTGCGAGACTTGCGCGACTATAGTTGGAGCCACGAAAGATGGCCGTTGAATTTGGGCTTGTTCTGCGCACTTACGTCACGTATTCTCCGAGGGCCAATGAGCGCTCAGTAGTGTTCTGAGCTCTCTGCTGCGAATCCCGTAGTTAATGCGAGCATTAACCGTGATTGTAGCGGGTTGTTTAGTGAATTTCGATTCCATTTGTTGAGAGTTTGAAACGTCCCCTTAGAACAATTATACATGACTGTGCTTAAACTGACACATAATATATTTTTTTTTTTTTTTCAGCGACGCAATCTGACTTTCAATAATCCCTAAAAAAGAATGGCCCTGACTAACATTAACCTATACCCTTCACAAATCACTTACCTCACAAAAATCTTCGTTACTCGAACTACTGCAATACAGCGAGCGCCACTACTGCCAGCTAAATAAAAGATTCAAACTACGGAAGGCACTAACTACTGATAGGCACAGATAGCAAATGAAAGATTTTAATAGAGAACAAACAATGTATTTACCTTAATAGTCATAATATCTATAGCAGTTCATGACATCCAGTCTTACAAATTTCAAAACTCCGCCATCTCTCTCCCCACATCCACCACTGCTGGCGGCTCACCTCCAACTGCGCAACGCTACGCGCTGTTCACATCCAGCTGCCCAACACTACAATGGCAGACAACAATCCAAACTAGCCACAGACTGCACACAGAACAGCCAGTGATTTTCATACAGAGCGCTACGTAACGTTGCCAATAAGAAAACATAAACAGCCTACTAGCACAGCCAGTGATTTTCATACAGAGCGCTACGTAACGTTGCCAATAAGAGAACATAAACAGCCTACTTACAAGTTGTCATCGCTGAGTGTGGTGGTAAGTGATAAGGGAGACATAATTTGCAAGATATACCCTTTCTTCAAGCGCAAAGCAAGCGCATGCGCATACTGCAACTGTCGCTTGGAATCGTCAACAATGCAATCCTCTCCCGTTCCTCGACATGCGCGAACCGCCACCGTTCGTGGATCGGACTGTAGCACGAGTGAAAGAAAGGATATCACCGAGAGACGGCTTAGTCACAGTCTGGAGGAGGTAACCAGAATGAATTTTTCACTCTGCAGTGGAATCGTAGATTAAAACTGTGTTCCAAACCGAAACTCCAACTCGAGACAAGTGCCCCACATAGGATGGAAGATAGGGGGTGAGGTACTGACGGAAGTAGAACTGTGAGTAAGAGGCCATGAGTCGTGCTTGGCTAGCTCAATGGTAGAGCACTTGCCCGCAAAAGGCAAAGGTCATAATATCTATAGCAGTTCATGACACCCAGTCTTACAAATTTCAAAACTCCGCCATCTCTCTCCCCACATCCACCACTGCTGGCGGCTCACCTCCAACTGCGCAACGCTACGTGCTGTTCACATCCAGCTGCCCAACAGTACAATGGCAGACAACAATCCAAACTAGCCACAGACTGCACACAGCACAGCCAGTGATTTTCATACAGAGCGCTACGTAACGTTGCCAATAAGAAAACATAAACAGCCTACTAGCACAGCCAGTGATTTTCATACAGAGCGCTACGTAACATAATTTGCAAGATATACCCTTTCTTCAAGCGCAAAGCAAGCGCATGCGCATACTGCAACTGTCGCTTGGAATCGTCAACAATGCAATCCTCTCCCGTTCCTCGACATGCGCGAACCGCCACCGTTCGTGGATCGGACTGTAGCACGAGTGAAAGAAAGGATATCACCGAGAGACGGCTTAGTCACAGTCTGGAGGAGGTAACCAGAATGAATTTTTCACTCTGCAGTGGAATCGTAGATTAAAACTGTGTTCCAAACCGAAACTCCAACTCGAGACAAGTGCCCCACATAGGATGGAAGATAGGGGGTGAGGTACTGACGGAAGTAGAACTGTGAGTAAGAGGCCATGAGTCGTGCTTGGCTAGCTCAATGGTAGAGCACTTGCCCGCAAAAGGCAAAGGTCATAATATCTATAGCAGTTCATGACACCCAGTCTTACAAATTTCAAAACTCCGCCATCTCTCTCCCCACATCCACCACTGCTGGCGGCTCACCTCCAACTGCGCAACGCTACGCGCTGTTCACATCCAGCTGCCCAACAGTACAATGGCAGACAACAATCCAAACTAGCCACAGACTGCACACAGCACAGCCAGTGATTTTCATACAGAGCGCTACGTAACGTTGCCAATAAGAAAACATAAACAGCCTACTAGCACAGCCAGTGATTTTCATACAGAGCGCTACGTAACATAATTTGCAAGATATACCCTTTCTTCAAGCGCAAAGCAAGCGCATGCGCATACTGCAACTGTCGCTTGGAATCGTCAACAATGCAATCCTCTCCCGTTCCTCACCATGCGCGAACCGCCACCGTTCGTGGATCGGACTGTAGCACGAGTGAAAGAAAGGATATCACCGAGAGACGGCTTAGTTACAGTCTGGAGGAGGTAACCAGAATGAATTTTTCACGCTGCAGTTTCAATCTGGTAGGAAATCTCACCACTCACACTGTTTGTTTACGTGAAATCGACATCTGCTGCATCTACTGACATACTGAACAGGCCATCATAGATACACAGTGGAGGATATCTTGTACAACTGCTTATCATTCCCTTGCTTGTTCCAGTCTCAAATGGAGCGAGGGAGGAACGACCCTCTATACATCTCCGTACGAGTTCTACTCTCTTTTGTCTTCTCGGTCCTTTACGTGTGTGTGCGAATTTCTGTACAGTAAAATAGGCACTGTTAAATCCAGCGTAGTCGTCGAATATCGGATATCGACAAAATTCAAACAATTCGTATTAATGAGTTTTATTACAAAATGAACAAATACAGTACTTAACTTTGTGTTACACAGATGTGTCGCAAGCAAAGGGCGACGTACGAAATAAACAAGCTCCTTCAGTATATATAATTCCTAAGTCGCTGCTATACTAGTGCCTAATCTTGATACTGCTGTCGCGTTGTCGTCCTAGAGAGGGGTCGGTCAGCGTGCAATTAGCTGACGTCGTCTCAAAGCCCTCTCTTCTCTCTCGTTCCCGACTGGCGTGACGGCGCTTGACTTTGCGCCGTAACAGGCACGTTGTTGTTGTGGTCTTCAGTCCTGAGACTGGTTTGAGGCAGCTCTCCATGCTACTCAATCCTGTGCAAGCTACTTCATCTCCCAGTACCTACTGCAAAATACATCCTTCTGAATCTGCCTAGTGTATTCAGCTCTTGGTCTCCCTCTACGATATTACCCTCCACGCTGCCCTCCAATACTGTATTGATGATCCCGTGATGCCTCAGAACATGTCGTACCAACCGATCCCTTCTTCTAGTCAAGTTGTGCCACAAACTCCTCTTCTCCCCAATTCTATTCAATACCTCCTCATTAGTTATGTGATCTACCCATCTAATCCTCAGCATTCTTCTGTAGCACCACATTTCGAAAGCTTCTATTCTCTTCTTTATCGTCCATGTTTCACTTTCATACATGGCTACAATCCATACAAATACTTCTTCAGGAGCGCTTTCCTTGCCATTGCCAGTCTACATTTTATATCCTCTCTACTTCGACCATCATCAGTTATTTTGCTCCCCAAATAACAAAACTCCTTTACTACTTTAAGTGTCTCATTCCCTAATCTAATTCCCTCAGCATCACCCGAGTTAACTCGACTACATTGCATTAACCTCGTTTTGCTTTTGTTGGTGTTCATCTTATATCCTCCTTTCAAGACACCGTCCATTCCGTTCAACTGCTCCTCCAAGTCCTTTGCTGTCTCTGGCAGAATTACAATGTCATCGGCGAAAGGTTTTCTTTCTTCTCCATGGATTTTAACACCTACTTCAAATTTTTCTTTTGTTTCCATTACTGCTTGCTCTCTATACAGATTGAATAACATCGGGGAGAGGCTACAACCCTGTCTCACTCCCTTCCCAACCACTGCTTCCCTTTCATGTCCCTCGAGGCACAGTATCTCAAAAGCCTAGGAAGACAACTACAGAGCAAGAGAGGCAGAACAACACACACAGTAACTTGTCATTTCTGAATTGCATGAAGATTCCTGTTTGGTGCAGTGTTTTATTATTTAAATCAGGAAGAAACAGTTTCAAGCTTTCTATGAACATCTATACACAAAATTAAGAAAATATATATATTGGAAGACCGAGATGAGGGTTATAGAAGCTGATGAGAAGTTTGCGAGGTGATGGCGAGTACTGCATGATTCCGCACGCGGCAGATTAAATTCAGATCTCAATGGCGCTGCGGCAGCGAGATAAGGATGGTATAGAGCGGGCGGTGGTGTCGGGCTACTTGTTGTGGGGGAGGGGACAGGTGAATGGCTCGTCAGGCGCCCGCCAGGTGGCAGGCCGGTCGGTAAGCCGCGCGGCCGCCCCTCGGGCACGGCGGCGCCGATATCCGCGGCCCGCACGCCGCCTCACGTGCGGCAAACGAGCGCCATTCAGCCGCCAAGGCCCCCGGTCCTGCCCCCACCTGCGGCGACAGATCTGCGGCCGACGCCTGACTTCGCACCTCAAAGGCGCGCATTACTTTTCGCAGACGTCGCCGCGCCTGAGAAACTGGCCCGCCTTTGAAGACCCTCCTATTCAGGGCGACGCAGCTGCCGCCGCAGCCACTGTGCCCGAGCGTGGCCGCCTCCTGATTGGAGAGGGATTTGGCGGGCAGTGGGGCGAGGGGGGGGGGGGGGGCGTGATTACAGACGACCTGACAACGGTCAACGGAAAATAGTTCTCGTCGGCAACGTTATCTCAGAATTATTTACTGCCCGTTCGCAGGTGGTGTACAATACTCCTCATTCCCCCGGAACGTGGTGGAATTGCAGCAACGAAAGCACCCCTTACCAACGATCGTGATAAGGAGGGCACTGTACTGATTGGTGCATTCAGCTTGAGAAGTTTATGCTATACGATACTACCCATTATACATCTACACTCCTGGAAATGGAAAAAAGAACACATTGACACCGGTGTGTCAGACCCACCATACTTGCTCCGGACACTGCGAGAGGGCTGTACAAGCAATGATCACACGCACGCCACAGCGGACACACCAGGAACCGCGGTGTTGGCCGTCGAATGGCGCTAGCTGCGCAGCATTTGTGCACCGCCGCCGTCAGTGTCAGCCAGTTTGCCGTGGCATACGGAGCTCCATCGCAGTCTTTAACACTGGTAGCATGCCGCGACAGCGTGGACGTGAACCGTATGTGCAGTTGACGGACTTTGACCGAGGGCGTATAGTGGGCATGCGGGAGGCCGGGTGGACGTACCGCCGAATTGCTCAACACGTGGGGCGTGAGGTCTCCACAGTACATCGATGTTGTCGCCAGTGGTCGGCGGAAGGTGCACGTGCCCGTCGACCTGGGACCGGACTGCAGCGACGCACGGATGCACGCCAAGACCGTAGGATCCTACGCAGTGCCGTAGGGGACCGCACCGCCACTTCCCAGCAAATTAGGGACACTGTTGCTCCTGGGGTATCGGCGAGGACCATTCGCAACCGTCTCCATGAAGCTGGGCTACGGTCCCGCACACCGTTAGGCCGTCTTCCGCTCACGCCCCAACATCGTGCAGCCCGCCTCCAGTGGTGTCGCGACAGGCGTGAATGGAGGGACGAATGGAGACGTGTCGTCTTCAGCGATGAGAGTCGCTTCTGCCTTGGTGCCAATGATGGTCGTATGCGTGTTTGGCGCCGTGCAGGTGAGCGCCACAATCAGGACTGCATACGACCGAGGCACACAGGGCCAACACCCGGCATCATGGTGTGGGGAGCGATCTCCTACACTGGCCGTACACCACTGGTGATCGTCGAGGGGACACTGAATAGTGCACGGTACATCCAAACCGTCATCGAACCCATCGTTCTACCATTCCTAGACCGGCAAGGGAACTTGCTGTTCCAACAGGACAATGCACGTCCGCATGTATCCCGTGCCACCCAACGTGCTCTAGATGGTGTAAGTCAACTACCCTGGCCAGCAAGATCTCCGGATCCGTCCCCCATTGAGCATGTTTGGGACTGGATGAAGCGTCGTGTCACGCGGTCTGCACGTCCAGCACGAACGCTGGTCCAACTGAGGCGCCAGGTGGAAATGGCATGGCAAGCCGTTCCACAGGACTACATCCAGCATCTCTACGATCGTCTCCATGGGAGAATAGCAGCCTGCATTGCTGCGAAAGGTGGATATACACTGTACTAGTGCCGACATTGTGCATGCTCTGTTGCCTGTGTCTATGTGCCTGTGGTTCTGTCAGTGTGATCATGTGACGTATCTGACCCCAGGAATGTGTCAATAAAGTTTCCCCTTCCTGGGACAATGAATTCACGGTGTTCTTATTTCAATTTCCAGGAGTGTACAAAGAAGTGGTTGATTGTTGGTACCGATGTGCTTGATACGAAGTTATCACTTTTCCATCTACACGTCCGAACAACAATATTTTGAGTCTCTTCATGTTTTCGCGCCGCACTGGCTTTTACACTAAATTTCCAACGTGGAGCCGCGTAAATTCTATTTTTTCTCCTAATATTTAGGCTGTATGTCGAACAGCCATTTTCAGGGTGAGCCGAAAAACTGAAGATCCATCACTCACTCCGTCCCTTTAATCGAGATAATTTACAAAAAATTTTAAACCGTCTGAATTACACCCGTCGACAAAGTCCAGTTTGCAATGGAAGTTGGAAAGGTGGGATGCTTTCCATTTCCGGACGTTTTGTATGGTTTGGTTCAACTCGAGGATGATGGCAACTTGGGGCATACAGTATATGGGAAACTGACGCATACGGATTTATATTTGCGTCCAAATAGCTGCCTCTATCCTTCATAAACGATGTCTGTTCTCAGAACAAGCTCCTACTTTTAAAAGAGAGTTTTTGAAGCCAATGAGCATTCTCCACAGCAGATACACAAGGCGCGACGAATGGAATCTAAAATTGGCATGACGAATGAGGAAGGAGACACGGAAAGATTTAAATCCATGGCTTTCCTACAATATATCGGCAGTCTGTCGTTAAAAATATGACGGATCCTCAGCATGTGATTTTTCGCCCTGCACCGAAGACGGCACCACTCTTGGGTTCCATTAAAGATGATCTGATGTTCCGGAAGACTCGGGGTTTACAAAATTCCTTGGGAATATGGCCTTCCGTACATCGGACAAGCGATTCGTACGGCCCAATAAATCGGCTGTGGCAAGACACTGTAGTGGTACTGGCCGCTCCTTTTGTACGAAAACGTCTAAATTTTAGCGTCCACTTCATCCGTCGATGGTGAAAGAAGGAACTGAAAGTTGTTTGACGATGAATTTAATTAATAGAGACAGTGGCTTCAGCTTGGTTATGTCTCGGAATCCGGCGCTTTCTGTAGTAAATTTGTAAAGACTTCGCCACAGTGCAGCTCTCACAATGATGCATCGATGTCTCAGAGTGGATCGACCAGTCAGCCACAGATGTAATTAGTGCATATGTGTACTTTTTTGCCGCCAATCTACGCCTCTGACGCTCGTGTATCTTTGACCGCATGCGCATTGGGGTGGGTCGCGACTGCAAAAGGGCGGAAGGAACGCTGGAGCATCAGGGTTTTCTGCTCTGTCTGAAGAGGGCTGAACGATATACAGTCAAAAAAGAAGAAGTTGAATTAATACGACTGCACGTCCGGAATTTAATGAAGTAATAGCGGTATTTTATGATGCGTTTGTCTTGGAAGCTAATCAGTACTCCTTATGATTGTTTCCTCAACCGTTGCTGATTGGAATCAGTGATCCCAGAAAGGTGTTTAAAAGGGTTCGCACTCAAAGTAAGGCAGACAGCTACATCTGCACCTGCATACACATCACGTACTCTGGAAGCTACTGTACATTTCAGGGAAAAGAATACTTTGTTCCACTGTTAATTCCGCTTTCTGTTCCAATCACAAATGGGGAGAGGAAAAATCGTTGCCTTTATGTAAGGATCCTTATCTTCCTTATTTCCTTACGGTCCTTCAGCGAGATGAGCAGTAGAATCGTTCATCCGTCTGTCGTAAATGCTGGTTCATTACATCTGCACACTATCGTTTCGTGAAAATCTCGTAATGATATCTTATTCCCTCCAAGGCTTCTCGTGTAAGCTCATGGAGCATTTCTGTAATCGCCATAACGTCATCAATGTGGTAGACACTAATAATCGAGTGGGTTTGTATTGCAATCATCTACGAGTACGGAGATTACTGTACGGTCCAATTCGAGAGGTACGCAGCTTGCCGCAGCGATGGCAGGTGTTCTCAGGTGCAGCAGCCCTCTATCATTTAGTTTGGTCCCAGCAGTTCGCCGGCCTCTGTCGCCGAGCGCTTCTAGGCGCTTCAGTCCGGGACCGCCCTGCTGCTACGGCCGCAGGTTCGAATCCTGCCTCGGCCAGGGATGAGTGTGTTGTCCTTAGATTAGGTTTAAGTCGTTCTGAGTCTAGGGGACAGATGACCTCAGATGGTAAGTGCCATAGTGCTTGAACCATTTGAGCCTAGCAGTCCCTTTCCTTTCCTTATCTCTGCTGCCTCTCATCAGTCGCTGTTCGTCAGCTGTTTTCTCCGAAGAGAAGTGTCCACGGAGGACCATTGACGGTCGACATCTGTGACCTCCCAGTTGTTAATATTAATCTGAGACATCTTTTTGTAAGCTTAAATTACATCCTTAAATCGTTTGTTTTCTCAGACAATATTTGCGCACTGTTAATTACGAGTAAAGCAAATGTTTGCGAACGTGATTATTGGGCATGCGTGCTATATGCCCCACCAACCATAACTAGCGTCTTAAAACTGTCGCCTCTATGATGGTTGTATGTTCCTCTTCAAGCAGATTGACGTTTGCGCGTCTGTCTGCTACGTTACTGCAGACAGCTCGTCAGGCACCGCTCGTAATATTGTTCCATACTTGTAAGATGTCATTTGTAACATGCTCGGATTCACGTATATAAAGCAGAGTGAATACGAGTATCTTGTTTCCAACATCATGATTGTCAAATTGTCAACATCTTGGTCTGACAAATGATGCTCGAGAATTTTTAAATCACTACTGAATTTCCTAATCCATATTTTCATTTCTTGAGAGGATGATGCCAAGACAAGGATGTATTCGAAGAACGTCGTGATTACCGCCAATGGATTTCATTGTTTAACTTTACGTTTCGGGCCACAGACCATCATCAAGGTCATAAAAGCCTTACCATCATATTAACCCTAATTCTTCTTCGCAATGGGCTACATTTCCGAACTGGTTTCACATTAACGGAACCGACTGATAACAAATCTGTTCAAAAAATGGTTCAAATGGCTCTGAGCACTATGGGACTTAACATCTGAGGTCATCAGTCCCCTAGACTTAGAACTACTGAAACACAACTAACCTAAGGACATCACACACATCCATGCCCTAGGCTGGATTCGAACCTGCGACCGTAGCAGTCCCGCGGTTCCGGACTGAAGCGCCTAGAACCGCTCGGCCACTCCGGCCGGCAACAAATCTGTCAGCTCACCTCTGAACTGTTTCGATGTCTTCCTTACAGCCAAGCTGGTGGGGACACAAACAGTCGAAAATACTCAGTAATGGGTCACACGAGTTTTCTTTAAATGATCTCATTTCTAAGAGAGCTAAACTTTCTCAAAACTCCCTCTATAAACTGTGGTCGATCATTCGCTGCCATGCAACCGATCGTATGTGTTCGTTCCCTAACTTGTCGTTGCGTAACATTACGTCAAGATTTTAGTCGATTGTACGGAACGAAGCATCATCGTCACACGTACTACAGCATGCGCTATCTAGTAGCTGTGTTCCAAAACGCCGTATATGAAAATGGTATTCTTCGAAAGGTCATACCTTGTGTTCTGTTCGTGATGGAAAAGTACAGTCAAGTGTTTTGGATAGCCCTTGGGTTAGAGATCATTTACATACACAGAAGAATAGTCTTATTGTCACTATGTCACTATCCTATAGTACAGGGTCAAAGTATGAACATTACATACTTCGACCTGCTTAGGGAAATGAAGCAAATGTTTGATTCTTCTTGCGGCTGATGTAGTCTTCAGTGGGCATTAAGAAGGTTATGGAGACAATATTATTTCACGGGCGATTTCTTCGAAAACCCCAAAAAAGTGTTTTTTTCTACCATTTTTTCGTACCAAAATCAAGTTCCGCATTCAAGGACTGCTACGCACAACAAATGACTGAAATTTTTACGATATATTCTAAGATCCTGATATCGAACAATCTTGCAACTTTTTGTTACATTTTTATCCATTTTCGAGATACGGGAGCACAAAATTATCTTACATGTAACATAAAATACACACGTTAAATACGGCGTTAGGCGGAATCTCAATAATAAATAATCGCAGAAAATTTCTCGCGTTTTAACATTATGTCCTCTACACATTTATCTATAAATACCATATTCCCGTTTTCAAAAATCTTTATCGGTTATAGAAAACACCCTAGAAACTTCTTTTTGGATACCAAAGTTGAGCAGTGGATTCAAAGACGGCTATGCACAGCAAATGTGTGTACTTTTAAGATATTTTCCTAAGATATCTATCTCCGACAACACTGAAAATTTTATTGCTATATTTCCGATATACGCGGGTTCAAAGTTACCCTACTTGCACACGTAAAATACGCACGTAAAATCTGGTGTGAGAAGAAAATGTGGTTTGTGCAGTAACGTAGCACGGAGATATATGGTGTAAAGTGTCTCCTTTATCATTAGAAGGGTTCTGAGAACCCCATGTTGTAATACTAAAGTACACTCCTGGAAACTGAAATAAGAACACCGTGAATTCATTGTCCCAGGAAGGGGAAACTTTATTGACACACTCCTGGGGTCAGATACATCACATGATCACACTGACAGAACCACAGGCACATAGACACAGGCAACAGAGCATGCACAATGTCGGCACTAGTACAGTGTATATCCACCTTTCGCAGCAATGCAGGCTGCTATTCTCCCATGGAGACGATCGTAGAGATGCTGGATGTAGTCCTGTGGAACGGCTTGCCATGCCATTTCCACCTGGCGCCTCAGTTGGACCAGCGTTCGTGCTGGACGTGCAGACCGCGTGAGACGACGCTTCATCCAGTTCCAAACATGCTCAATGGGGGACAGATCCGGAGATCTTGCTGGCCAGGGTAGTTGACTTACACCTTCTAGAGCACGTTGGGTGGCACGGGATACATGCGGACGTGCATTGTCCTGTTGGAACAGCAAGTTCCTTTGCCGGTCTAGGAATGGTAGAACGATGGGTTCGATGACGGTTTGGATGTACCGTGCACTATTCAGTGTCCCCTCGACGATCACCAGTGGTGTACGGCCAGTGTAGGAGATCGCTCCCCACACCATGATGCCGGTGTTGGCCCTGTGTGCCTCGGTCGTATGCAGTCCTGAATGTGGCGCTCACCTGCACGGCGCCAAACACGCATACGACCATCATTGGCACCAAGGCAGAAGCGACTCTCATCGCTGAAGACGACACGTCTCCATTCGTCCCTCCATTCACGCCTGTCGCGACACCACTGGAGGCGGGCTGCACGATGTTGGGGCGTGAGCGGAAGACGGCCTAACGGTGTGCGGGACCGTAGCCCAGCTTCATGGAGACGGTTGCGAATGGTCCTCGCCGATACCCCAGGAGCAACAGTGTCCCTAATTTGCTGGGAAGTGGCGGTGCGGTCTCCTACGGCACTGCGTAGGATCCTACGGTCTTGGCGTGCATCCGTGCGTCGCTGCGGTCCGGTCCCAGGTCGACGGGCACGTGCACCTTCCGCCGACCACTGGCGACAACATCGATGTACTGTGGAAACCTCACGCCCCACGTGTTGAGCAATTCGGCGGTACGTCCACCCGGCCTCCCGCATGCCCACTATACGCCCTCACTCAAAGTCCGTCAACTGCACATACGGTTCACCTCCACGCTGTCGCGGCATGCTACCAGTGTTAAAGACTGCGATGGAGCTCCGTATGCCATGGCAAACTGGCTGACACTGACGGCGGCGGTGCACAAATGCTGCGCAGCTAGCGCCATTCGACGGCCAACACCGCGGTTCCTGGTGTGTCCGCTGTGCCGTGCGTGTGATCATTGCTTGTACAGCCCTCTCGCAGTGTCCGGAGCAAGTATGGTGGGTCTGACACACCGGTGTCAATGTGTTCTTTTTTCCATTTCCAGGAGTGTAGATGCAAGACTTTTGTGCACCTAAAATCCGGTATGAGGTGTAAAATTAGTTTTGTATTATTTCAATTCTACGTAAGTAAACTATACAACTTTTACTGGCCCATAAAGTTCTTTTCATATGACTGACATGTCCTATGTCGCAGGGACAAAAAGGGAATTAGCGGAAAAATGTTCCAATCCCAGCATTAAAAAGGCGAATATGTTCCTGTTTAAAAGACTCCGACTGAATGGTGGGGTACCACCTGCCTCATTCTGCCTACCTCAGCACCTTGAAAAAATTTCCCAAATATTTTGGACTACGAACATATTCGCGGTTTTTTACGCTGAGAGGGTACGAGACAGTGGAAGTGGGTAAGAGATGAAAAGTAAAAACACTGGAAATAGTAGACAATGGCTGCAGTATAAAAAGAGCGAAGGAGGCAATGGCAGTGTGAGAGAAAGAGAGGGACGCTGCGGCAATGGAACATGAACTATGACAGAACAGGGAAAGAGTGAAGGCGACAATGCCAGTGGGAGAGGAATAAAGAGAAGAAGAAATTGGAAGCGGGTGAGAGCCAGTAATAATGAGAAGCAGAGACTATGACAATGACAATGATAATGAAGAAGAGTGTGATAGTGACAAAGAGAAGACAGAGTAGCAGTGGGAAGGAACGATTGAAATAGTAGAAGCAAGAGAGAGCACAAGGGAGACGATGACATTGAGTGGAGACAGAAGTAGTAGGAGCGAAGGAGACTGTGGCGGCGAGACAAGTGACAGTGACAGAGATACACAAAGAGATAATGGCAATAACTTGGGCTGAACGAGTGAATGAGAAAGGGCATGGGTATGAGCGACTTACAGTTATCGACTAGTAGCTGTGAGCGAGTTCCAGTTACGGAGCTTGTGGGAGTGGGAGGTCAGTTTCATGTTAAGACGAGCACGAATATGTTTGCATGCCAAAAGTTTTGAGAAAATTCGTTAAGACATTCACGAGTATGGAATGAGGCAGGTGGTACCACAGTTTTCAGTGAGGGTCCTTTAAACACGAGCATATTCGCCATTTTTGTGCTCCTATAGGAGCATTTTTCGGCTGCTAACATTAACTCTGCATCCGAGGACTACATGTAAGTTACTCCTAACCATCAACGCATATTTATCCGTATATTTATCACGTAATCTCTCAGGTTTTCTCGGTACTGTTGATTATAATGAAGCTTCCGTATATTCTGCGGACTCGTTGATTCAATTTTATGTACAATATTTCGACAACCGACCAGCGATATTCCTCATATTCTGCGAGGCTTTTGCTGTTGCGTGTACTCGCAGCCTCGACTCCAGCCAGGCTATGAACTATTGTCGGTCCCACGCCACTGTTTATGTCAGAGTTCGACACCCGACGGACACTAGGAGCCACTGAACGCTTTTTTTGTTTTTCAGACCTCGCACTGACATAGTGTGAAATCCAAATTCTCTCAGCGTTACCCAACTCTGGTGGATGTGACGGCCTGGCGAGATTTTAATAAACTGAGTGTCGGATACCAAGCGTTATAGAAATTGAAATCATCTTACTTCTTTATTAGGTTTTCTCACGTATTGATTTCGATTGGCTCCTTAATTACGCTATCCCAGAAACTTGACGTTTGCATTACAATACTGGTCTCATCGTATTTCATTTCATGAGTATATTCGAGGCAGTGCTCGGCGACATCTCATCTGCTTGGTTATTTTATTCGAGTGAGTCGCTGATGTTTCTTGCATCTCTCCTCAACTGTTCTGATAATCATTCCCACGTAAGACATGTCACATTCGCATGGAATGCGGAATACACTCAGCTTTCAGAAACCTAGATCGAGTTTGACATTACAAAGGATACTCTTTATGTTAGTCGAAGGGCACGAAATACTCTGAATGTAATGTATCAGCAGGAGTCCACTGATCTCTTCCGGTATGAAACCAGTACTTTTCCTTGACATGTTAGTTGAGAGAAGAACGGACGGATCCTTGGGTCACAGTGTACAGGGTGTCTTCGGAGGAGAGCGCAAAAATTTAACAGAACACAGAGGATGCTCCACTGAACAACTTGAGGTAGGGAACCTTTAGTCGGAGAAGCCAGCTTAATGAGCCAATACGAACAAAATGGTGTACTTTTTTATTTACATTAGTTACGCTTTACTGCAAATACCATCATTGACCCAATGAACGTACCATTTGTACTGTATATTACAAAATGTGTTAAAACTGACTGCCATCAACCTCAGTGCAAGTGTGACACGGGCGAGAAAGATTCTGAAGCACCCTGACAAATATCCCTGGTCTGTTTTGAATCACATCACAGGCAGCTATAATTCTGGCAAGTAATTCCATCTCTGTATCCACTGGGGTCTCATACACAAGTGGCTTTAGATATCTCCAAAGGAAATAACCAAGGGGATTCAGGTCAGGTGACCTCGCAGGCCATGGAATAGGACCTCCCCTTCCAATCCAACGACCACGAAATACTGTACCGGTACTGTTCCATAGAATTGTACTGTACGTCTCTGAATAGCGCTGAGCAATGAATGGGTGTGTCGTTGATTCATAGCATGTTCTGCATGGGATAATGTAAGTACGATACAATAGAGGCACCTTATGGACAAGTCAAGCAAACAAAACTAGCATCATGTCTTTCTGGTAATCAGGGTCGTCCATCTTGTTTCCTGGCAGGAAATAACGAATGTACATTACATAAACAGCGCAGTAGGTGTAAACGTGACGCATGTTAGTTGTAAATAAACTGGAAAACAGAAATGCTAGACAAAGCGGTAGGGCCAGCCGCGGTGGTCTCGCGGTTCTAGGCGCGCAGTCCGGAACCGTGCGACTGCTACGGTCGCAGGTTCGAATCCTGCCTCGGGCCTGGATGTGTGTGATGTCCTTAGGTTGGTTAGGTTTAAGTAGTTCTGAGTTCTAGGGGACTGATGACCACAGCTGTTAAGTCCCATAGTGCTCAGAGCCATTTGAACCATTTGACAAGTTTACTTCCATATCTCCTTGAGCTAATTTCTCCAACCCCAAGTTACCTTTCTCAAATTGTTCAGTGGAGCATACTGTATGTGCTGTTACATTTTTACACGCTCTTGCGGAAACACCCTGTATACAAAAAAACCTACTGACACTAACCTCTCTCCCCATCACCATCCGTCACAAAGAAATTCAAAAACAATGGAGCACAAAGCTCGAATACGTCCAGACAAGGAGAGTCTCGCCGGAGAATTTTACCCCTTCCATGACCCACCACCTGAAGAATGCAATAATGATGCATTTTTCCATACTTAGGAAAAGTCTCACTGGAACTACCCAGGAAACTTACATCCAAGAACGTAAAAACACCGTTTTATGTGCACAACATTGTTGGACTCATTTTGGCCAATGGTAAAGACACCACTATAGCTTTGAAAAAGAGTGGAATATGTAAAATTAGTATTGCGGCAAAGTGTACACAGGTCATTCTGGTAGGGCAATGTGTACCTTCTTGAAGGAACACCACAGAAGCTGGAAACTTAGAAAGACAAGGAAACTCTAGAATGAGATATTCACTCTGCAGCGGAGTGTGCGCTGATATGAAACTTCCTGGCAGATTAAAACTGTGCGCCCGACCGAGACTCGAACTCGGGACCTTTGCCAATGCTGGCAAGTGCTCTACCAACTGAGCTACCGAAGCACAACTCACGCCCGATCCTCACAGCTTTACTTCTGCCAGTATCTCGTCTCCTGCCTTCCAAACTTTACAGACGCTCTCCCGAGTTCGAGTCTCGGTCGGGCACACAGTTTTAATCTGCCAGGAAGTTTCAAGGAGACTCTACTTTTGCAGACCACCTGCTAAAAAAGGACCGTAGTTACAAGGTGAAACATGAATTATTACATCACAACCATAAAGGGAGATGAACTATCCTGAATAATGTAAGTTAACAAACACATGGGCATCAACCTAAGCCTATTACTGAATGACCAGACACAGTTCCCTTTGTCGTCACTTCTAACTACAGATACTACTCATAATTCCATTCGGGCCACATTGTAAATTCCTCCTCTTACTCACATTCCTCTTTTTCAGAAATGTTTTCTTTGCTGTAGTCACTTCGCGTTTTATGTCCTCTCCACTTCGATCGCTATCAGTTATTTTGCTGTTCAAATAGCAAAAAACATCTGCTACTTGTAGCATTCATTTCCAGTCTATTGCGCTAGCACCGTATGATTTAATTCGACTACATTTCAATACTGTGTTTTACTTTTGTTGATGCTCATTTATAAATGCTTTTCATGCAAGAGTTTTGTTATCTCTGAAGGAGTTACAGTGTCATCAGCATGCCTGAAAGTTTTTATTTTTTCTGCCTGAATATTTGTAAATATCTCCTTAGTTTCCTTTACTGCTTGCTCAGTCTACTTCTCAAATGCGTCTTCTCTTGAAAGGGTACAGTACCGCCCGACATTGAAAATAGGTACAACATACTTCATTATTTTTGTCAGAACAACACATTTTTTTTCTAATAATAACTCAATTTTAATTAATACAGCGAAGCCAGATACCAGTGTGGGAAAGAATGACAATTTATGTATTTAATTGATCACATGTGCACTCCCACAAAATAAATCCCTACATCCAGTTTGGTGAGATCTGTGAAATGAATGAATGTATGGTCGTCTGCTAACCACAGATAGTGAATGTGAATATATGATCATCTTTGAGATGATCCTTTAGCTACCTTTGGTGGAACCAAAGACATGAAACTTACCGGAGCTTTGAGCGCCTGAAATGTGGCTGACCAATACGGTAGCAAGGTGCTCCCCCACTTCGACAGAGGTGCGAGAGGACCTGAAGAACGACCATGTTTCAGCACTCTGCCGCTGGAGCTTGTGCTGTTAAGACCTGTCTTAGTTGTGCTCTGTAAAGACAAAAGAGTGGAGACATGGTATGCATGTGGAATATTTAAGAGTAGTTTGAAATAATAATTTCTCTATTTCAGGAACTTTTGTGGGCAGAATTAAATGTCAGGCAGGTAATATTAATGGGATCGTAGTAATCTTCGGAAGTGACCAACGGTCACAATGAAACCACGTGTAGCAATAAGTTGAAATACTTCCGTGTGCTTAAGTTAAGCTGAATTACTAGTGTGTGTACTATAAGTCGAAATATTTAAGAAATAGCGTGTGCAGGACTTGAAATTAGAGGCGAGTACTTCCACGTGGTGAGTACTGTGTGAGTCTCAATCTGTGTATGAGACAAAGGATAAAGAGAAGTACTCGTCCATGGTATGAGTTGAGGACTCGTGTGTGTGATGAATACGTTCTTAATATTACTTTGCGTGATATGATTCCGTGTGACGCTAGATTCAAATACTGAGAGAGAAGTAAGGTGAGTCGGCCGTCTATCCAGCAACGCCACTTGGCTTGCATTGCACAGGAAGACGTGCATATATCTCCAGAGTTCATAGTAGGAAAGTAGAATTACAAAGTGGGGCAGTGTCGTGTGAAACTGGAATAAATACTAATTGTAGTGGGAAAGTTGAAAGTGATAGTGTTGTGACTATTTATTGTATTGTATTCCATGTTGTAGTGTGGTGTATGTCATGTAATTTGGGTATGTGTGGTTTGCATGGGAGAGTAGCAAGGTAGTTTCAAAAGATTAGTGGGTTATTCTTGTTCCTTCTGTACCGCTCGATCTGGAAGAAAGTTTCGTGATGATGATTGTGAGAGTCGAAGTGTGAGATATAATAAAAGATCCACCATCCTATCCAGAAAGTGCACTGTAGCGTTAAATAATTACGAGACCATAAGGTAGAGAATCACCAATGTAAAGCCATGCCCACTGGGCGGAATTTATCATGTGTTATTGTTGTAGGTTAAAGAATTTGTGTGTTTAGGTTATAGAATTTATCGGAATAAATAAGATAGTGAAAAGAAAAAGATTGGTGGACTTTTCCTTCGAATTGTATGTTGTCATGATGTCCCGAATTTATAATGTGTGCGCCATTCATGTTCAGTGTGGTGGCCACCAGTTGATAAAAGCCGTTAAATAAAAGAAGAAAGAAAATGTGGTATTGCCAGTGCGTAGTGAACAGTCAGAGTTCTGTAAATTACTGATAGTCAGATATGCGTTTCCGTTGCGTATTATTCATACAGGAGGATAAGTTGTAACTTAATTGTGAGTACGAGAGGTCATGTTACTCGATAAATAAGAATGAATCCACTCGCTTAGCAGACCACTCATCTTGCAGGCCTGACTGCTTGATGCCACAGTATGAGCAAGGCATGTGGGTGCCTCTCACTCTTTCAAGTTCTTCGACATTGGGTTCTGTATAAGTCGCATATATGTTTCGCTCTCTGTATTTCATCTCGACTGCTTAAGAATTTCAAGGAGTGTGTTCCAGTAATATTAGTAAAAGCTTTATCTAAATTTATACATAAGTCTGAGTCAACTCTCTTTTATAATAAAAGTTAGGTGACGATTTGCAATCCGATGTGAAAGTTGAAGATTTTTATCATGTTTGAGTCGGGTGAGCCGCCGCTACTAGGAGCATAAAGTCATGACTGGGGCTCTAGGATACGCATCAAACTGCGATAATAATGTTCCCCCGTCGTGGACATAGTTAAACTCAAAAGTATACCAATTCACTCAACTAAGAGTAACCAGCCGCGTCAGTTCCACGCAGCAGTTTGTTGAAAAAGAGAAATGTTGGCTGGAAATTGTATGTAAAGGGAACAAGTGAAATGATAATTTTTACAGAAAATTACGGGAACTGCGCCTCGAAGTAGTTGACTGCTGTCTTAAAAAGGAATCAATTAACACTTTCGAGACTAGACCCAAGTCTCACTCGGGCAGTGGCCTACAGCCATAGACGTCATATCTTCTGAAATATTTGCCGTACAGTGATATAATTTTGCTGGTACGTTCTGTGGTATATGTGGATACTGTCTGAAAAATTTGGAGCGAACAGAATTGCCACTGAAGAAGTGACAAATTAAAGCGCCATGACTGCTATTCCCAGTTTGGCCTAACCATAAACACGTCAGTCCTAAATGGATAGAAAAGTATTACTAGCGAATACACATTGTAAGATTTTTCTTATTTTGGCACAGCAACAGAGAGCTGTGTTGTCTGTGCTGTTTGATCCACTGTTCGGCGTCTCCACCGCATGCTTGAAGGTACTGCATTGCCCGGAAGTCGAAGCTGGATGGCGGCTCGTAAGGTCTCCGTTGACGAGTGACAAATACTTTTTGTGGTGTCCCCGCCAGACACCATACTCGCTACGTGGTAGCCTTTAAATCGGCCGCGGTCCATTAGTATACGTCGGACCCGCGTGTCGCCACCATCAGTGATTGCAGACCGAGCGCCGCCATACGGCAGGTCTAGTCTAGAGAGACTCCCTAGCACTCGCTCCAGTTGTACAGCCGACTTTGGTAGCGATGGTTCACTGTCTTCATACGCTCTCATTTGCAGAGACGACAGTTTAGCATAGCCTTCAGCTACGTCATTTGCTACGACCTAGCAAGGCGCCATATTCAGTTACTATAATTACTATCTTCAAGAATGTATTCTGATAAGATAATATTGTGAATATTAATGGATTAAAGTTAAGTATCAAACTTATTACGTCCGCTTTCTGAAATTCTCATTCCTTGTCATGTTCCAGACCTCACATCAGTATAGTTCTTCCCCCACGCCAGCCTGCGTGAGCTAAAACGCGTGCATTTCGGCCTCCACTTGTAACACGGTGTTGGCTCTTCTGCTAACACAAAACTTTTCACAAACGGAAACTTTAATAAGACAGATTTTTCCCCCTTCGCTGCCCTTCTCCCTTCTCTCTTCCCTTGGCACCAATTTCAAATTAAAGATTTTCTTCACTTGCATTTGATATTAAAACTTTACTGTGAATTAATGAAAAACATGAGTAATAAACGCATGTTTGTCTTCCTTCATCTTCCTTCACTATAGCTTCTAATCGTAAAAAAAACCTAATTTATGAATGCATCTATCGAAGTATAATGACTACTTTTTTGAATGGGATCGCTCCCGAGTGGAAACAAATGATCGCTTGGCGGCGGCAGCTTTTAAGTGTACTTTCCAGCCTGCTGACCCCTCGCAGAGGCTGTGGTCCGCCTCGTATACCTGCGTCTGCCCATCAGCCCTCACGGCGGGGGACGGCGAGCAGTCGGGCAGTTCGTGTCCGCCCAGCTTGCCCTCTTCCCGCATCTGCGAAATAGCGAGAGTAAATTATTGAGCGTAGAAATCAAGCGTCTCCGCGGGGGGCGGCGTGGAGGCGGGCCTGTGGGCTAGGGGCTGGAGGCGGACCTCAGCTGTGTGTCAGGCGCTACCGCAGGGGGCGTGGGGCCGTGCCGTCTCGTGGGGGCGAGGTGAGCCGGCGGGACCGACCGCAAGCTATTAAAGAAAGAAGAGAAAAAATGTGGCTCTGGAATTTTCATTACTCGTGGGTGGAAACTACACCTTGTAAGACGCTTTCTTCAACTACGGACATTTTGCTCTTAGGGACCTTCATTGGTACCAGTGGTTACAAAGTCTCAATCAAACGAGATGATGAAAATGAAAAGCAAAACTCGTCAGATCATATATCGTTCAGTATCATTTTAATCAGCTGTCATCTAATATAAATAATATGATATATATTTCCCAGTTATCCTAGACTAGAAAATCAGCAACCGAAGGACTTCTAAAGAAAGGACTCCCACAGGGCTCTGTAATAGCACTAGTTCCATTCAAATTGAATATACAGGGTGGCTGAAAAAGAAATATCAGATTTAAACTATTTAATACAGACTAACTATAAAAGATAGAAGCACATTGGCTGTGTCACTGGTCAGAGAAGGATTCAAAGTTTTGATATAGCTATGCTCTTGTTTGTTTCTAGCTAAATGGATTGGAAGAGGTGGACAACAAGTCTCTCTCTCTCTCTCTTTTTTTTTTTTTTCTCCCATACCACCACCTCACACTTTGCGATGTTTTTCTATGCGCGTACATAGAAGACACAGTCATTGTCCCACCTATGGCATCTACTCCAGATCTGAGAAATTGAATTGTTGAATCTGTCTATTCAGTAAACAGGGGCCCGTCAATTCGCTTGTCTATTGAAATGGACTACCGTTTCGATGTTTCTCGAGCAGCGCATTGTTCTCATGCTGAGTTTATGGCATAGTGTATGTGTGCACATGAAACTACGAGGATAAGTCAATTATTATCAGCAAAGTAGTTATAAAATGTTATTGTAATCAAACAGGAAACTTACAAGAACATCATATTTCGACATAGTCTACTTGCGTTTCAACGCATTAGGTCCATCGTTGTACAAGCTTTCTGATACCCTCATGAAAGAAGATTCTCGGTTGAGCTGCGAGCCAGGAATGCCCCGCTTCTTTCACTGCTTCGTCCGGGGCAAATCGATGGCCCCTTAATGCCTGTTTGACTGGATCAAATAAGTGATGGTCAGAAGGAGCAAGACCTGCACTGTGTGGAAGATGATCCAGTACTTCAAATTTGAGTTTCTGGAGCGTTTCAGTAGTGTGGGCAGCAGTATGCGGACGGGCATTGTCGTGCAACAACACAATACCTTTTGACAGCAATCCTCGGCGTTTGCTTCGAATTGCAGGCTTTAACCCGGCAGTACGCATCTCACTGTAACGTACACTGTTTATTGTTGTGCCCCTTTCCCATAACGTTCCAAAAAACCGTAAGCATCAGTTTTCCTGCGGACGGTTGGGACTTTAACATTTTCTTGCACGGCGAATTTGGATGTTTCCACTCCATACTCTGCCGTCTACTCTCCGGCTCGTAATGATGGATCCATGTTTCGTCACCAGTAATGATCCTGTCTAAGAAGTTGTCCGCTTCCTTACCATAGCGATCTAAATGTTTTTTGCAGATGTCCAACCGCGTTTGTTTATGCACTGTGTGTGTTGTTTTGGGATCAATCTTGCACAGACTTCATGAAACCCAAGTCTGTTGTGGATGATTTCGTAGGCAGAACCGTGACTAATTTGCAGACGATGTGTCACTTCGTCAATAGTTTATCGTCTGTCTAAGAGAATCATTACACGTGAACACTCAACGATCGTCCGGCTCCTTCATAGTGCGTAACACTTGTGCGACCATTTCGGAATTTTTCAATCCATTCGTAGACACTCTGTGGTGTCAAAACACTGATCCCGTACTGTACCGAAAGTATTCGATGAATTTCGGCTGTGATACGCCTTCCGATCACAAAAAATGGATCACTGAACGTTGCTCTTCTTTGGTGCAAATAGACAGCGGAGCAGCCTTGATTAATAGCTCGGCAACGACAACGAAACTAACCTAGCAGCTTTAAAATTGCAAAGATATAACGACAAATAAACAAAACATGCGTCATCAACGTAAGGCGACAGAACTACCAAAATAAACAAAAATATATCTAAATTGCGGATAATAATTGACTTACCCTCGTATGAATCTTCCTCTATCCAGTGACGTGGGCAATGTATTTCAATCTTTCACAGTTAATCTGTAATAAACCACTAAAATCTGTTTTTTTCTGTTTGAATCACCCTGTACTTCAGACACTGCTCATACTGACACGAGAAAATTCGCTTACGCAGACGAGACAGCCATTGGTACCCAAGGATAATGCATAGAGGAAAGTGACAGGACATTGAAAGATTACCTCTCGCACTGGAGCACGTGAGACTTTTTGGTGGGCGGAAATTTCTTTTCTCCAGGGACACTCCTAGTGCTCTACAAGCAGCCCAGCAAATGTTCCCAGCACATAGAATAGTTCAAGTGGTCCTGGACACAATCCACCTACAGCAGGCAGAAGAAAGGGATAGCCTTCTGCTGGGTCCCTTGGCACATGGAAATCGAGGGAAATGAAGAAGCTGACAGAGCACTGACAGCCTGTTAGGAAAATACCGAAGTTTACCTTAATATCCCCCTACAGGTTGTCGTGTCGTGGGTGCCAAAGAGAGTGTTGATTAAGTAAGAAAGAAAGTGGCTGTCAGTGGCTAACAACAGACTTCGGTAAGTGTGACGCAATATTAGACCACGACGAACTTCCTTTTCCACTCCAGGAAGGGCGTTCGTATCGGACACTGCTGAATGACGCATGCTTATCTTCTGTGGCATGAAGATCCACCGGAGTACAGCGTCTGTGACGTCACACTCACTGTGCACCGTGTTTTAACATCGTGTGTTTTGCATGCTGAGATGAGGAAAGCCTTTGGTCTACCGAGGGACTTAACCTTACTTCTAAGCAATGACGAGACAATAGCCAGAAAATTAATTTTTTGTGTGGCGTCTGGATTCCAGCCCTATTTACTGGGACGAAGATTTTCCCGTGTTTTTGGGTGCCTGGCTCATCATATTAGTTCCGCGATAAACCTGTCATGTTTATGCCGTCGATAGTACATGGGTTGGAACTTTAATGCACTCCGTCTTCAGGCCACAGTTGAGGATGCGAATAGGAGTGGCGTGTGGTCGGCACACCGCTCTCACGGTCGTTATGATGGTTTTCTTTGACCCGAGGCGCTACTATTCGGTCAAGTAGCTCCTCAATTGACATCACGAGGCTGAGTGCACCCCGAAAAATGGCAACAGTACATGGCAGCTGGATGGTCACCCATCCAAGTGCCGGCCACGCCCGACAGCGCTTAACTTCGGTGATCTCACGGGAACCGGTGTATCCACTGCGGCAAGGCCGTTGCCTTGGAATTTTAATAGTGGCAATTATTTATTTACAGCTCGTACAAAATAGATACGTGTTTGAACGTTTTGCTGACCTTCAAAGCATTCTGTATAACCCGTTGCCAGCGATGTGGAAGTCGTAGGATACTCTTAGCAGTGCCAGTTGTGTTGACAGTTCGAGAGGCGCCGTCTATTGTCCGACGAATTTGTAGCAGGTCTGAAGCGAATGCCGTGAAGCATTTCCTTCAGTTTAGAAATCGAATTGAACTCACGAGGGCTTAAGTCAGGGGAGTGCAGTAGGTGGTATAGCACCTAGCAGCCCCATCGGTCAAACAAATCAGTAACAGCTTGCACTGTACGTGCTTGAGCATATTCTTGCAAAATGATGGCCAGGTCCTGCAGAAAGTGTCATCACTTCTGTCTCTAAGCGGGTCGGAGATTGTGTTCCAAAAATGAACAGCATAAATAGTTGCCACTGCCAAAGTTCCAACCTTCGTACCAACGTATGACGGCTCTATGAGTAGTTATACCAGAGATGGTATGTGAAATTTTTTATGACTTGGACTGTCCTTTATGGTCTTCGCTTTTAGGTTTAACAAGAGCAAATACTCGTGAACCAGTAAGTTGAAGAATAGGTCCACAAAAATATGTACGTTATTGTTACGGGTTCTACAGCTGCAATCCCTCGTTTCTCTGCCCTGGGATTAACGAAGAGCATTGCAGGATACTGTGCTCCTGTGTGGTTAAACGGCAACCATGCCCACAAGCTAGATTTACATCTCAATAAAACTATGCTAATAGTCACAGACTGTCCGAAACCTACAAAAATTACTATCTTTCAAAATAATATGTGTGTCTGTACCTGAACTCGGAAGGCGGAAGCTTTCTTACGAGAGTATAAGAAGTCACTGGACGACACAAAACCTCTCCATCATGACTATCCCAAGTGCTACAACTGACAGACTAAAATCTAACAACCAGCAATAAAAACTGCCGATGTCTTGATGAAGGATTTAATATAAGTTATTGACCCTAAATAATGAAAAGATTGAGGTCATCCACATGGGTGCTAAAAGGAACCAATTAAACTTCAGTTACACGATAAATCTGTCAAATCTAAAGCTCGTAAATTCAACTAAATGTCTAGGAATTACAATTACGAAAACTTAAATAGGAAAGTGTGGTGTCACCGCCAGACACCACACTTGCTAGGTGGTAGCCTTTAAATCGGCCGCGGTCCGGTAATATACGTCGGACCCGCGTGTCGCCACTGTCAGTGATTGCAGACCGAGCGCCACCACACGGCAGGTCTAGTAAGACGTCCCAGCAATCGCCCCAGTTGTACAGCCGACTTTGCTAGGAAAGGTTCACTGACAAATACGCTCTCATTTGCCGAGACGATAGTTAGCATAGCCTTCAGCTACGTCATTTGCTACGACCTAGCAAGGCGCCATTACCAGTTTGTATTGAGATTATTATTGATGTCTTGCCAAGTCACAACAGAAAGAACACACAGAAAATGTTGCGGGGAAGGCAAACCAAAGACTGCGTTTTATTGTCAGATCACTTACAAAACGTAACTGATCTACTAAAGAGACTGCCTACACTACGCTTGTCAGTCCTACTCGCTTGGAGTACTGCTGCGCGGTCTGGAATCCTTACCACATAGGATTAATGAATTACATCGAGAACGTTTCCAGAAAAGCAGCACGTTTTTCATTGTCGCGGAACAGAGGAGAGAGTGTCACTGACATGATACAGGATTTGGGGTGGATACCATTAACACAAAGATGTTTCTTGTTGCGGCGGAATCTTCTCACGAAATTTCAATCACCAACTTTCTCCTCCGAATGCGAAAATATTTTGTCGACACCGACTTACATAAGGAGGAATGATCATCATAATAAAATAAGGGACATCAGAGTTCGCACGGAAAGATACAGGTGTTCGTTTTTTCCGTGCGCTGTTCGAGATTGGAATAATAGAGAATCGTTGTGAAGGTGGTTCGATGAACCCTCTGCCACGCACTTAAGTGTGATTTGCAGAGCATCCATGTAGATGTAGACTGCTGGGAGCAAACGTACCTCCAGTAATCATCACCCGTAGTACAAAACGACCTGCGCACCCTCACTAATCCAAAGGGCTAGGAACTGCCTCGCCATGCTTGTAAGACACAAATAGAATGGGCACTAACCGTGGAGTATGCAAGGACTTTCTTCTCAAGTGGAAAAAAGTGTCCGACCTACCTCGCAGTCATGGCGAGACACTCATGACCATCCAACAGGGGTGTAGTTTCACATTATGTCAACAAAGTGAAAAAGACTTCCTGAAACCGTTTCCAAATGCTGTCTGGAATGTGAAATTTAATATTGTACACCATGGTGCCATACACGTACAATATTTGCGCTGTATGTTTTATCTATTTCTTCATCAATTCCATTGTTTTAAGTCAAGCCGTCTTCAGTCCTAAGATTGTCTTCAACAACACACGCATGGTCCTGTTGGAGTTTGTACGCCGTTGTCTTCCCCCAGCCTTTGAACTGACCTGCCCAGCCACCTACGGTCGGAGCTGCCGCCCATTTTGTATTTCGTACCACGGGGCAACTCGGCATTTGTCACATCAACAAGCACTGCCAGAGGTGAAAGAAGTGATAAGGGCCAGATAAAAATCCTACGACTGACTGGGAGATCGAATCCGAGACCCTTTGTATCTGTAGTCTTTACCAGGCCTACGGCCTGTCCTTACGCTCTACAACCATGTCTTCGTTGGCTATAATTCTTTTTTCCTGATACGCTCTTTTAGTGCTTATTATTTTAGCATCTTTTTAATGTCCATGTTATTTTTGTCATTTTTTTAAGCAAATAATAGACTTCTTCGTGAGACAATTTAGAAGTGTTATACTCTGACTGGAACTAAAAGCCTTCTTCTTTTTTGAGTGATAATTTTATCATAAAAGGAAATTAATCTTCCATTACAACAAGGGACTTCATTTATATCGTATAACAGACACAAGAAAGTAGAAGGTTGCTACGTTAGTTGTAAAAGATTAAAGTATCAAATAGAGAAACAGATTTATCGCTGCTGTTTAACATTAGCTCTGGTACTTCGTGGGAATTTTCTCACTTAGAGATTGTGGCTGCAGCATGGACAGTCTTGGCTCTAGTTTGGTAGTTAGGGTCGTGCATTTAAGAATGTAAGATCCGACGTATCTAATCTTGCGCTAAATTAAATAATTCATAATTTATGAAAACCAATGGCCCTTATACAATTACTGAGCAAGGAAAATCTGTAGGATGCGCATTGCATCAGAGGTGGCCACACAGGATAAAACCTTCGAACAAGTGGAGGAGAATCTCACAGGAGCCTTAACAGAACTTGCTACCTATTACGACAGCAATAATCTCAAACCAAACCCCAGTAAATCACAAGTATCCGCCTTCCATCTTAGGAGCAAACAAGCCAAACGGAAACTCCGAGTCATGTGGCAAGGGGAAAAGCTGAAACATACAAACAGCCCAAAATACCTGGGAGTAACATTGGACAGAGCACTCACTTTTAAGCAGCACTGTCACAACACTAAAAAAAAGGTCTGTGCCAGGAACAACATACTGCGGAAGCTAACAGGTTCATCGTGGGGAGCTCAACCACATGTTTTGCGCACCACAGGTCTGGTGCTGAGTATCTCAGCTGCGGAATATGCGGCGCCAGCTTGGAGGAACTCTGCCCACGCTAAGCAAGTTGATGTCGCCGTAAACGAAACTGTACGTATTGCCACAGGATGCCTCAAACCAACTCCCACAGACATCATTTACCCCATCATAGGCATACCGCAGACAAGTAGCCGCCGAGATTGAAAGAACAAAACAAAAGAATGATCCTCGACACCCGATGTATATGCACCGAAAACAACGTGTCCGGCTGAAATCCCGCAGGAGTTTCATGGAAACTACTGAAGAGCTCGCCACCAAGCCCGTCGCAAGGCGGCTATCTCTCTGGGAAGAAATGGTGCCACACTCCAATATGGAACTACTTGAGGAGGGATCTGCAGGATTTCAACTACCTTTTACAACTTGGAGGTCATTAAACCGGCTGCGCACTGGAGTAACTGGGTGCAAATCAAACCTATTTAAATGGGGTTACAGTGATAGCGATAGGTGTGAATGCGGAGCAATACAGGACTTGGACCACCTACTGATCTGCCCAGACATGTCTATAACATGCACTAAAGATGATATTTTGAAAGTCAATGACAAAGCAATCTACGTTGCTAATTACTGGGAAGGGAAGATATAATTGGTGCATCCGGACACGGAAGAAGAAGAAGAATCAGAGGTGGATGTGGCGTGGGATGAATTCCAGTCACGGAAGGCCTGAATATGATTGCGGGTAAAAATGAGCTCTATCCTTGAACAAATCATCCAATTTTTCTGAAAATTTTAATTATTTGTTTGTTTGCACATGTACATCACATCTACTGATTTTCATCCCATTTAGATAATTCCTTCGTGGTGCGGCGTTTATTATTGTTATTATTATTATTATTATTATTATTATTATTATTAACTGTATATTAAGCTCCAGATTTAACTGAGTGCGCTACTAAACTCGTCGTTCGTGGAGTGGGGATAACCAAAGCATGGGTCAACATGCACGCGCTTGAGCGCCCATACGCAGACGATGAAGCGTACACAGGGGAGACAAGAAAATAGAAAAGCACTTAATTCTGACTATACATGGCTATCAAAGAGATACTGGTCCCTCGATATCATCACGCGGAATGAATATCTAAAGTTACCGTTCACATACACGAATGAAGATCAAAAAATTAGCTAAGAAACACATTTAATTTGGTGCTATTAAAAAAAAAAGCTCTCGACCCAAACTAATAGCCTTAAGAGAAAAGCGTTGGGATTTCAGTTAGACTGAAAAGTGACACAAATTCAGACATTAACTGGACTATGTAGGAGGTTTTCATGAATAATCGACATTACCAAGCTCCCAGCGAACAGGCCTAGTGCAATGTGCCAACCTACACAAAGGGATCGACCTAGGCAAACAGAACCCTCTTTACTACCCACCAAGCATCTACAAAAGTTGGCCGTACTGTCGCAGTAGCAGACTGTTGTGACGCCCATGGTTATGCACATAGAATCCGTGACTGCACGCACACGCATTAATTTGTTTTATTATTCCAAAAGGGAAATTAAAGTTCAGGCACAGAGGAATTTGGCACGGAGGCATTGTAAACATGAGTGTGGGACTCAGAGAAGTAGCAAAACTTAATGAATCTTACACAAGTGCACTCAAATCGGACAATATGCAGACAAATTTAGCATAAAATATGAAAAATATGTGCACAGTCGCTGATACGAACGCCTCACCTGTTTTCTTTTTATGCAGGAGGGAATTTAGTAACTGCACCGTAATTTGCGGTGCCAAAAACTATTGAGATGAGGTCACTTTAAATAAAATCACATGAATAGGCTCAAATAGAAGCCCTTCAAAAGATAATGGGAAAATTATTGTTTTCTAAACGTATAAGGGTGATAATTACATGAAGTGCAAAGAAATTGCATGTAGTAAACTACGATATTTAAAAAGTTAGAGAAATAAACTGTAAAACATTAATTTCTTCCTTGTAGTCGAGCTCTATACTTCGTCCAGATGATCGTTGAAGTTTGTATCTGGCTGTTACTTTTAGGAAATTTGCGTACTCTTCTATGTACTTTTTAGTCTTAGCTAACATATCATGTGCAGTGAGGTACATCGAGTAATCTTCTTTCGGCTTGTTTCTCTCTTTTAAAACAAAATAAGTCATGTGTCATTTAATCCAGTTAGTGGCATTTATTTTTGCTGGTGGGAATGGTATCTCGTCTGGATTTTGGAAAGCTGCTGGCTTTACATCGTTTGGGGACGTTCTGTTGACACTTTTTTTTCTCTGGCAGACTCATATTTCGCCCACGCTTTTGCACACAAATTTGTGCTCTTCAGTATCTGCTAAATTACGCATGGAACACTTCGGTAAATCCGCGTAATGTATGCTGTACAGTTCTGAGTTGGTAGCTGTTTTTCTGTTAACCACGAAATATCAGGCTACAATTGTTGATATTTTTCCGAAGTGACGGCCAATCAAAATTCTGGTATTTCTGTTCAGTTAATGCTGCTGCCCACGCCTTCCGTTTGGTTCATATACACGACTTTCACTTTGCTCCTTGCCTTGTCTGGAGAGTTGTTAACTGAATGTAGCTATATTCTATTAAGAAATGTTTAAGTTGAAAGAGTGCATTGGCTGTATGTTGACTAGCAATTGAGGGAATGCATGCTCAAATGTTCAAATTTGTGTGAATTCCTAAGGGACCAAACTGCTGAGGTCATCGGTCCCTAGACTTACACATTACTTAAACTAAGTTATGCTAAGAACAACACACACACCCATGCCCGAGGGAGAACTCGAACCTCCGGTGGGAGGGGCCGCTCAATCTGTGACATGGCGCCTCCTACCGCGCGGCCACTCCGCGTGGCGAATGCATGCTGACTGGAACTATCTCGTTGAGCAAGTGGGCTGTTAAGTTATTCGATGTCTTTTTCTACTGCCTGCTTCACTTACACTATGTGATCAAAAGTATCCGGCCACCTGGCTGAAAATGACTTACAAGTTCGTGGCGCCCTCCATCGGTAATGCTGGAATTCTATATGGTGTTGGCCCACCCTTAGCCTTGATGACAGCGTCCACTCTCGCAATCACTCGTTCAATCAGGTGCTGGAAGGATTATTGGGGAATGGCATACCATTCTTCAAGGAGTGCTGCACTGAGGAGAGGTTCGTTGTCGGTCGGTGAGGCCTAGCACGGAGTCGGCGTTCCAGAAGATCCCAGAGGTGTTCTATAGGATTGAGGTCAGGACTCTGTGCAGGCCAGTCCATTACAGGGATGTAATTGTCGTGTAACCACTCCGCTATAGGCCGTTCTTTATGAACAGTTGCTCGATCGTGTTTAAAGATGCAATCGCCATGTCCGAATTGCTCTTCAACAGTGGGAAGGAGGAAGGTGCTTAAAACATCGATGTACGCCTGTGCTGTGATAGTCCCACGTAACACAACAAGGGGTGCAAGCCCCCTCAACGAAAAACACGATCATACCGTAACACCACCGCCTCCGAATTTTGCTGTTAGCACTACACACACTGGCAGATGACGTTCACTGGGCATTCGCCGTACCCACACGCCGCCATCGGGTCACCAAATTGTGTATCGTGATTCGTCACTCCACGCCACGTTTTCCACTGTTCAATCGTCCAATGTTTACGTTCCTTACACCAAATGAGGCATTGTTTGGTATTTGCTGGCGTGATGTGTGGTTCATGAGCAGCCGCTCGACCACGAAATCCAAGTTTCCTCACCTCCCACCCAACTGTCATAGTACTTACAGTGCATCCTGATGCATTTTGGGATTCCTCTGTGATGGTCTGGATAGACGTCTGTCTATTCACATCACGATCTTCTTCAACTCTCGGCGATCTCCGTCAGTCAACAGACGAGGTCGGCCTGTACGCTTTTGTGCTGTACGTGTCCCTTCACGTTTCCAATTCACTATCGCATCGGAAACAGTGGACCTAGGGATGTTTAGGAGTGTGAAAATCTCGCGTCCAGACGTATGACGCAAATGACACCGAATCACCTGACAACGTTCGAAGTCCGTGAGTTCCACGGAGCCCCCATTCTGCTCTCTCACGATGTCTAATGACAACTGAGGTCGCTGATACGGAGTACCTGGCAATAGGTGGCAGCACAGTGCGCCTAATACTGAAAACGTATGTTTTTGGCGGTGTCCGGATACTTTTGGCCACTTAGAGTACGCGCTCAACACACGAACAGTATCCAAGCTGGTGTAAGCCTCTCTTGGCATAGACTGTTCGCTTTAACAAGTGGTGGAAACCTCTGACTGAACAGAAGATTGATATGGGCAGCCACTGGCTTTCCAAACTCTGTGCAGCTCGCTAACGCAGATCCAAATGAGTAAAGACACTGGAAAGGAACACAAGTTGCGGAATTGCTCTCACAAATTGTGAGCTGTTCAGAGCAAAAGCAGCACTAGCTCTAAAGAAGGGTCACTTTCTCGATCGATTCTGCAAAAAACTGCGGCAGGCTGCGACCAGGCGTCTCTCGCTCCCTTCCTCCCTCCCCCCCTCTCTCTATGTCTCCTCTCGGCCCCACATTGTTGCCCTGACTCCTCGACTCTTTATCGTGTTCCTCTCCATTTCCTAGAAAAACACGGCTTGGAAGAGAGGCTTCACAGTGATTACCAATAATTCTTCTCAACACCCTGAAACACAAGGGAAACCTGCTAAAACTTCTTCACTATTGCTTACAGTACAGCCATAAGTGGCCAGAGGTTGGTGTACTGTATATGCTGTATCGTCACTCTCCGGTTCAGACGTTTGTGCTAGAGTGCTTATGCCGATGACCCTTCTGATTGGCTGAAATCATCTGCAGGAATGCAGAGTCGTCTCACCAGAAATGCACAGGGGACCTGTGGTCGCCCTGCTATGTCTTACAAATCTGTGCCGCCTGAGGGACAACGGAAACTAGCCACCGTGTGGCTACAACATTCCTGCAAAACCAGCAACCCAGCACTTGAGCCGTCCAGAATTCATAGTGCGGCGACCATCCAGGTCCGACACCGCGCTCTCTCAGACCTGCTTCAGTGAAGGAAAATTCACGAATCTTACACCAGAGGCCACTAACGGCGTATTTCCCTCCAGCACAGTCAAGAACATCAAGCTGCCACTTTTACCTATTATGGCAAAGTAATATACAGGATGACTTTTCCACCGCGCATAAACTGTAGGGTTTCATCGATGAGAGGATACGGAGCAAAAAAGGACTAATGAACTTATGTCCGAAAACGCATGGTTTCCATGCTAGGGACCATCTATTCAATCACACGTTGTTATAGAGACTGCGGTCTAATAGGTGCTGTATCATACAGCCATAGTTACAGTATGTGCCTCAACACATGCGTGTACGTCTGTAACATGATCTGGCACATACGTTCACATCGGCTGGGCTGCATTAGAACAGTGTAAAAGGTAGCATGAATACGCTGCTCCAGTGTCTCCACATCTGGAAAGGGCTCTGCATGCGCGGTACTTTTGATAAAGGTCTCTGCATGAGCGATACTTTTGATAAGGCCCCATAACCAAAAAATCGCACGGACTGAGACCCTGTGAATGAGCAGGCCATGCAACTGGACCCTCTCATCCAATCTATCGGCCAGGGAAGACACGATTGAGATGCGTCCGGACGTTAAAGACAAAGTGGGCTGGAGCACCATCATGTTCGAATCACCAATGGAACTTCGTCTAGCAGGGGAGCCAAAGTCATCCGCAAGAAACGCCGATATTTCCGGCCTGTTAGTCGACATCGAAGGAAGACTGGTTCCAAAATACGGTCGCCAATTATCCCGTCCCACACCTTCTATCTGCACCGATGCTGATGATTCGCTGGTACCATACCATGGGGGCTCTGCATACTATCCTACAGATGACTGTTATGGAAGTTGAAGGCACCGCTCCCCGTAAAGTGGGCCTCATCTGTGAATAGCATAGATGACACAAATCACTGAATCGTGGTTGCATGGTGGAGAAACCGGTGACGAAATTGCTCCTGATGTCGAAAGTCTGTCGTTAGTAACCCCTGCACACGCTGTAGCTGATGAGGGTAGTAACAATTGTCATGGAGATTGTCCCATACGGTCAACTGGCTTACCCTGTAATGGTGGGCCAACTGCTTGGTACTGACACGGCGGTCGCCTTCCACAGTGTTAATCACATTTTCCTCCAAGTCTGGCGTCCGAACATTTCCGGGACACCCTTCATGATTTCCTGCTTCCTGAAACGATTCTCAGACAAACGGCCTAACACTGTTGCAAACTTTGAATGGTGTGGTTGTTGTCGGCGAGGATAGGTCTCCTGCCCGCCGCCCTTTGCCAGTTACCTTTCGTAAGTAAACGCCATGTCGACAAGCTCTCGATTCGAATACAGAACCATTGTGTACCACGCTGTATCACATCCACTATAAGGTGAGTCAGCAACAGAAGTGAATCCGACACCAACATTACCAGTGACTACTGAAGGAGAGAGCGCTAGGGCATGACATATGAGGAACAGTACCTAGGAGGAAACCATGCATGCTGTGACTGCATGTTAAAGCGCGTATTAGACCACAGTCTCTGTAACACAGTATGATTGAATAAATGGTCTCTAGCGCGGAAAACGTGCGAAATTTTGTGGGACTTAACTGCTAAGGTCATCAGTCCCTAAGCTTGCACACTACTTAACCTAAATTATTCTAAGGATAAAAATACACAACCATGCCCGAGGGAGGACTCGAACCTCCGCCGGGACCAGCCACACAGTCTATGACTGCAGCGCCTCAGACCGCTCGGCTAATCCCGCGCGGCTCTCTAGCGTGTAAACAATGCATTTCCGGACATACGTTCATCGATCAATTCCTAGAGTTCCTATAAGGTGGAAAAAATCACCCTGTACGTATGGTACTCCCACACGTTAACACAAGGTTTGCCTTTTTGGTTTCATCCAGTCTTGTCAGTGTCCTTATACACAAGCCCGTATCTTACAAGTTAGTTAACAGATTCTTTTTTCTTTTTTTTTTTTTTTTTTTTTTTTTTTGGTCATCAGTCTACTGACTGGTTGACTGGTTTGATGCGGCCCGCCACGAATTCCTTTCCTGTGCTAACCTCTTCATCTCAGAGTAGCACTTGCAACCTACGTCCTCAATTATTTGCTTGACGTATTCCAATCTCTGTCTTCCTCTACAGTTTTTGCCCTCTACAGCTCCCTCTGGTACCATGGAAGTCATTCCCTCATGTCTTGTCAGTGTTTTCCACATATTCCTTTCCTCTCCGATTCTGCGTAGAACCTCATCATTCCTTACCTTATCAGTCCACATAATTTCCAACATTCGTCTATAGCACCACATCTCAAATGCTTCGATTCTCTTCTGTTCCGGTTTTCCCACAGTCCATGTTTCACTACCACTACTCCAGACGTACATCCTCAGAAATTTCTTCCTCAAATTAAGGCCGGTATTTGATATTAGTAGACTTCTCTTGGCCAGAAATGCCTTTTTTGCCATAGCGAGTCTGCTTTTGATGTCCTCCTTGCTCCGTTCGTCATTCGCTATTTTACTGCCTAGGTAGCAGAATTCCTTAACTTCATTGACTTCGTGACCATCAGTCCTGATGTTAAGTTTCTCGCTGTTCTCATTTCTACTGCTTCTCATTACCTTCGTCTTTCTCCGATTGACTCTCAAACCATACTGTGTACTCATTAGACTGTTCATTCCGTTCAGCAGATCATTTAATTCTTCTTCACTTTCACTCAGGATAGCAATGTCATCAGCGAATCGTATCACTGATATCCTTTCACCTTGTATTTTAATTCCACTCCTGAACCTTTCTTTTATTTCCATCATTGCTTCCTCGATGTACAGATTGAAGAGTAGGAGCGAAAGGCTACAGCCTTGTCCTACACCCTTCTTAATACGAGCACTTCGTTCTTGATCGTCCACTCTTATTATTCCCTCTTGGTTGTTGTACATATTGTATATGACCCGTCTCTCCCTATAGCTTACCCCTACTTTTTTCAGAATCTCGAACAGCTTGCACCATTTTATATTGTCGAACGCTTTTTCCAGGTCGACAAATCCTATGAAAGTGTCTTGAGTTTTCTTTAGCCTTGCTTCCATTATTAGCCGTAACGTCAGAATTGCCTCTCTCTGTCCTTTACTTTTCCTAAAGCCAAACTGATCGTCACCTAGCGCATTCTCAATTTTCTTTTCCATTCTTCTGTATATTATTCTTGTAAGCAGCTTCGATGCGTGAGCTGTTAAGCTGATTGTGCGATAATTCTCGCACTTGTCAGCTCTTGCCGTCTTTGGAGTTGTGTGGATGATGCTTTTCCGAAAGTCGGATGGTATATCGCCAGACTCATATATTCTACACACCAACGTGAATAGTCGTTTTGTTGCCACTTCCCCCAATGATTTTAGAAATTCTGATGGAATGTTATCCATCCCTTCTGCCTTATTTGACCGTAAGTCCTCCAAAGCTCTTTTAAATTCCGATTCTAATACTGGATCCCCTATCTCTTCTAAATCGACTCCTGTTTCTTCATCTATCACATCAGACAAATCTTCACCCTCATAGAGGCTTTCAATGTATTCTTTCCATCTATCTGTCTCTCCTCTGCATTTAACAGTGGAATTCCCGTTGCACTCTTAATGTTACCACCGTTGCTTTTAATGTGACCAAAGGTTGTTTTGACTTCCCTGTATGCTGAGTCTGTCCTTCCGACAATCATATCTTTTTCGATGTCTTCATACTTTTCCTGCAGCCATTTCGTCTTAGCTTCCCCGCACTTCCTATTTATTTCATTCCTCAGCGACTTGTGTTTCTGTATTCCTGATTTTCCCGGAACATGTTTGTACTTCCTTCTTTCATCAATCAACTGAAGTATTTCTTCTGTTATCCGTGGTTTCTTCGCAGCTACCTTCTTTGTACCTGTGTTTTCCTTCCCAACTTCTGTGATGGCCCTTTTTAGAGATGTCCATTCCTCTTCAACTGTACTGCCTACTGCGCTATTCCTTATTGCTGTATCTATAGCGTTAGAGAACTTCAAACGTATCTCGTCATTCCTTAGTACTTCCGTATCCCACTTCTTTGCGTATTGATTCTTCCTGACTAATGTCTTGAACTTCAGCCTACTCTTCATCACTACTATATTGTGATCTGAGTCTATATCTGCTCCTCGGTACGCCTTACAATCCAGTATCTGATTTCGGAATCTCTGTCTGACCATGATGTAATCTAATTTAAATCTTACCGTATCTCCCGGCCTTTTCCAAGTAAACCTCCTCCTCGTGTGATTCTTGAACAGGGTATTCGCTATTACTAGCTGAAACTTGTTACAGAACTCAATTAGTCTTTCTCCTCTTTCATTCCTTGTCCCAAGTCTATATTCTCCTGTAACCTTTTCTTCTACTCCTTCCCCTACAACTGCATTGCAGTCGCCCATGACTATTAGATTTTCGTCCCCCTTTACATACTGCATTACCCTTTCAATATCCTCATACACTTTCTCTATCTGTTCATCTTCAGCTTGCGACGTCGGCATGTATACCTGAACTATCGTTGTCGGTGTTGGTCTGCTGTCGATTCTGATTAGAACAACCCGGTCACTGAACTGTTCACAGTAACACACCCTCTGCCCTACCTTCCTATTCACAACGAATCCCACACCTGTTATACCATTTTCTGCTGCTGTCGATATTACCCGATACTCATCTGACCAGAAATCCTTGTCTTCCTTCCACTTCACTTCACTGACCCCTACGATATCTGGATTGAGCCTTTGCATATCCCTTTTCAGATTTTCTAGTTCCCCTATCAAGTTCGAGCTTCTGACATTCCACGCCCCGACTCGTAGAACGTTATCCTTTCGTTGATTATTCAATCTTTTTCTCATGGTAACCTCCCCCTTGGTAGTCCCCTCCCGGAGATCCGAATGGGGGACTATTCCGGAATCTTTTGCCAATGGAGAGATCATCATGACACTTCTTCAGATACAGGCCACATGTCATGTGGATACACGTTACGTGTCTTTAATACAGTGGTTTCCATTGCCTTCTGCATCCTCATGTCGTTGATCATTGCTGATTCTTCCGCCTTTAGGGGCAATTTCCCACCCCTAGGACAAGAGAGTGCCCTGAACCTCTATCTGCTCCTCCGCCCTCTTTGACAAGGCCGTTGGCAGAATGGGGCTGACTTCTTATGCCGGAAGTCTTCGGCGGCCAATGCTGATTATTTATCAAAATTTAGGCAGTGGCGGGGATCGAACCCGGGACCACGGGTAGCGTCTCATAATTATTATAATTCGCAGCGATGGCGTGCTGGAGTTTACTCCTAAACTCGATACCTAGGCGCTCCATTTTCGATATTTCAGTTAGTTGATATTTTTTATATATTTGTAAGCCTATTCTTTTTTTCACTTGCCTCCAGACGCAAGTTCATACCTGGTTGTAATGTACCTTCTGTACCTGATCTTGACTTCGGACCAAGAAGCCTATATCTTCGGCATATGCATTATACCCATTGTTTTCCCTTTGAGATGCAGTCCTTATAATTTTTCTGTTAGAGTGGCTAGCAGAGGTTCAACAGGAGTGACGAAGAGCGCCGTGGAGAGCGAGTGTCCCTGCCACACAGCTTTTATTTTCTTGATCTCTGTGCTTAGTTGTCGGTTGACCATTGTTTTGTTTACACCACTGCACAAAGTATTTTATATCATATTCATGAATAGACGTGGTAATCGCATTTTGTAGATGGTGGTAAGCTAAAATTGATAATTTACTGTGTCAAACCTTTCTCCAAGTCTAAGATAATGATTTCACCCTTTAATTGACGAGTTTTTGTTGTAGGTATTATGTCTCTGTATTCTCCTACTGTAATGTGGAGAATTTTACTGTCTCTTCTGTAGTTCGTCTGGTACCGCCGTATAATAATATCGTGTATTGCGCCACACGCTAAATAAATAATCATGTTACTGAAAGGGTGCGAGTAATTTACAAGTTCAGGTTACTAAACTTTGTAATAACCGCGATTACCGTTTGGAAAGTTGTACCATGTTTTAGGTCGAACTTTAACTGACGCCTTGGTACTATCATCAGATGATTGCCAACGTTCACTTGACGTAATCAGAGACGCCCTGAACACGTCCACATACGCGAAACATGAATGCTAAGCTTAATGTCTATTACACGGTGTCTTAGCAGCACCCTAATGGCAAAAAAGCGGATCCAAAAATCCCAGGATGTAGCAAACACCTACACTAGTTGTTAGGAGTAAAAGAATACCATTGCATTCTAAAAGTAATTAGACAGGACAGATCATCCGTTAATGAAGGAAGTTCACAATAGAAGACTATAGAACATACAAAGGGACCCATCAAGCAACACACAATAGGCTGTAAAACGCACACACAGACACACATGCATGCTTACAAGCAAACGCCCTTGCAGACCCTCACCTTACAGCCCCTTCATCATTGATGCCCACCCGAACAGTGCCAACTATCAGGCCGATGATCCTAGTCGAAACGACGAAACAAATGACGGAAACAACACAACATACAGCGACGTACTCTGTAAATCGAACTGTCAAGCAGAAAGTGCGAAAGAGTACAAGGAAAGCATCGGCAATAACAAAAAGGTTACATCGAAAGATATGACGAAGCCTAATAGTCCGTCTCACAATGCTCGGATGTAGTTAGGAAGAAGACAAACGCGAACGACCAAGAAAGTTCCGTTTGAGGGCGTTCTTGCAGCGTATATATGTCGTAGCGTGGCTCCGAGGCGCGTATATAAGCCACGACATGTAAGCAAGGGATTACTGTGGTATTCGTGTCTCCCGAACGTGCACGCGGTAAATACGGAAACATGAACTATGGTGACGTTATTACCAAATGCGTGCCAACACCGACCGGAGAATGAAGACTGTGTATGGGGCAGCACATCTGTCGGAAAGCACCGTTTTGGAATGGTGCGCCAACCTCCACGCGTAAAGGGGTGCTGCTGCTTCGTGATAAAATGCGTCCCCATTTTGCAAATGTCGTAACGCAGAAATTACGCCAACTCAAGTGGGAAACATCTGAGCACCCACTCTATAGTCTCGATCTTCCCCCACGCAAGTCAAGCCTAAGGTCCCTTAGAAAAAAACCTCAAAGAGTCGACGATTCATGTCGGACGAGAATGTGCAGCAGGCAGTTACGGACTTCTTCGCGCAGCAGGGCACGGTGGCTTACCAAACGGCTGTCTTCAACCTGTTGCGTCGGTGGGATGGTTGTCTCAAAGCTCGCGGCGATTTTGCCTGATTGGTGTACCGATTCTGGATTATACGGCCTTCGATAGGAAACTTCTTGATCGAGCCTTGCATAACTGTGTTTCGCATGAAGATGGACCACACAGTAGCGAGATTCCTGCAAATATCCGGCTCTCCCGCTCTTGAGCTCCGAGGATACAGATTTCAGTATAAGCCGATGAAGGCTGTCTGTTTGTCAGCGGCTACCCCTTATCACATGTCTGCTTTCGCAAGTCTTCCTGTTATTACATCTAAATAAAATATGCGTTGTTCTGTTTATTGGAACTGAGCGAATGAAGTCACTTCAGAGCGAAAAGGTCTGTTCGACAATATCTGTGTTTTTATCGCGTCGAATTGCTTGTACATGATACATCTGCATCTACATGGATACTCTGCAAATCCTGCCTGGCAGAGGGTTCATCGTTCACAATTCTCTATTATTCCAATCTCGTATAGTTCGCGGAAAGATGAACACCTATATCTTTCCGTACGAACTCTAATTTCCCTTATTTCATCGTGTTGATCGTTTCTCCCTATCAAGATCGGGGTCAACAAAATATTTTCGCATTCATAGGAGAAAGTTGGTGATTGGAATCTCGTGAGAAGATTCCGTCGCAACGAAAAACGCCTTTCTTTTAATCATATCCAGCCCAAATCGCTCAGCTGACGCCGAAGTGGATGCAAGAGAGTCAGCGCCCGCGTCACACGGGACGTGCTCGTTAACGGGATTTGCGCCTGCAGCGCTCTCCAGCGGCAGTTGTCGGGTGTATCTGGATCGTAAATAACACAGTTTGCTTACAAATATGGACGAACCTAAGATTACTACGTTAGCTCTGTTAAAACGCACATATTCTCCACTTTCAATATGCCAGTCATCTAGTTCAGTTTCTAATATAAATAAATAGGAACTTCAGTAAGGACATAAGCTTTCTGTGGTATGTGGGGTTGATCTGCTATTCTGTTATTCTATGCAACGGATTAATCTGAGATGTGCCCTTTACCCTGTGGCTCCTGCAAGATGCAATTTCCACCCCCACTCTACTACAGAAGTCAGACAGACGCTCCTAACGTTCTAAAGAGAAATGCCTGAAAAACTTTCAGCAATAAATATCTTCTGGAGTCGTCCGCTGTAAGGAAATGACACAAAAATTCACAAAATTTCTTATGTAACTAGTGGGATAATTGGGTACTGGAGTAGTGCTAGTTAGTGTAAGAAAAACATGAAAATAACGATAGTTATTATTTATTTTGCAAAAATTCTGAGAAATCACAATGACACTTTAAGTTATGAATTGAACAAGTTATATCCTGGTTCTTTTCGGAATGTGAAGTTACCTTCAAGGATAGGATTCGCTAATGAAATTTTTACACAAAGTTTAAGATGCTTGTTGCCTTGGCAGAATGGCTGAGAGGCGCGCCTACTCGAATAATTATCCTTTAGAATGTTGTTAGGTACGATCGAGGCTGTTGTGTGTGAAATGCAGTGAAGTGTACTGTTGTGGAGGAAATATGGGGCTCGTAATAGCTGTAGCGCACAATACAGTAAGCTGCGATGACTGCTGTCTGCGCCGCTCGCTGCTGACAAACAAGATAACTCTCGTTCTATCTGGATTGGCCTTCGCCAATCAAACTCTCCCTATGCCTTGATGAAGTCAAGGATTCCTATTCGCCCCTAGTCTAACTATTGGCGTGGTACACCAGTCAGATAACTAGTCCACCGCGATGCCACTCAAAAATTCGCTCGCAGGCGTTTAACTATAACTCTGTCGATTCACACCGCACAATAGGTGTGTTGGCCAACACAGTGAACAACGCTTAATCGCAAGGACTCAATATAGAGTCGCACTTCGATTCGCTCTCAACAGAGGTGCTCTCCCAGTGAAGTACTGAGGAGAGACTTGTTCCTCACTCCAAGAGTGACAACGGAACGGCGCCTCTCCACGCCAGATGTGAAGGGGTATATCTTTCCATCTCTTCTATTACTCCTTCAGCTCAAGGCGTCAGAATTATCATCTGCCAATCAGCATTGCTCTTCTAAAATGGGAGAATAACGTTTCATTTGAGGCGACCAATCCGGAAATCTGTAGTATCGGCGTTTGGCGTTTGCTGTCTCCCTGTAAAAATCTCTGAAGCTGTGTGCTATGTGTAAAGAATGCGTAGGTTGGACGCTCCCACACAATGTAGCGGAATTTGCTTTTAAGCCGAACACGGGGTCGTTCCCCCTTTCACTCGGGCACACGCTGTCTGCTCCACGGGCGACCGAGGTTGACTCGTCCTCTGAAAGGACCGGCCTCCCGGTGTGTGGTCTGCTTCTCTCGAACTAAAAGCTCCTGTGACCGTCGTGTCTGGAATGTATGTGTGTACGCCAGCCTCGAGTATTTCAACCCCGGTGCGCACTTGTTATTTGCATATCGTTTACATGAATTCATACAACACTGACTTTATCTTATCGAGTTCGGGTTCGAATGAAGTGTCTTGATGTGCGGAATATGATTGTGAGGGCGGAATATGTAAGCAATGAAGGTCAGGAGACCATGACGTCTTACAGCTTACAAAACTTCCATAACAAATAGTGCGATACAAATTTACGACTTTCTTCCACATCACATGGAAATTATTTCATCATTCTCGCATTTTAGTAAAACCCTAAAGTTATTCTTACATGATAACTGTTTCCATTTCGTAGCAGAATTTTTAGAATATGTGCAACACAAGACTTGAAACAGGAAAGTACAAAATATTCTACTGCAATTAGTACAAGCTCTCTTGGCAATGGTGACAAAAAGTAATTATCTATTTCTTGCAATATTACTGTCACCTTTATGTACTTCATGTAGGTTTCTCTCTCTCTCTCTCTCTCTCTCTCTCTCTCTCTCTCTCTCTCTCTGTGTGTGTGTGTGTGTGTGTGTATGCGCGTTCTTTATATGAATAAATCAATACTGGCAGTGCCGTAGAGAACGAGCTTGCAATTTGTTATTCCTTGGTATGTTCAAAAAATCAAACGAGCTTACTTCTGAGAGAGAGCACTCTTATAGTTAAACAACATCGAATATTACAGAATATACTTTTATTAAACTGATAAGAAAGTCCCGAAACTCTTTAGACAAAACAAAGTGAAATTTAAAAAAACTGGAAATATCGAGACTGCGCACTACTTACACATTTCTTCGTAATTCTGCCTCTCTCTCCACCGCACTATGCCGAACGCACTGCAATATGACCATGCCTTTTGTGTTACGATTTCCTGATGGCTTCAATCGCTGATATGCTATAAGAAGTATTTAATTAAAACAAGCTGTACCAAGAACAACACATTTTTGATGAATGTTCATTGTGCCGTTTCCTTGAAACTGAATACTTTCATAATACTGAATAAAAAGAACTGATATCACAAAACTCCTACAGCTACATGTCCACGTCAGCTTTTATGTCCCATATAAAGACAGATTTAAGCTATACGGCATTTCGCTTGCCCCACACTCGCACAGAATATTATATTTCTATTCGGTATCAACGGCAACCGTCAATATTCCCTTCGTATAAATCCTTTCCACTCAATCAGTGCGCAAATCTTATCCGTCGAGTGTTTCGAACGTATATGTTTCACTTCTCTAGCAAATTCTGGTCACTTAAATGACTTCCTCATGATGTCTCCAGCTCTCTCTTGCTATTGTTGTATCGTCCTGTCGTGTAGTTATTTCCTACTGCGCTGGAGTTTTTGCGATTTCTCTCTATCTACCTATTCTGTAGTCCACAACTGACTGCTCACTTGCATTGGATATTAAATAATTCACTTTTGGACTGTATCAAGCTGTCTTTATTTTCCTGTGAAGGCGTCAAATTTCTCACACTGTCATCTTGTTCATTTCCTTGTACTTCTATTCTTCTGCAACTTTTCTTTGGTTGTGGTCTCTTATTACCAAATACATCTTTAACTTGTTATACTGTTGTAGATGTCTGGAACGTCCACAATCTCTAACAGCATATTTCGTCGACAACTTGATTTTACCAGAATGAAATGTTCATTCTGCACCGGAATGTGCGCTGATACGAAACTTCCTGGCAGATTACAACTGTGTGCCGGACCGAGACTCGAAATCGGGACCTCTGCCTTTCACGGGTAATTGATCGACCTACTGAGCTGCCCAATCACGACTCACGATCCGTCTTCACAGTTACAATTCTGCCAGTACCTTGTCTCCTAACTTCAAAACTTCACAGAAGCTCTTCTACGAATCTTGCAGAACTACCACTCCTGGAGGAAAGGATATTGCGGAGACGTGGCTTAGTCACAGTGTGGGGGATGTTTCCACAATGAAATGTTCACTCTGCAGCGGAGTGTGAGCTGATATGAAACTTCATGCCGATTACAAATGTGTGCCGGACCGAGACTCGAACTCGGGACCTCTGCTTTACGTGGGCAAGTGCTCGACCGACTGAGCGGCCGAAGCTTCAATTCTGCCAGTACCTCGTCTACTGCCTTTCAGACTTCACAGAAGAGATGTGAGGATGGGTCTTGAGTCGTGTTTGGATAGCTCAGCTGGTAGGTCACCTGCAGGAGAAAGGCAGAGATCCCGACTTCGGGTCTCGTCATGGCATTCAGTTTTAATCTGCCAGGAAGCGTCAACTTGATTTTAGCTCCTCGTGACTTTTATGTCTGTTTTCTGTGGGTGTACGAAAACTGCGTCCAGTGAAATTTGCGTCCACACAAAATCTAAAATTTTCGCCCAGTATTCCTGGTGACTTCCTGTCCAATAATGTCGCGGCCTTGCTGCAACCACAGAAGACCTGATTCGCTGGCAACGTTGCACTCGCCGGCAGTGAGGTACTGTGCCGCCCACTGCCAACAGTGTCGCCGCCGCCGCACGCAAATGGTAAACATGATGTTTACGTTGCTGTAAATAAGCGCGCATCGCTGCTGGGAACTTTGCACACTGTACGTAATGCACCCCATTACGTGCCATTATTGTACTACGTTGATTAACTCGCTGTGGAATGGGATTCCGATTTGAATACAACAGGAACTACGTGTTTACTGTTTACGACGGACGTGGCATCCGTTCTGGAATGTATCGAATTGTATCTTCAAGAGTAAAGTCATGCATTGCAGTCTTCTGGCTTGTACAATTTTTCAAAAAAATGGCTCTGAGCACTATGGGACTTAACATCCATGGTCATCAGTCCCCTAGAACTTTGAACTACTTGAACCTAACTAACCTAAGAACATCACACAATACCCAGTCATCACGAGGCAGAGAAAATCCCTGACCCCACCGGGAATCGAACCCGGGAACCCGGGCGTGCGAAGCGAGAACGCTACCGCACGACCACGAGCTGCGGACTGTACAATTTTTGAATGTGTCCTACACCAGTGTAAAATTTACTCTTACCACCGAGTTTCGTGCACACAAAGAACAATTTCTGTTGTATCCAGTGTATATAAGTCATTTTAAATTTTTTTTATTTTTTTTTTTCGTTTAGGAAATAAACGAATATTTCCGTTCTTGCAAACAAACTTTACTATTTGTTATTACGTAATATATTTTATCACGCATACTCTGACCTTACTTTATACGCAGTCTTTTAAATGCACGTATATGTTGCACTTTGCAATGTTGACAGTAATAGCCGGCCGGAGTGGCCGTGCGGTTCTAGGCGCTACAGTCTGGATCCGAGCGAGCGCTACGGTCACGGGTTCGAATCCTGCCTCGGGCATGGATGTGTGTGATGTCCTTAGGTTAGTTAGGTTTAATTAGTTCTAAGTTCTAGGCGACTGATGACCTCAGAAGTTAAGTCGCATAGTGCTCAGAGCCATTTGAACCATTTGACAGTAATACTCAGAAATAATAGGCCGCTACAGTGGCTTGTCTGCACACAGTACCATGAGCATTTACCAACGACAGTCAGGAGGTGTTCATGGGCCGTGAAGCATATATTGCAGTGTGGTTCCCGATATACATGGGCCCAGCCCTGCATATACTACAGCGAGAGCTAGGACGGGAGCCAGGGGGGGGGGGGGGGGGGCACAAATTGAAACAAAATTCGATAACGCACCCCTGTGTGTCTGTGTGGCGTTGCTCGGCTCGGAAGTAGCCAGTTCGAATACATATGTTCGAAGAAATTATTACCATCATTTTTTAGCGCCAATGGAAGGTAAGGTCATTTCTTGTAGTTCCTGATTCATAGCCTGTGCATGTGCTCCAGATTAAATTCCAGATATGTCGTTAACCATTTGGCTACCAATTTTGTTTCACAGTCAAAGAAATTGAGAACGTTTATTTTAATTAACGTCATAGTCAGAAGAAACAATATCAAAAGATTTCCTGCAGTTCCGTTACCAAAAGCGTTTCACTACAAGCATCTTGTAGTGAAACTGCGTGCTTATGGAGTATCGTCTCGATCATGTGTGTGGATTCGTGATTTCCTGGGAGAGAGGTCACAGTTCGTAGTTATTGATGGAAAGTCGTCAAGTGAAACACAAGTGAAAAAAAATGGCTCTGAGCACTATGGGACTTAACATCTGTGGTCATCAGTCCCCTAGAACTTAGAACTACTTAAACCTAACTAACCTAAGGACATCACACACATCCATGCCCGAGGCAGGATTCGAACCTGCGACCGAAGCAGTCGCGCGGTTCCGGACTGAGCGCCTGAACCGCGAGACCACCGCGGCCGGCGAAACACAAGTGATTTCTGGCGTTACGGAAGGTAGTATTACAGGCCATCTCCTGTTTCTTATCTTTATAAACGATTTAGGAGACAATCTGAATAGCCGTCTTAGGTTGTTTGAAGATGGTGCTGTCGTTTATCGTCTAGTAAAGTCATCAGAAGATCAAAACAAACTGCAAAACGATTAAGAAAAGATATCTGTATGGTGCAAAAATTGGCCCTTGCCCTAAATAATGAAAAGTATGAGGTCATCCACATGAGTGCTAAAAGGAATCCGTTAAACTTCGGTTACACGATAAATGAGTCAAATCTAAAGGCCGTAAATTCAACTAAACACTAGGAATTACAATTACGAGCAACTTAAATTCGACAGATCATATAGAAAATGTTGTGAGGGGAAGGCATCCCAAAGCCTGCGTTTTATTGGCAGAACACTTAGGAACTACAAGAGATCTACTAAAGAGACTGCCTACACTAGGCATCTCGTTCCTCTTTTGGAGTACTGCTGCGCGGTCTGGGATGCTTACCAGACAGACTTAACGGAGTACATCGAGAAAGTTCAAAGAAGAGCAGCACGTTTTATAGTATCGAGATATAAGGGAGAGGGAGTCACTGACATGATACAGGATGTGGGGTGTACATAATTAAAACAAAGGCGGTTTTGGTTTTGGCGGAATTTTCTCACGAAATTTCAATCACCAACTTTCTCCTCGAAATGGGAAAATATTTTTTTGACGCCGACCTACATAGTGAGAAACAATCACCATAATGAAATGAGGGATATCAGAGCTCGCACGGAAAGATATAGGTGCTGAATTAACAGACAGTTATTGGAATAATACAGAGACTTATTGTGAAGGTGTTTCGATGAACCTTCTGCCGTTCACTTAAGTGTGATTTTCAGAGTATCCATGTTGATGTAGATGTAGATGTAGAGGGGTGGGATACATAGGTTTGTGCATGAGTATCTTATCTTTCAGAAGACAATTGCGTAAAAACATAAGTGAAATTGAAACGTCTGTGTGGAGTCGTTTCATAAGATGCTTATCTCACTGGATTCTGTGCATCCTATTATGTCCACCGCCTGATTGCGGTTTAACTTATCAACTCTCCCAGAAAGACTGAGTAATCAAACTAAAGCTTATTAAATGGTATTATGATTGATTTTTTATGTTCCATAGGAAATCATGACCCGTATTTATTACGTTTTCCCTTCACCCTACCTTATGTGTGCGTGATTGTGAATGAATGAGTGCTTTTTCGTGTGGTTTCGGGTTTCTTTTGTGGGAGACGCTGAGTTGGTTGTCGTCTGCTAGGAGCAGGTGATGTTTGCTTCTCATTTGGAGGGTAGCACAGGATGACCAACTTAGGATCCCAGTACCTGGACAGAGAGGTTTACCCCTTTTAGTCTGGGGTTGGTTTGTCTGTCAGGTTGGTGGCGGAAGCCTTCTCCTCTGGTTGCTTCCGTTGCACCGGTAGTTAGGCCAAGCTCGGGAGAGTAAGGACACTCTGCAGCTAGCGGCTGGCGAGTACAGTTCGTAGCTACAAGAGGTGGTTGCTGCTGACAGGAAGTAGGTCGAATTAGAACTTCCCTAAGTTAAACTCATGGAATATTTAGGTACTTCTGCTTAACTTAAGCGTGTATAGTTATTTATTTTCGGAATGTGGCATAATTATTTTGTTAAACAAATCGGCGATGTTGGTGGTTGAAATTAAAAGTGCGGAAGTTGCCTTGTTCCTTTTGGACATCATGGTGTGGAATTTCTAGCAGTGAATATGTTTAGTAAAAGCTAGTCAGTGAAACTTCGGATGAACGAGAGAATATTAGTGTTTTCGAACGAGTGTGATTTTTATTGTTCTTATTTTCTATGTTTTCGTGGAAGATGCTATTGTCTCTTTGTGCTCGTCTTGTACCTTGTGTTTGGTAACCGATGATCCTTTTAGTCTACTACTACACTGCAATATGTTTTCATATTACCAGTTTAATTATTTCGTGTGTTATAATTTCAGTAAAATATCAGTTTTTCGTGCGCATAGCGGAAATGTTTTTAACGGTTTGTTTCTAAACGGACCCCTAGTAAGTTGAAACGGTTGGGGGGGGAGAGGCGTTCTGCCTTTCCGGGTTAATTTCATTTCGTGGTGGCAAAATCATTCTGGTATTGCACCATTAAAATTTCTTACATTTGTGCTTGGTTTAATGTCTAATTCTGAACAATTAACTCGTAATCAAGTTTACCATGTGCTGCAGTTCGGCCGCTCGTAAGCTGCAGGCGCGGTTTCCATGTCGTATATCTACTCTACAAAACCTTGCAAATCGGATAAACCTCTTTCCAAGCTAGTGCATGAGCATAGTGGTGATGAGTGTCTCTCTGAACTATTTCTGTCGTGGGTCTGTAGATGGAATGATTGAATTATTGTGTTCCGCTTCCCTTTTGTGTATTTTTTCCTTTGTAATTACTCTATTCTGCCATTTTTTGGGCAATGATTTAGTTAAATTATTCATTCAGGCACCAGTAATGTGTATTCATAGGATGCGCATCAAATTCAGTCATGAAATAAATGTGCTACATAAAAGATAAATTCTGCGTCCTTTATCTTTCTCACTGATGCCACTTTTCAAATTAATATTCTATTCCCTGATTTTTTAAAAGTTAATCTCCTTGCTAGTGATGAACAAAAAATGAAAAAAAAATCAAAGTGAACGGTTGTACTGTCTCACAATTAAGGAATTCACATTTAATTAAACAAGCTCAGCGATGTACTACATACCGTGCTGTTCATTTTGTTAGCTTCTTTGAAAAATTTGCATTCTTATAATTAAATTCTTAACTTAATTAAACTGATAATTTCCAGTTCGGTCATTTCTTAATTGTTAGGAAGGGCTTGGGCTGGTGGCGGTCCTGTTATTTTTAAATTTATAATTGTCCTTGTGAGGTGGCTTAACCAGAAATTGCGCACGAGGATTACATCTCCATTATTCTTGGTACGTAAGGCATGTCGATGCCTTGGCTAGCATCCGTGTACAGTTCGACATACATACTTTACAAAAGTCACTGGCACGAATTGTCCAGGAAGGTGAGACAGCAATCTGCTTTGTAAATCTGTTCATTGGGTTGCCTATCTGCAGGTGCGAACTAATTCTATGCGGCAGTACGGAGCGGCTTGCACCTTGGAGGCAACACAACCTACAGGTACAAACTGCTGTTATAAGAATACTGCGTACCGTTAGCAGGTGAGACATCGATACAGAGCAATAAGATGCAGCAAATTCCCACTGGTTCTCTGATGACCTATAACTCATATGTCCGTCGTACTGAAGGGGTTAATGCCTCACATCACAGACGCCCACCCCAAATATCCTTGAGACGTGCTGCTCACACACCCCTACCGAGCCAGGTGCCACAATGGTTAGGGTGCTTGGTTCTGTGGTTGGTTCTCCGCAGTTTCCCTAAATCTCTTAAGGTTACTGTGGGATTATTTCGTAAGGACGCGGACGATTTCCTCCCCATGTCAGAGCTTGTGCATCGACACTTATGACATCGTCATCAACAAGACGTTAAACGACAATGTTCGTCCTTCCTTCCTATTCAAAGTTTCCTACAAAAAGGTGATACTGCTCACGAATGAAAAGAACCTTTCCGAACGGGCTTTCGGGTTGTTTGCTTTATCTTCCATTCACCATCGACAGAATTATCTTAAATTCTTTTCCGTACTGCGGCAATCACTTACCAGTGTTCCATCTCCACTCTGAATTATTTAAGGAATCGAACTCACAAGTGTAAAACAGCTCCGCAGTAAGATAGGCTAGTTGTCTCAATTTTTATGAAGTCATAGCCCCTGAACTGTGTGTAGCAGAATGATGTAATTTACCGGTTCAGTCAGCGGTATAGTAGAATGCTATCTGCAAAGTGTGTTGCCAACAGACTTAATAGTTAAAAGGTAATAATTTAAAATTTCATGCTTACTGGTTAATTTTTTGCATGATTATGAATGCTGTACGTATTAGGAGAAATGGATATGGAAGATGTACATCTCACGAGAAATGACAGTTTTTTTTTGTACAACTGTGTTTATTCGGAATATTTAGCACTGTGAGCACCTTCACATGTCTGAACACCCCGGAGACTGGATGTTTGTGTTGTCCTCATCATTTCATCGTAATCATCATTCGTGACTGGATAGATTGGACTGTGAAAAACATTGGACTGTGAAAAAATTGGGACTTCGTACGGGCGCTGATGACCGAGCAGTTGAGCGCCTCACAAACCAAACATCACCAAATGATACGTGTTCTTCGGCTACCAGTGGTTGTAATACTACTGGGCAGAGCTCGGACGAACGAGAGAAGATGATACTGTCCAGTTGTCGGCGAGAGAGAGAGAGAGAGAGAGAGAGAGAGAGATTGTTTGTTGAGATGTGGCAGAGTGAGGAGCTTGGATGGGGGACACAGACAATGAAGTTTTATTTTAGATGCTCCCTGATATGTAATTAAGGATAAAGGCTCAATTGTGACCGTTTTATTGAGCGACGACACTTCGGGAAATAAGTAGTTTGCAGCATCGGGAAATAAGTAGTTTGCAGCAAGCGCTAACCGAGTAATGATCATTGTGGAAATATCTCATTGTATTTAGTAATATCTGCGTATTGGTATCCAGGGTGGATTATCAGTCACACGTTCAGTATTCTAATTAGTTTTCTCCTACCATCGTTACTTAAAAGCATTTCATTTAAAAAGCCAGAAAGTACACTTTTATGTAAGTTAAACAAAATATTGCGTGTAAAAGTTACTTTTATGGTGACATGACAATGCTGACAAAAGTTTATTGTTCATGTTAGCTCGAGTCATTTGTGTGTCATTAAAGGAATTGAACATAATTTCAAAATACTGCCTTCTGTCACTTATATATATATTGGACTGCAATTTATCCTCACTGTTACATGAAAAGCATATCTAATAATAAGACCTACACTGTCACTACTGCATGGACACTAAATATTATTTTCCAAAAGAGAACAAAGGTGTGATTTACGAAACTAAAGTAGAAGAAGATAAGGCAGTTTACCGCCCATTAGTTCTTTGCAGGTCATGAACTTCAGTACTTCACGTTCTTGCAGTGCGCAGACTGATTAGAGACGCCAGTTATCCTTTGCAACGTAAGAAATAATTGTAGCGTCTAAATGAACTTTCTGAGAAAGCTAGAGACAGAAATCATAGGCAAAATTTTATATACAGTCAGTAGACACGTTATTCTAATAGGGCACCTTGAACTGGAAACTTGTGTGTTTTTAATCACAAAGAGGCATCTTAAAATTTTTATTTTTTAAAAAATTAAGTCTAGGCGTAATCTATTATTCAGATTTCAGTCAGTGTCTGAACAGATTAAAGCTTGCGTATTAGTCCATTCCATTCCAGCGAAAAACAAAAGCGTGGTACTTTCTGAGAAAACTAGAGACAGAAATCATAGGCAAAATTTTATACACAGTCAGTAGACACGTTATTCAAATAGGGCACATTTTGAACATGTGACAGTTAGCTATGCGCGTCATTGTTTCATGAGAAAGCCATTTTGGACGTTACTGATAACTATTCTTTGTAATGAATCTCATTTTCGGATTGTCGGATGTTGTTTAGATTAATTGATAACAGACGCATCAAAGCTTATTTGCTCAAATGTGTTCGTGTTTAAAATGCTGTTCTAGATCAGAAACTGTTACCGGAATTTAAAAGTTATACAGTTTCCAAGTAAAACGTAATATTAGAACTGTATTTAGAATCTTTCAAACAGCGAAAATGTAGTATGCCATAAACATTTTGCCTTTTGTCGTTCTGTGTTGGGTATCAAGGAGTAAAAGTTTCAAAACGGTCCACAATTATGTTAGTAGCTTGGTGGAACTCGCTAACTGCTTTCATTCTCAAACACTAAATGGATGTAGTTTGGGCAATTTGCGAGCTGTTAGTTATGCTGCCCCAAAACGTACACACAGTTTCTATCTTTAATACCTGACATATTGCTTTAGACATTTAACATAAAATTATGCCTCTGAATAGATTAGTAGAGTATTATAGAATTTAAAATTTTTAATTATGTTAAACGCTGTAATTATGTAAAACACTAAAAACTAAATTTTTGGTGGCCATAGAAGTCGTCAGATGGAAACCTGGGACTGGAAACTTCTGTGTTTTTAATAATAGAGAGGCATCTTAAAATTTTTAATTTTTTTGATTACAGTCTAGGTGTAGTGTATTATTCAGATTTCAGTCAGTGCCTGTGCAGATTAAAGCTTGCGCATTAGCCCATTCCATTCCAGCGAGAAACAAAAGCGTGGTACTGGCAGACGAACTCTGTCGAACATGTATGATTGCCAACCTCTTCGTTTCTTTTTTATAGGCACGCGACCAATGTTTGAAGGTAAACTAATGTGTGATTGGCGAAAAAAAGCCAGTGTATCCTCCTGTATCCTCCGCACTTCCCCCTCCCCCCCTCCTCTCTCTTTCTGTCTGTCTGTCCCTCTGTTCCCCTCTCTGTCACTCGCAACGAGCGAGGCAAATACCGCGGGCAAACAACGCATCCATCCACTGTGCTCTCGATACTCTTACTGACAATCTCGTCCAGAGATAGCACCCAGTACCAATTCCCCGAATGTTTACGTTGCCACAGTAAGGAAATCAATATTCATCACCGCAAAGAAAACTTGGGCAGCCGGCTGTATCGCAGCCATGGTAAAAAAAAAAAAAAAAAAAAAAACACGCGAGATGCGATAAACAGCGCGCAGCGCCCCGCCCACCACAGCGTGACGAATGCTCGCTCCACATAGCTGCTCCGCACGCGTTGTTATTCAGCGGAGCGCGAGCTGCGCGTGGAAGCAGCCTCGACTCGGCTACCGGCGCGGCGGCTGGAGTGCAGCCACTGTAGCGAGACGCCCACGGCCTTGGACCTCGCCCTCTGCAGCATAATTCCCTCCACCGGCCACTTCTGCTGCTCCCTGCAGTTGTACCGACTCTCGCATCTGCCTCGAGCGCGCTGCACTGCACTGCAGAACACAGCGGCCGTTGTCTCCGGGCGGAAATCGTCGACGGCGTGCAGCGCCGAAATCGGGAACTACCATCGCTTTGGCGGCTCCGTAATAGTTGTTGACCTCTACCGACTGCGAGTGCGTCGAGCTAACGAAGCGTGACGGAAGCTGGTTAGAAATTCGCGGCGTGCACGGAATTACTAAAATAATGCTTACTCTGATACTAGAGAAATATTGAACCCGTTCTCTTTCCATATCTTCTTCTTTTTCTGTTCTCTTCCTGGTCTCTTTTGTGACGTCATTATACTGAATTACAGTTTGTGAAACATTCCCAACTGTCGAAGAATACTATGCGTGAGAACTTTTTTTCATAGCGGCGAATGCAGTCATTCAGAAGCTAGATCACTTTGTACGCCACTAGCAGAACTTCGCAGTTGAAGGCCATATTTAGAAGTTTTCATAGAATAACCTAGCTGAGTATTAGGCGTTGCCTGGCTATGTATTTCTTCCAGTCTTAAATTGTTCCATTTCCTCCTTCCTCCTCTACCCGTCCATCTGCTCCACCCCTCAATCTCTCTCCACCTCCTCCACCTCTTCTAGGTCAGTCTGCTCCTCTCACCCTCTGTCCACCTGTTCCTTTCCACTCTGTCCATCTCCTACCCCTCTCTTTGTCCATCCCTCTCCCTCTCGCTTTCCACCTCTTCCTCCCGCCTCTCACTGTTCATCTCCTATTTCCATTCTCTGTCCCTCTCCTCCTCTTTCCATTCTCTTTATTTTTATTCATTTACACGTCAAGTGCCGAAGGACCAAATTGAGGAGCAAATCTCCAGGTCATGGAACGTGTCACTACATTAAATCACAACATAAAAGTAATAACAGATGAAAATAAAATGCTTATGAACCCGAAAAAAGTCAGGCCATAAGTTTAAGTAAACGCAGTCAACAATACAACAAGAATCAGCTTAATTTTTCAAGGAACTCCTCGATAGAATACAAAGAGTGACCCATGAGGAACCTCTTCAGTTTACATTTGAAAGCGCGTGGATTACTGCTAAGATTTTTGAATTCGAGTGGTAGCTTATTGAAAATGGATGCAGGAGTGTACTGCACACCTTTCTGCACAAGAGTTAAGGAATTCCAACCCAAATGAAGGTTTGATTTCTGCCGAGTATTAGCTGAGTGAAAGATGCTTATTCTTGTGAATAAGCTAATACTGTTAACAAGAAGTGACAGTAAGTAATATATATATATTGAGATGCCACTGGCAAAATACCCAGGCTCCTGAACAAGGATCGACAAGAGGTTCGTGAACTTATACCACTTATTGCCCGAACCGCCCGTTTCTGAGCCAAAAATATCCTTTTAGAATGGGAGGAGTTACCCCAAAATATAATACCATACGACATAAGCGAATGAACATAAGCAAAGTAGACTAATCTTCGTGCAGAACGATTACTCACTTCAGATACCTCTCGTATAGTAAAAATGACAGTATTAAGTCTTTGAACAAGATCCTGAACGTGGGATTTCCACGACAGTTTACTATCTATCTGAACACCTATAAATCTGAACTGTTCGGTTTCACTAATCATATACACGTTTTGTGAAATTAAAACTTATGGTTTTGTTGAATTGTGCGTTAGAAACTGTGAAAACTCAGTCTTACTGTGATTTAGCGTTAGTTTATTTTCTACAAGCCAAGTTCTTTGGTCATAAACTGCACTATTTGAAAGCGAGCCATTGTTGGTCACAACATCCTTTACTACCAAGTTAGTGTCATTAGCAACCAGAAATATTTTAGAGTTACCCGTAATACTAGAGGGCATATCATTTAAGGAACAGGAGTGGCCCCAACACTGATCCCTGGGGCACCCCCCCCCCCCCCCCGCCCCCAACTTGACCATACCCCACTCAGACCCTATATCACAGGCATTCTCATTATTGTGAATAATGACCTTTTGCTGTCTGTTGCTAAAGTAAGAGCTGAACCAATTGTGAGCTACTCTCCATATTCTATAATGGTCCAACATCTGGAGTAATAAAACGCCTTACTTAAATAAAAAAAAATATTCCTAGCTTTCGAAACCTTTTGTTTAACCTATCCAGTGCCTCACAGAGAAAAGAGAATATACCATTTTCAGTTGTTAAACGACTTCTAACGTGGAACCATACATTTGATAGCAAATCGTGCGATATAAAACGATCAGTTATCCTTACACGCACAGCCTTTTCAGTAACTTTAGCAACACTGATGGCATAGAAATTGACTACATTATCCCTTTCTCTCTCCATCTCCTCCGCTTTCCTTTCTCTGTCCATGCTCTCCTCTCCGTTTTTCTCTCTCCGTTTTCATCTTGCCCTTGAAAGTTTTTTGCTATACTTAAACTCGTGTTTGTAAGTGTCAAGTAGATGTCTGCGGAATGTTTAAGACTTATTTGTTTTCGAAGTGTAAGTTTCGGTGCAGGGCAGTAGAACTATAGGAAAATTTAGTTTTGAACGGAAATATGTGGAGCTCATGCAGCACGATGAGAAATCCAGACTAGCCGGTTCATCAGACAGTTCGTCTGAGAGAAAGCAGTCCGTTTCCAATGAGATTTCTGTATGCCATATGAATGCAAACCAAATTGACTTAGATTAGAATGTTGGGCATGGATATTCTTAATCTTCATCTTTATTCTTTCACGCAATCTCTGTATCTATTATCGTAATTACACAGCAAATGAACGTAAAAATTAACTCATCTGACGTTCTGATCAAGGTGCTTGAAAATTCACAAGATTACACTTTACTGAAATATTTTACTGATATTAAGCCTCGGAATTGATACTGATATTTTCACAAGAACGCTCTGACACTCACTGTGCCTTACACAGGACATTAACTCTGATGATAATTAAATCTGAGGAACGGCCGTCTGCTCTGCTACCCGTCGCTATTAGGATAATGATGAGACCGCAAAAATAAAAAAATTCATTTGCTATACTTGCCATGTGCAGTGCGAGATAGTATCTTACATGTTTCCATAAAAATGCTTTTTCAGCAGACAACTCGCGATGTGCAATGCGAGTATGCAAACACAGTCATGAAATGAAAATGAGGAAGTAGTAAATGAGAACAAGACTCCAAATTTAAATAGGCTTCATTAAGCTATGACACCGAGACACCCTTTCATAAAGTTCTCACACCTAGACAAGTTAGCAAAACATTTCTTAATAACTTTTCTGTGTACAATTACTTTCTTTGGCACGTGCTTTAACTACAAGACAAAACTATTTGTTGTTTTGTAAGATGTATATAGTCAGCTTCAAAGATATAAAAAAACTAGATTACTCAAGATATTGGCTTTTGACATTCTTGCATTAATGTAATCTCATTTTCTTTTCCCAAAACATGTTAGTACAACATAGTTTCTAAATAACGCTGCCGCCACTACGCGGCGGGTCAGTTTCCATATTTTGAACCCAAGTACATAGCCAGACTGTCTACCACACACTGCTACTCTCCCTCAAAGGAAGAAACCTCTCTGACCAACATATCTGGTCTCTTACAGAGAATACAATATTACATAGGCTGAGTACATTTATCAAATTCCCAACGCCAAACATTGATGACCGAAAGTACCTGAAAATCGTCATGGCAAATAGGAATACCCCTTTTCATCGCCCATTCCCTATTAAACAACACTTTTACAGAGTGATTTGTGCTGATACAATAGCAAGAGGCATCCAAAAAAATTCTTGAAAAGAAACAGTCATAAAAGCGTGGTACAAAATACGTGGTTACAGATACCTGGGACGGGCGAAAATGTATACATAATTTCATTGAAGAAGTAAAAAGTGATACTAATATGGTACATAAGTTGAAATCAGGTAACTGCACATACATGGAAGCACGTGTGCAAAGCTTCCAGTAATAAGTCATTTTACATGTTTGTCATGATACAGGAGACAAGACATAGCAAGATATTTGCTTTGATAAATCAGTGATCTACTTCAGTCAAATACAGTGGAATAAATACATGCAGTTTTACAGGAAGGTGCGAAGCATTACAAAACCATTACAATTAACTGTACAAATGTTTAAAAAAACCTATAAGAGCAAGTAAGGATTCCTGTCAATTCAATTGAAGTAAGAAAGATACATATGAAACCTACAATTAGGGATGTAAGGCGAAAGGTTAGGGCCCATGTGCCATCATGTGTCATTTCCTTTGCTAGCTTATTGACATAAATATCCTGAAACAGGTATATCTTCGGCAGCCACAATTTCAGTTAATTGCCGAGTAAGATATCAGATCTCAATAATAGGTAACCAAAAAGGTAGGCCTTGATTAATAGGAGTTTTGCGTAACCAAAATTATGAAATAGCTCGTAATTTAATTAAAAGGAAGCAGGCCGGCCTTCAATAATAACAGCTCCTTAAGTAAAATTACCAAATAGAAAACAGGCAGGCCTTCTTTGAAAATAGCTTCAGTTAAGAAACCAAGATGTTGGATTGCCTCCTCTCAAGGGGTGCACCAGGGGGCTTATATGCAAGGAGCACAAGACTACACCAAATAGGAAAGCCAATGAAATGTTACAACAAGAGGGCCGCCCTTTCAAGGCCCTCTCCGTTGTGTACAGACCGGCAAAAGAAATACTAACACAGCAAGATTAAGTAGGTGAAAGCAACAATGACTACCCGCGTCACAGCAAGATTCCGCCTCCGCAACGTCGTCGAAATGCCCGATAGAAAACTAGGCTGCCAGACCCAATTACATAACCTCAGAAATTGCAACCTCAAAATCCAAAACTTAACTGAAGTTCACGAATCGAAGCTGAAGCTTGTAGGTTCCAAAGGAGGCCCAGAATTCAGCACAGCGAAACTGGCTTCAACTCTCTCGTCGGTCCGCCTCATCCCAGAGCTGGTTGGCCAGGCTACGCACGAAGACGGCACTCGGAGTCAGCCACGGATTCAAATCGGTCCACAAATATGCCCAAAAACCACTTGCCAGACACCGTGGCCAAGACGCTAGCGCAAGCGCCCGCCTTAGTCGCCGGGCGGACCTCTCACACCGACTTCCTCGCTCCGTTACCATTCCACAACCTGGCGCGCCACAACACTCCACGTCAACCATCAACAAACTCGAGCAAATATTTTCGTGGCGTCAAACCAGAGGAACATCACACGACATATCGAGATAGGGGCACCAGGAATTCGAAAGGCGACGTCAGTAACCCCCTCCCCCCACGGCTCAACACGTATTAGATACAACATGGTACAAAACTTGACAAAGCAGTTACAATTGTCTGTTTAGATGTTTAAGAAAACCTTACGATCACAAGTGAATATTTTTGTCATATAAATAAAGGAAGATGCACATATTTACAGTATGGTACAAAAATGCTTACACTACTGGCCATTAACATTGCTAAACAAAGAAGAAATGCAGATGATAAACGGGTATTCATTGGACAAATATATTATACTAGAACTGACATGTGATTGGATTTTCACGCAATTCGGGTACATAGATCCTGAGAAATCAGTAAGCAGAACAGCCAACCCTAGCCGTAATAACGGTCTTGATAAGCCTGGGCATTGAGCTTGGATGGCGTGTGCAGGTACAGGTGCCCATTCAGCTTCAACACGATAACACAGTTCATCAAGAGTAGTGACTGGCGTATTGTGACGAGCCAGTTGCTCGGCCACCACTGACCACACGTTTTCAATTGATGACAGATCTGGAGAATGTGCTAGCCAGGGCGGCAGTCGAACATTTTCTGTATCCAGAAAGGCCGGTACAGAACCTGCAACATGCGGCCGTGCGTTATCCTGCTGAAATGTACGATTTCGCAGTGATCGAATGAAGTGTACAGCCAAGGGCCGTAACACATCTGAAATGTAACGTCCACTTTTCAAAGTGCCGTCAGTGCGAACAAGAGGTGATTGAGATGTGTAACCAATGGCACCCCATACCATCACGCCGGGTGATACGCCAGTATGGCGATGACGAATACACGCTTCCAATGTGCGTTCACCGCGATGTCGCCAAACACGGATGCGACCATCATGATGCTGTAAACAGAACCTGGATTCATCCGAAAAAATGACGTTTTGCCATTCGTGCACCCAGGTTCGTCGTTGAGTACATCATGGCAGGCGCTCCTGTCTGTGATGCAGCGTCTAGGGTGACCGCATCCATGGTCGCCGAGCTGATAGTCCATGCTGCTGCAAACGTCGTCGAACTGTACGTGCAGATGGTTGTTGTCTTGCAAACGTCCCTATCTGTTGACTCAGGGATCGAGACGTGACTGCACGACCCGTTACAGCCCTGCTGATAAGATGCCTGTCATCTCGACTGCTAGTGATACGAGGCCGTTCAGATCCAGCACGGCGTTCCGTATTACCCTCCTGAACCCATCGATTTCATGTTCTGCTAACAGTCATTGGATCTCGACCAACGCGAGCAGCAATGTCGCGATACGATAAACCGCAATCGCTGTTGGCTACAATCCGACCTTTATCAAAGTCGGAAACGTGATGGTACGCGTTTCTCCTCCTTACACGAAGCATTACAACAACGTTTCACCAGGCAACGCTGGTCAACTGCTGTTTGTGTATGAGAAATCGGTTGGAAACTTTCCTCATGTCAGCACGTTGTAGGTGTTGCCACCGACGCCAGCCTTGTGTGAATGCTCTGAAAAGCTAATCATTTGCATATCACAGCATCTTCTTCCTGTCGGTTAAATCTCGCGTCTGTAACACGTCATCTTCGTGGTGTAGCAATTTTTATGGCCAGTAGTGTAGAATTCTCTGTTCAATATTATTGAGAAAACCAATGAGGACAACGTCATGCAATGGGATGAAAAATATTGCAGCAAAATGTCGCACGCAGCAGTGTTTTGTCACACACGCTTATCACAGTTGCACAAACATGGTGGTATGAACACACACCTGAGGCACGCTCATGGCGCATACTACTTTGCTTCAGTTCTTCCACTGGAAACCCACAGCGCTCAAAAGATGTGTGTTATCCAGGCAGACTCAGGAGGGGTGAAGTATCTTGTCACGAATCTCACCGACAATCCAGACTTTAAACAGCTACAATCATTGCTGTAGAATTGTCATAATGAGCAGTGTTTCCACTGATCCGTCTTTCATAAGCTGAGACATGGTGCGACACTTAATTTAGCGTCACAGTGTCACAACATGACCTTTCTATTAGGATGTGTGTGTGCATGTTAACCAAGACCAGTTCTCATGAGTGTCCAGACTACATGAAAGAAATTTACAAGATAGTTAGGTAACGACTTACACACTTTCTTTCTTTCTTCTTTCTTTCGCTACTGCCTTTATCCCGCATTGTGCGCAGGGTCGGCAGGGGTAAGGTGGGATTTGGCATGGTTAAATGTAAGGGGTGGCCGGATGCCCTTCCTGCCACCACCCCATACCCCCTGGGACGGAAGTAGTGTACCCCAGCTGTCTCCGTCTAGTGTAAATCGTGAAATAGTGTGAATGTTTCAAATGTCTGCGAATCGGGTAACTGAGGCGGGACGTGGAGACCAGCCCAGTATTCACCCACTAGGATGTGGGAAACCGCCTAAAAACCACATCCAGGCTGGCCAGCACACCAGCCGCCGTCGTTAATCCGCGGGGCGTATTCGATCCGGGGCCGTCGCGCTCACCCGAGTCCAGGAAGCAGCGCGTTAGCGCTCTCGACTATCCTGGCGGGTCGTAACTTTTTACACACATTTTATTGAAAAAATGAATTGTCTTGAAAAATATGGTAATTTCCAGTGCATCTGACTTATTCAAAAATCCTTAGCTGATATATGCACTATAGGAATGTTTATCTTATAACATGAACATCACATAAATTTCATAAGGCTTGAACAGAAAACTATATTAGAGAACAATTAATGACTGTCATGCGTCAGTCTACATCTATTACTGTTGGAGCAAAATTCTGAACAGAAAACTATATTAGAGAACAATTAATGACTGTCATGCGTCAGTCTACATCTATTACTGTTGGAGCAAAATTCTTAGTTGCAACATCATCTTAGCATTTGTCAAATTCACTGGAATCATTACGACTACAAACTATTGTCATTCCTAGTAACAAAAGAGTATCATGTTAATTAAATTTTCAGTAACAAGCTGCAAACTCCTGAAAATTCAGGTATCAGCTGTCAACCACAAAGTACCTCTGTTCTCTGTTGGCTGGATTCCTCATAAAGACATACATCAAGAGCACAGTTCTGAACAAAAAAATGTTCATGTTCAACGTATTCTGATTCTTGTTTTCCCTCCTACACAGTGTACTTATAAAGTTAACATTAAAACACGTACAATATCATTACTGAGACAAAAATATTCCTTTACCCTTCATTGGGTACTTGAAATAATAACCCATAAAAACATCCACATTCATCGTCACTACTGAAGTAACATCATCTTCTACTCCTCACTGGCTTCCTGAGATACTTCTTCTTAAGATAATCTCTTCACCTAGATAACCACCATAATTCAATTCAAATCATTCCTTCATTACTGCTCAGCAAAAGTACCATTTACATTACTGTATAATATCAACATGTTATTTCATGCAGGCCGGTGTGGCCGTGCGGTCCTGGCGCTTCAGTCTGGAACCGCGTGACCGCTACGGTCGCAGGTTCGAATCCTGCCTCGGGCATGGATGGGTGTGATGTCCTTAGGTTAGTTAGGTTTAAGTAGTTCTAAGTTCTAGGGGACTGATGACCACAGATGTTAAGTCCCATAGTGCTCAGAGCCATTTGAACCATCTTATTTCATCACACAAATACAACTACAGCATAAGCACATCATTTCTTCCGTTTTGATCTCGATATTTATCACATAAATGTCATACTATACCGTTTCTGTGTCATTCTCTGCACTGTGTCCAGTTTCTCACAATATGCATGTTCAGCTGGAATTTGTCAATTAATATCTCTGTATTACGAGTAGTCGATAGCTGACGAGTCTTACCTTCACAAAACTATTCTTAAATATCTCAAAATTGCTCCCGTACAGTAGATATCTGAAGCACACTTCACAAATTACCAGAAGCTCGTAGTAAATTACTTTTATCATCAGTTAGGAAAATAATTTCATCTAATGAGAAGTCAACCAGGCTTAAAACTTACTTTACTATTCAGTATTTACAGTAGGATAGTACAAGAGAGTTATTTACACTTATGACCTGGTAGACCATTAGAAGAAATGCAATGCACCATGAAATAAGAGAAGCAATGCAAACACCCAGCTCGAGGAGGCATCAGCTGCCAGCTGATTTACCCACGGTACAGAGCTGGATCCTGTGCCTACTTTGCTAATTAAATACCTTGACATTAGATACATGATGAACATGTTATGATTTACGTGTCCCCAGTGTTTCCACTTCGACAGCTTTTTCGTGAGAAATGCGATGCATCCGAAATGTTCCATAGTTCTCATGTGAGAAAGATGATGAGAATTCATCCATACCTGTTGGCCCACATTCAACTTTTTGATATTTACACATTGTTGCAACTTCTTCTTGTTTAAAGCAGCTCTCTTAATGTTGGCTAAGGCTAAATCAGTCACTTCGTGATGATGCAGACACCTCTGTTTGGGTAATGGCACAATTTCTCTGGCTCAGTCACGTGGCTGCTTATTCTTTAACACTAGAAGAGAGACCAAAGATGTAGAATCATTTGGTAGCTCATTCAGTATATTTTGAAATAAATGAATATATATATCCCAAGTCCTGTGTTTTCAGTGACAATACAATCAGTAGAGTTTTCCAGGCTCCTTCAGTAAGCGTTAACGAAGGTCTGAAGATACATGATGCAAGAAGATAAAGACAGGTTTAGTTTTCCTACGGTGTTAATGTACGCAACCAACATTGGGATTGGAGCTCAGTTGCACTGTCTGATATTACTTTGTCTATGTGACCAGCATCCTTCACATAGTGTTTAACAAATGCTACATACACAGATTTTGCTTTTGCTCTATCTAGTAGGGTAAATGACACAGATTTCGAGGTAAGTTCCACAGCGACAAAAGCAAAAGTGTGACCACTGTTTGCCTGGGAAGATGTCCAAAGAAATTAACAGCTGCAAGTTGTCTTAATTCTGTAGGGATTATGGAAAACAGTGGAGCAGAATGGTATGTAGTAGGATGTTTTGCCTTCTAACATATTTTACACTTTTAAAGCACTTTATGAATTATTTTCTCCAGTTGTGAAAATAACATGTGTCATGTAGCTTGTAAAAACATTTTTGGGCCCCAAACTTGGTGTAGCTAAAGTGTATGCACCACACAAGCTTATTCACTAAGTCATCAGGAATACCACCACAGTTCACAATTCCATTAGGACTCCTATGTTTGAAAAGAATATTGTTTCCTATCAGATAAAACTGTCTCATAGCTACATTGTCCCTGTCATTCCATTTCTCTTTGATTTCCCTCCATATAGAACCTTACCTTGTTCCTTAGTGATGTCTGTAAGAGTTAATCAAATGTAATTCTCGAATGCAACTTTTTGAATGAATAAGGTACTAAACTTATTTTCCTGACAATCTTCTTCAGTAGCTTTGAGAAGGCCAACAGATGAACGATACAAAGTGTCAGCTACCTTGTTTTGTGTTCCCGGTATATACACAAAGGTAAAATGGAAGTTAACGCCCAACGTTTAACACGATCATGATTTCACTTACGACTCATCGAAACTAAAGGGTATAATGCTCAGTATATACGTTGGTATGCCTGCCATACGAGAAATAACGGAATTTATCAAAAGCCAAAACCGCAGCCAATTCCTCCATTTCTGTTACAGAGTAATTACGTTGTGATTAAGATAAAATGTGACCAGCAAATCAATAGTCCTTTAGATAATGACACTTTTTTCCTCAAATTCTTGAAAAACGAACACGTCAAGTCCAAATTTCGAGCTGTCAGTCGCGTGACAGATCTGGATGATATAATATAGGTGCAACGAGAAACGCATCGTTCAAACTTTGAAATTGATTCTGAGCTACCTCGTCACAGTGCAACACAATATTCTTATTAGTCAACGCCTACAACCTGGGAATGGACAAGGTTTTCACATTAATGAAGTGACAGTAGAGATTAATGAGCCCTAAAACCCTCTGAATTGACGTTTAGTCGTAGGTACAGGCATTTTTGCAGTGGCTTCCAACTTTCCTGGATCAGGTTGAACTTCTTCATTAGATATGAAATGACCAACAAATTTAATTTGCCATTTGCCCAACTGTGAGTTTTCCAAATTAACTGTGTTGCCAAATTCAGAAAATACTTGTAGCATTGAATTAAGAAGGCAGTTATAACATAACATTCTAACTATGAATTTTCCACAATGAGGATATCATCAACATAGGATGTAATTCTTCCCTTCAAGTGTTCAGGAAGGATAGAGTTTAATCCACGAATAAAGGCAGAAGATGAAATGTTAAGTGCAAAGGGTAATTTACAGACTGGTAAAAGCTACCAAAGCAAAGAAAACCTGTATATTTCTTACAAGCAGGGTGCAATAGTGTTTGCAAAAAACTGGATCTGAGATCTGAAGTAGATGACACCTTTACGCCATGAAATTTCTCCATCGTCTGAGGTCTAGCTGGTTCAGAAAGAATAATAGTATTGATTTGTATATAATACATTTCAGCTATCAGTCGTCCTTTGGAATTTTTATTGGCACATCTAGATTTCAGCTACAAACTAGCCATTCTCAATGCACTATCCTTTTTTGGTCAAAGCATGTAACGCCTGTTGGTCTGGCTTTGTACACAGTTCATTGAATATTGAGTATTCAATGAACTGTGTACAAAGCCAGACCAACAGGCGTTACATGCATTGACCAGAACAGGATAGTGCATTGAGAATGGCTAGTTTCTAGCTGAAATCTAGATCTGCCAATAAAAATTCCAAAGGACGACTGATAGCTGAAATCTATTATTTACAAATCAAAATAACGGTCGCTGCGTGCTACAGCCTCTGAATAGAGGGCAACTTGATAATAGTATTGGTTTGTCAGGAATCTTAACACCAAACGTATTGCCCCATCTTTTCTTTCAACAACATTAAGTGGACTCTTTTAAGAGCTCACAGCAGATTCAATGTCACCTTGCCCTAACATGAAATAGATCTCATTCTTTACACTTCCCTTGTATATCTATTGAATACCATAACGTGGAACAATAATCTTCGTATGATACTCGACTTTAAATTCGTACAGAAATTTGGTATGGTACCAGGTTTGTTGTCAAAGATTTCAAAGAATGACTGTAAGATATCGAATAACTCTTCCCTCTCTTCTTTATCATGTGTAATTACAGAGATATCTAAAGATTGTTCCACTTCCTGAAAAGTACCCGATTTATGATCAATAGATTCAGTGCAAGGTTGTGATTTTGAACAAGATAAAAATTTTTAACAGTTGATAACTTGTTCCTCCTTTGAAATCCTATACTCGGACTACAAACAGTCTAATTTGCCATCGACTTCAGCTTTCGCCTTAACAACATTAATGTTTAGTATAGGCTTCTATTCAGTCAAGAAAACAACGCCTAGTATCATTTGTGTAGTAAGAAGGAGCACAGTTAAGACGATGGCAGAGAACTGATGACCTTGACAAATAAAATCTAATCGAACCTGATCCCTAAACTGCACAGTTTTGTAGTAAATTCGCCCATAATTTTGTTTTGTTGCAAGGAAAGTGTTGGACAAGCAGTTGACCCTTGACGTTTACTGAAAGCGGCCTCACTGATAACTGAAATAGGACTATCTGAGTCTAATACCGCCGATAAAGAAACTTTTCCACTAGAAACTGACACTACAGGATGATTAAGATGTTCTGATTGTCTGCCTTCTCTTTGAAAAAGGTGTCCCTAATATCATCACATTGAAGAAAAGTTATTCGTCTCTGCTCTGAATACATGTCACAAAATTTTTTTCCCAAGAAATTGTCACCAGTATTCACTGCCATATCGTTAGTTATGTTCCCTACTACTTGTAGATGTGCACCTGTTTAACATTCACTGTCATCATCTGACAAAGACATGTAACGCAGTTGCGGTAACACAGCAAACAAAAAGGAAATTTCTCACAAACAGATCAAAACTATATAGAAAACTACTAAAATGTTAACAAGAACAGAAAATATTTAAATTACCACTGACAGAATTCAAGGAATTAATGAAAATCCAAGCTTCTGTAATATCACTGTGCAATGAAATACCTACACGCCAGTAAAGGACACAAAGTGGTATATACCTTAAAAAAAAGTCACTTTCTGGCTAACCATATAACACTTCAAGATTCAATAAACAAGAACACTTTTAGCTGCGAGTATATCATTAATAGCAGCAAAGATCAATAGCAAAATAACTTATTCCAAGCACAGCATAACACTACAATACATAAAATGAAAGAATCTTACTTGGCTTACATTCTGTAGCATTTCAAAAGTTCACATCTGAGAATAAAACTCTTTTCACAGTAATGGTGCTCAAAGAATAAACAATAATTCTATTCCTACACAAGCAAACATTAACTCAACTCCAGAACAATTGTCTATATTGTTGCCTTTTAATAAGTAAGTATAACAAACTGCGTTGCTTTAATGGCATACAGTGTAGTCTTACTTCAATTGTTGCATCCCAGATCCTGAAAGTACAGTATCTGATAAGTCAAAGACTACAACCGAAAGTTTAATATATCTGTGGTTGCCGCCGTAATTAACATATACAATGCGTGGAAAAATTGCGCTATCCAAAACTGGCACCAATGTAACTGTAGTGCACGATGGGCCATAGAAGATAACGCTTAACGAAAGCTGCAGAGATGTGTACGGGCGAATAGACGTGCAGCTGTTGAACAAATGACCAGCCAGATGAACCAAGATAAGTGGATCAACGTTTTTTTGTTTTTTTGTTTTTTTTTTGAAATAGGCAATTAGGAAAGGAAGATAAGGAATTTACATTTATTTTCTGCAATACAACGTACAGTCACCAACCACTTTTATTTTACAGTGTGAAAGGTGGCTACACTGTGCCACTGCGCCAGAGAGTGCGCCAAAGAGTACTATTAAGCCGCCTCCACAGTGCTTGTTATGAGATTGTAGAAGTCAGTGGTTGTTGAAAGTTCGTGGCAGTCAGTGCTAGTAGAGAGCACAGTGTGTGTTAAGAGCTCGTGATTGTCGTGAAGTCGGAGTGAGATGTGGTAGTAAAGAGTGTTGCTCCTTGTTTTATGCAGTTATTTGATGGGAGAGATAGCAGATGTTATTGTAATGAGTGCATTTCGTCAATATATATGAAGGTAAAATTTATAATGTTTTTTTTTATTAATTGTCTATCTGAAATAATGTGTCACTACAGGTTCAGTCAACAAAGCATCTGGCTTGTGTTCTTGGATTAGAGTGGAATTCTGGTTTTCTTGCGTAATTATAGTTTTCTAATTTTCTTTTGTCACGTCTGTATAGTTGGTATTTAAAAATTCTTGTCTTGTTGGAAAAGAACCGTGCCAGATGCATACGTTGAGTCACACTCCCACATACAGAACAGTTACATTTGTGCTTGGATTTTGTAGGTTTTTTAGTTGCTGGGGACTTAATTAATTAACTGTGTTTACCCCATCAAATAACTGCATAAAACAAGGAGCAACACTCTTTACTACCACATCTCACTCCGACTTCACGACAATCACGAGCTCTTAACACACACTGTGCTCTCTACTAGCACTGACTGCCACGAACTTTCAACAACCACTGACTTCTACGATCTCGTAACACGCACTGTGGAGGCGGCTTAATAGTACTCTTTGGCGCACTCTCTGGCGCAGTGGCACAGTGTAGCCACCTTTCAAGTACAACATCGCTTTCTTTCAGCTTTATGTTCCCATAGGAAGCAAACTGCTATCAAGATCACAGGTAGGTGGAGGATTGTCTGTTAGCTCCATGGAGCTGCTAGAATGCTTGAAGTTTGCTTAAAAAACAGAAGTCGGATAGATTTCTTCAATGCAGTTAGAAACGTCTTCCTTACGTGCAAATTTGTTTAAATAATAGTGAATTAATTTGGTTCCGTTAAAATATTCATTGTGGTCAGACGTATATCCGCTATCAGTCCGTCGCTCTTGTACGTTCATTGACAGTCCGTTGCGTTTCTACATTCAATATTAGTCATATGAGCTCTTGAAAGCATGTCCGAAGGAGCACTGAATCAAATTATACACATACTGTCCAACACAGACTCTAAACTAATGTATTTCATGCCAATCCCAAGGCACCCTGAGGAGAAAAATAAATTAGTCTCTCTCTGTGCGGGAATCACATAATTCTACGAGAATTATGGGAGGCAAACGCTGCGACATATGGAGATTTGGGTCCTGGAACCGTGCTCGAATAGCCGAAGTGGTCAGGCTGACCGCTCGCGATTAGCGGGAATTCCGGGTTCGAGACCCGATCGGGCACAATTTTCATATGTCTTTAGTGAATTGTATAGTTGTTGTGGTACTGTATTTGCAATTTGCGAATATATTTCACGTGTTTTATATCCTGTTTACAAAGGGCGTCCAAAAAGTTTTGCAGAGACGCCTCTAATTTATTTTTTAATTTTTGCAGGAGGCGAATGAAATTTTTTGTGAACATACTTGGAACATACAGCTATAAGTTGGTGCATAAAAGTATTTTCTTTTATTTACAGGTGAGCCATAATGGACCGTGAAGTAGATGTCAGGTTGCGGCAACGGTCGATGATGGAGTTCCTCTTGAAGGCCGGCGATGACTCTGCCACATCGATTCACAGGAACTTGCTCCCTGTTTACGGGGAGGGCACAGTGGATCGCAGTAGTATATAGCGATGGTTGTAGGGGTTTAAAGAAGAGTCAATCCCCAGAATTTTACTAAAGTGCATTTACATGACGGAAAGAACTTTGTGCCAAATGTATCACAGCTGAAGGAGGCTACATCGAGTAGGCTCAATCTATATCAAAATGTTCCAAGTATGTTCACAAAAAATTTAATTCTCTTCCTGCAACAAATAAAAAAATTAGAGACGTCTGTGCAAAACTTTTTGAACGCCCTTTGTACTTCTGCTTTCATCACCATTATCTAACATCCGCCGCATGGGCTGATTTGACTATATTCTATTAGCCTTGTAATACCTTTGTTGATGCTGTAATCAAGGCACAATCCATCATGTTCAGCTGCTTTTCCAAATCCTTTCCCGTCTCGGCAAACATTAGTTTTTATTTCTACTTCCTGAACTGCAATGACTCTACAAATTTTTCTTTGTTTCCTTTACTCTTTGCTCAAAGTACAGACTGATTAACTTCGGGGATAGGCTACAACCTTACCTCATTATTACTGTCACTGAGCTGCTGTTTTGGCTCACCGTGAGTGGTGCTAGCAGCACGTATCGATATATCACCTATTGGCTTCTGTCTCGGGTTCTTCGGCCGACGTTCATCTAATGATTTTTCTGACGTTTCGGCAGCACGAGTGGCTGGCATTGTCAAAGCTTCACCCTCCATTGCCGGTGGTGAACTGGAGCCGAGCTCGCGGGCGCAGACTATATGTACCTGGCGCGCCAACGTCCGAGGGCTTCTCCGCGGTCATTTCCGGTGCGGTTCTCCTCTTGCTACCTGCGACGGTCGTTCGATGCAGTACGGGAAGCCAGGATCCGTTTAACTTAAGGCTTTCCTCTTTCTTGTTCAAACTGTTCGCGTGTTTTTGTATTTCTACAGCCTCTCTGAACAAGCGCGTGTGATAAGCGGTTCTCTACAGCCAGAACTTCCGTGTCGGCGAATTTTATTACGTGGTCGGTCTCATTCAGTGCGTGGGGCAGGTGGAGAAATCGGCCGTGTCTTTACTCGACTGCTATTCTTCGCGGTCGTTGTCTGTCGTAAGCGAGTTCGGGTCGCGAGTTCAGGCTGCCAGTCAGTTGGAAAGCGTCTGGAGCGCAGTGCGGACCTCCAGTCGGGGAGTTGCAAGGCGGCACTGGTGCAGCCTGGTTGGAGCAGCAGTGAGGTCTGCGTCGACATGGCTCACCCGACCATTGCTGCCACGCATCACTTGAGCCGGGTCACGGTCTTGGCGGATCGTCGGTCGGTCGTCCTATCGGACGACGCGATTTGGCTCGCCGATCGTTCATGAGTCGGCTGTGTGTGTGTGTGTGTGTGTGTGTTTGTTTGTGTTTGTGTGCATCGACTCCCGAGTTCTCTTCGTGTGTGCTTAATTATTGCTGGGTATCGTTCAGGTCTTCATGCAAGTGTTTGTCAGCTTGTGTGCTTACTTGGCATTATTTCCACTGACGATTATTTTAGATGTTGTCGGCATTCTGCTACCAGTCGGTCGGGTGTTGTGGACCAGGCAAGTTATCTCCGCGCAGTGCAGTCGACTCGGTCCACTGGCGATCCCTGCGCAGTGTCAGAGTATGTGTGGAGCTGTCCGATCGCTACGAGCTTCGTGGTTCACCAACCCAGGACGTCAAAGTTGAGTAGTGGTTTCAGCTACCCATGCCACGTCCATTCATGTTGTGTGGTTCATTTCGGTGGTTCGCTGTTTGGGAAGTTTTCCTATGAGCAACTCTGAGTGTTTCTGTTGCTGAAATTTAGCCGCCATACGGTGCAATTAACTATATTGGTTGTCTAATTCAAGTGCACCAGTGGAATTTTCTGCCTTGTGGCCCTTAGTGTTCCGGTTATCTGCCCTGGCCACTAACGTAATTTCAGGCAGCGTTCTTACCTCACCTGTTGTCGCTGTCCAACATGGTGTGTAGTTTACACAGCTAATACATATTTCATTGTGGATAATCACGTTCGTAACTTCTGGTGTTTGAGTTCTCATGTACCGATTGATAGCAAGCAAGTTGTTCTGTCGGTCGGTCCGTGGTTGTCCCCTGGTTGTGTTCCGACGGATCAAGTGTAGTTGGGCTCACCATCTGTCTCACCTAAGTGAACGAGGGCAGACCAACCTCCCTGGAGGCTTCTGAGTGCCGTTTTCTTTATTGTCCTTCTCACCGGTGTTTAATTGTCTGTTTATAATCTATCATAGCCATTGATTAAAAAAAAAATTCTTGCTTTTAATGGATTTTATGTATTTTTGAATTTGGGTTCAAATGGCTCTGAGCACTATGGGACTTAACATCTGAGGTCATCAGTCCCCTAGAACGTAGAACTAATTAAACCTAACTAACCTAAGGACATCATACACATCCATGCCCGAGACAGGATTCGAACCTGCGACTGTACCGGTCGCGCTGTTCCAGACTGAAGCGCCTAGAACCGCATGGCCACTCCGGCCTGCTTGAATTTTGGAAAATCAATTGTGGGCCTTCAGCCACTTAAATCCTTATTAAAATAAAGACATTGCGGCCTTCTACCTTTGAAAGATTGTGGAAATTTATTTTAAAATCTTGAAAATTTTACTGTGGGCATTCAGCCGTTTGTTTTCCATCTTGTTTACGTTTGTCTATTCACCCTTGCCTTGAGGCTCTCAGCCTCGCTGTGTATATATGTGTTAATTGTTTTATTTGCAATTTTAACTGCATGTTTTTACCACTTCAGATTTATCTTGTTGCTTTAAGATTTCTAGTTTGGAGGCCTTCAGCCGTGAAATAATTGTCTTTTTGAAACTCGTAGTTCTAAAGTTTCGGCTATGTGCCGTTCTGTTTAAAAGTGTTAGTAAATTACAATAAATTACAATTTTGAGTGAACCTGACCGACACCTTATTTGGCCCTTTCCACAATCCTAATCACCTGTTTTACCCAGCGAGTTTAGCGGGCGTTTCAGCAATTCATGGATTTCATGTTCCCGAACAACGATGGAATACTTATGGATGACAACGCGCCATTGCACCGGCTCACATTCTGGACAATTCGAACCAATGATTTTGCCACCCCGATCACCGGACATGAACGCCATCGAACACTTGTGGGATATAATCGAGACGTCATTTTAAGCACAAAATCTTGCACCGGCGACACTTTCGGAATTATGGACGGCTATAGATGTAAAATGACTCAGTATTTCTTCACGGGCCTTCCAACGACTTGTTACGGCCATACCACGTCTACTTTATGCACTACACCGTGCAAAAGAAGTTCCGATACGATATCAGGAGATACTCCATGACTTTGGTCACAGCAGTGTAAATGACCGCAGCTAAAATATTTGCATGTATTGTGGAGGAGTTTCATAATACGAAACTGTTGTTTTAGATGAGGTTGATCCAGAGATCGCTACTGCTAAAACATGACTAAAACGACACTCACGTTTGCCAGGCACAATCGCACATTGACAACACACACGTCAAAGATTACAAACTTTTCGTTACAGCAGGCGGACGCTAGCAGCGCGTTGGAGGAGGGGTGCAGGGGGTAGGTGTGGGGGTGGGGGTGGGGCAATTTATGCGACATGAGCATTTAGCGCGCTGGCGCCGCGGCTGAATTGGCGGTCCGATCGAGTTGCCGAAGTTGCGCAACGCGGAAGTTTCCATGTAAAATTCAGGAGGCGGTTCAGAGGAACGGGCGAGCGCTTTCAGGAGAACGTTCGGCGCGCGCTAACGATCATCGATATTTCGATGAAAAGACCGGCAGGGTCTCGATAGCTTATCAGACTACGTCGCCGCTGCCGTTGGCGGCGGCGGTAGCGATTCCCCTGTGGATTTCCGTTTACACGCTTTGTGTTCGCCGTGTAGCATCACAAACAGCGTTTCCTCATACCGGCAAATTGTATCTGTTCTGACCTTTGGCTACAGCGGATCACTGATTGTAATTGCACAGACATCGGTAGATCTACAGCACGAGCAGGTAAAACGAAATACAAAATGGCTCTGAGAACTATGGGACTTAACATCTCTGGTCATCAAGCCCCTAGAACTTAGAACTACTTAAACCTAACTAACCTAAGGACATCACACACATCCATGCCCGAGGCAGGTTTCGAACCTGCGACAGTAGCGGCCGCGCGGTTCCAGACTGAAGCGTCTAGAACCACTCGGCCACAGCGGCCGGCAAAACGAAATATACTGACGGAAAAAAAACTCACAACACCAAGATGGAGCTATGCGACATAAACGGAAGTTCTATTTCTGAAACACGATATCTGTTCAAATTTCGCGCCGGTCGCACAAGAATGGCGCTAGTAACGCCACTCTGAGAATGCAAATCAGATTTGCTTTACATAAACGCTAGAACGGTCTTCACCGTTAGTTACCTTTGAGATTGGATGTGGTGAACCGAAGTCAGTCAAGCGTGCCTTTAACACGACAAAGACGTCATTATCGACGCCTCAGTCAGTTTGAACGAGGTCGTGTGATGGGGCTACGAGAAGCTGGATGTTCGGCGTATGGCTCTCGCGCGTCTTACGGCATCTGCAGCAGCAATTTGAGCAGCGCTTGGCACCACAGTGACGTGAAGAAGTCACAAATGATTACTTCAGGGTCAGACACCCTGAGCGTGTATTCCAGGGTCCCCAAACCACCGTCATTTGTGACTTCAGTGGTGTGAAAGGAGAGCTCTTTGGAGGTCTGTTGTGTTTTCTGATGAAAGCTGGTTCTGCCTCGGTGCCATTCATAACCGTTAGGAGGAGGGCAGTTGAGCGCCTGAACCCAACCTGTCTGCGTGCTAGACACACAGGGTGTACTGGGTGATCAAAAAGTCAGTATAAATTTGAAAACTGAATAAATCGCGGAATAATGTAGATAGAGAGGTACAAATAGACACACATGCTTGGAATGACATGGGGTTTTATTAGAACCAAAAAAATACAAAAGCTCAAAAAATGTCCGACAGATGGCGCTTCATCTGATCAAAATAGCAATAATTAGCATAACAAAGTAAGACAAAGCAGAGATGGTGTTCTTTACAGGAAATGCCCAATATGCCCACCATCATTCCTGAACAATAGCTGTAGTTGAGGAATAATGTTGTGAACAGCACTGTAAAGCATGTCCGGAGTTATGGTGAGGCACTGGCGTCGGATGTTGTCTTTCAGCATCCCTAGACATGTCGGTCGATCACGATAAACTTGCGACTGCAGGTAACCCCAAAGCCAATAATCGCACGGACTGAGGTCTGGGGACCTTGGAGGCCAAGAATGAAGAAAGTGGCGGCTGAACACACGATCATCACCAAACGATGCGCGCAAGAGATCTTTCACGCGTCTAACAATATGGGGTGGTTTTTTTTTTTTTTTTTTTTTGTTCTAATGAAACCCCATGTCGTTCCAAGCGTGTGTGGCAATTTTTACCTCTCTATCTGCATTATTCCGTGGTTTATTAAGTTTTCAAATTTATACTGACTTTTTGAGCACCAAAAAAGGGCCTGGGGTGTGATTTCATATGGGAGCAGAAGCACTCTCATAGCTATTCCACGCATTCTGACTTCAAATTTGTTCTTCAATCTGGCGATTGTACTTATTGTGCTGCCGTTCATGAACAGCATCCCAGGGGGTGTTTCTCAACAGGGTAACGCTTGCCCTCACACCGCTGTTGTAACCCAACATGCTCTACAGAGCGTCGACATGTTGCCTTGGCCTGGTCGATGGCCAGATCCAATCGAGCACATATGAGATATCATGGAATAACAATGCAGCGTCATCCACAAACAGAATTAACCATCCCTGTATTGAACGAACAAGTGCAACACGCATGGAACTCCATCCCACAAAGTGACAGTTGGCACCCGTACAACATACTGCATGGATGTTTTGCATTTTGGGTTCAATATTTTGCCTGTTACACCGGTTATTAATATATTAGCATTTCACATCTGCAGTGATTTATCTTGCACTTACATTAATCTGTGATATTGCAGTGTTAATCACTTAAATATGTTACCAGGGCAAATACATTCCGGAAACTGCGATACTTTACATATATTCTTTTTAGTGTAGCGATTTTTTAAAATGTGACTAGGGTACATATATGAAATGAGAATCTTCATTGAACCATTCAGCAGCTGTATCATCTGAATGGGGAAGTCGGTTAAAAGAAACGACTGTTAATTTATTCCGGTTGTCAAGTATATCCTCTACCCATAATAGTTCACAGGAACTATTTACTTCAGTATCGCTGCAAGATAGACTACTTCTAACAGCAACAAACACGTTAAGTTTATTTAATCTATCCTTTCTGAATACCGTCAGGCTCTTGGTAAAAATTTCGGCTGAATTTATCTCCGGTTTTAGCCGGCTTTCAGTGCCTATAACGACTTGGGCTTCAGTGGTTTCTATTAGTGCCTGGATTTCTTGATCTTTCCAAACACAGCTACATATTACTACAATAATTCCTATGGTTCATACGTCAACCCTTGTCCTGTGTTTGGTCAGCAACCTTTGAGACTGTAACCCTCCTTTGTTCTTTCCCGAGACCCTCTAAGAATATTTCCCATCCCACTCTAGACAGCTCCCACTACCCTTTTACCCGCTTCCTGTGTCTTCCGGACCCCTGACTTATTAAGCGGGAGGCTGTATGGAGCAAGTCGAGGAATCTACTGCCTACCAGGTCGCAGAACCGTCTGAGCCTATGATTCACACCCTCTACTCGGATTTTCACCAAAGGCCCGCAATTAGTCTCTCGACGATGCTCCAGATGGTGTGTTTTTCCCCCATATTGCAAGCAAGACTGGCGTTCTTTACGAATTCAGTTAGCCGTCCGAAACCAGACAGAATGTCTTTTGACTCAAAGCAGCACTCATCTTAATACTGTCGCGAGTTACAACGTGCAGTTGGCTGTGCTTCGTGCTCTTCATAACATCTAGAAAACCATTCCACATCTTGGATGATTCCCCCTGGCATGCGCACGACGTGCACTCTGGACTTCTTCCCCTCCTTGGCAGCCATGTTCCTAAGGGGTCCCACTATGCGCCTAACATTTGAGCTCACAACTACAAATAATCCCATCCTACGTGACTGCCTGCGTCTTGCAAGCTGAGAGGCTTCCCCTGAAACAAGACAAGCGACCGCTTCTAGCTCAGGATCTATATCAGCCACAGGTAGCGCCTTCAAACTGTTTGTCAAACGAACTGTGGGGTAATTCGATTGCTTCCAAGCAAAGTCTCTGTTTGCCATACCTTGGGACGGCCTGACACTCGACCAGTGTTTATTGACTCCGAGGCCCCTATCTCAACTTCAGTGTGGGCAGTAAGTGGGGCATCAACAGTAGCAAACCGACTGGGGGACACGTGGGACATGCTGGACGTCCCTCAGATCTCCACGTGTAGTCACCTACAATGATGCCCTTTGGTAACAGCCTCAAGCTGCGTGACCAAAGCCAGCACTGCATGAAGATGTAAACGAAGAGTCACCACCTCAGCCTGCATCTGAACTCGGCAGCCACAGGTTATCATTCAGTAGGGTCCTAGATTTGTATATTCAGTTATACACTCATAAGTTAAGAAGTTTGGTAGTTATTATGGCTATGCTTATTCTGCCTCGTGAGTAAGATCGGAAGGGAGGCAGCTGGTTACTGGTTTAAGTAAGATTATGATAACTGAAATTTCTAAGAAAGAACAATAATTAAAAAACTTGCAAAAGTTGAGTTTTTAAAATATTAAATTGTAAATTTCATTATCAGCATTGGTTCGATTGTAATATTATTTTTAAATATTGTTTTCCTTAAGGAAATTATTTCATTGGGAGTGTTTACACTGTATCGGATGACTGATTGGAATGTTGTTGTTGGGTTATCAGTGACAAAGTTTGGTGAGCCTTTGTAATTTTGAAACAAATGTTTAAATTACTGAAGTCCTCTTTATTCAGTCAATCGATCTACTTTTTCCATTGAGGTCCAGACATCTGTAATAACGTGAAGAGATGAAAACACAGTGGAATGGAACACTCGCGAACAGCAACACTTGGACTTGCTTCTTAACTGTCGGTGTATCCGTCCTGAATTAGTCCAATATCAAACAGCACGGTAATCACATCATGCACATCTTTGCCAAAAGCTATTTCAATCCACTGTATTTAAACCACTTTAATGAAACTCCACGTTCTCACGTCGATGACAGGTCAGGAAAGAACTTACGACTGTGGAAACATCTGTTTTGGAAAATACGAATGGGTGTTTTTTTTCTTCTACCACTTAGGCTTCTGTAGTATTAACCTTCAAACGTCGATTGTAGAGAAATGCAGAGCTTTACAGATAAATAAATAGTGTCAAACGACGAAAGTGCAATTTTTTCAGAAAATACGCTTTCAGTGCTACTGTGCTCTCGCTACTTTAATGCATGTCCCTAGACTTTATCCAAGTGTCACTTCACGGAGAAAATGGTTTAGATATTCATTATTAGATGGTGCACGATCTTTGTGCCAGATAGGGCTTCTCTGGGGATTTTCAAATGCCATGAGTCAAGGTCTGCCACATTTAGTTGATGAACAGTTCCTGTGGTAAGCATGTAAGCTTTTGTTTGTGTTAATAAAACATTTTTGTAATGGAAGAAGATAATTTAGGCTCCAAAAATAGTAAAGAAGGCAAAAGTGTTGTGTTCAAAGAGTCTCACACTCATCCGTCTCAAGTACACACATCAAACAAAGTTTTGCATCACATCGGTTCTCAGAACTCCTGAAGATAGACGTTGACTGTGGATATTGATTGTATCACAGTCCCTTTGACTGTTCAGAGATGTCACTAAACCCGCCCACTGCAGTCATGAACTGTGCGGCTCGTCCCGGCGGAGGTTCGAGTCCTCCCTCGGGCATGAGTGTGTGTGTTTGTCCTTAGTATAATTTAGGTTAAGTGGTGTGTAAGCTTAGGGACTGATGACCTCAGCAGTTAAGTCCCATAAGATTTCACACACATTTGAACAAACCCGCCCAACGATGTAAACAACCATGCATGATCAGCGCCTATTAGACAGCCGATCAGTTCTAGTCATTCCACCAGGAAGGAGGTACATGACTCGTGTTGTCTGTAATTCAACCATGCCTAGACGGTCAATACCTCGGTTCCATCGCGTTCGCATTGTTCCTTTGTGCCAGGGGGGGCTCTCAACAAGGGACGTGTCCAGGCGTCTCGGAGTGAACCAAAGCGATGTGGTTCGGACGTGGAGGAGACACAGAGAGACAGGAACTGTCGATGACATCCCTCGCTCACGCCGCCCAAGGACTTTCATTGCAGTGGATGACCGCTACCTACGGATTATGGCTCGGAGGAACCCTGACAGCGACGCCACCATGTTCAATAATACTTTTCGTCCTTCCACAGGACGTCGTGTTACGACTCAATCTGTGCGCAATAGGCTGCGTGAAGTGCAGCTTCACTTCCGACGTCCATGACGAGGTCCATCTCTGCAACCACGACACCATGCAGCGCGGTACACATTGCCCAACAACATGCCGAATGGACCGCACAGGATTGGCATCTTGTGCTCTTCACTGATGAGTATCGCATACGCCTTCAACCAGACAGTCGTCGGAGACGTGTATGGATGCACCGCAATCAGGCTGAACGCCTTAGACACACTGTCCAGCGAGTGCAGCAAGGTGCAGGATCCCTGTTGTTTTGCTGTTTTGGTGTGGCATTAAGAGGGGCCGACGTACGTCTATGGTGTTCATGAAAGGCGCCGTAACGGCTGTACGATACGCGAGTGCCATCCTCCGAACGATAGTGCAACCATATCGGCAGCATATTGGCGAGGCATTCGTCTTCATCGACGATAATTCGCGCCCCCATCGTGCACATCTTGTGAACGACTTCCTTCAGGATAACGATATCGCTCGACTAAAGTGGCCAGCATGTTCTCCAGAAATGAATCCTATCGAACATGCCTGGGATAGATTGAAAAGGGCTGTTTATGGACGACGTGATCCACCAACCATTCTGAGGGATCTATGCCGAATCGCCGTTGAGGAATGAGATAATCTGGACCTACAGTGTCTTGATGAACTTGTGGATAGTATGCCACGTCGAATACAGGCATGCATCAACGCCAGAGGACATGCTACTGGGTATTAAAGGTACCGGTGTGTACAGCAATCTGGACGAACACCTCTGAAGATCTCGCTGTATGGTGGTACAACATGCAATGTGTGGTTGTCATGAGCAATATAAAGGACGGAAATGATGTTTCTGTTGATCTCTGTTCCAATTCTCTGTACAGGTTACGGAACTCTGAGAACTGTGGTGAAGCAAAACTTTTTTTGATGAGTGTAGTTATTGAAAACTTTCTGTTGAATAGGTGAATGGAAGAAAGGCAATGTATTCATAAGGAGATAGACGGTTGTTCATGTGTTCCATTCCGTACTTCATCTGAAAGAATAGCCTTGTTTATCAGTGGCGAAACGGAAAGATCTTTTCATGATGCAGCCAATTCTTTCTGAACAATACAGGGGTTCCAGCAGTACAGATAGTAATATCTGATTCCAAAAATGGAGTTGTGCAGGAAACAGAAGTCAATAGTGAAAGACCTGTGTTTGAATTTAATTCCGTTATTCTACTGTAAAACGTTTAAAATATATGAGAAATCGTTCTACTAGTTAAAACATTACTGCTGTATTTTTGTACTTGTCTTGCATAAAAAATCTTACTGTCTCAGTATTAATGGCACCTGAAGCAACAGCTTTCTTTTTGGCTCTTAGAACCACTCAGTTCCCTGGTATGACACATAGAGCGTTCTCAACAATGTATTTATTTTCTAACTTCTCTCTTCATTTTCTGCAGAGCGGAGGTGCGGGGCGTAATTATGTGTTACCAGAATACCTTCTCAGAGTTTTGGATGCAATGTACGAAAGAGATACACTGTTGCCTGATTCTCCTGACAAATGTGAGATCTGACATTTCCACAATTCAAATGACATTAGTGGGTGGTAGAACACAACGAGTCTCAAAGTATTTCAAACCCACTGTTGTTCAGTTTCAGCTTTTCGAGCTGGTGTACCTCCCTCGAAAGAATAGTTTTCGTAAAACAATTGTGTGAAAACACACAGCATTCTCGGTTATAATATCGTTTTCAATCCAGATACAGAAGGACCTGAACGTAAGTTAATGTAAATGTGTATGTATTCTTAATTACAGGTTTGTTCTGCGGATTGGAGAACTTCGCGATAGATAATGTATTTCTCATTCAAGCAGTAGAGTGAGTAACATCATTAATTCACGACTGTAGTGTTAGATGTTCGACTGAGGTAGTGGTTTCAGCGAGCCGTTTACCTGGGCTGACACTTGTGTGCAGGAGTACAACTTCTGACACACTCATATTACACCGGGCGGAAGGTGTCAGTTAAGGAAATACTGTCTGACGTATCCTGAGGGTGCGTTCATGCTGCCGCTGCTCGCAGGCGATGACAAGTCAAGTCGAGAGAGTCCTCCCGGCCCATTTAACGCTCTCCGTCGCAGCACGCAGCGCTGCTCGCGACGATCCACGGAAGGCGACGGTATCGAGCTGGTTTGCGCATCGCGTAACGATCAACGGCGTCTGTCTTGAAATTTGAGCTGTTATTGACTGCATCAAGGTCACTTGAGCCGTGCCGTGTTTGACTGCTGCTCGTTGTGTGCTGTTTCTTGGCAATATAAGTCAAAGTATTGTTTGTTGAGAGCTGTGAGGACAAAGAATGACAACTATGAGTGACGATTAAACAGGTACTTATTGCAGCCGTTTTTGAACGAAAAGTCATCTGGGACCAGAGGCATGAGGAACATCACGGCCCCTTTGTATTGGAGAAGTTGTGGAAAGAAATTGTTATGAAATGCGGAACACGTAACTTACACTTGAGTGTTGTTTATTTCATGAGGCAATGTTTTCTTCCTTAACGTAAAATTCAAACAAATTCCTTATTTCGACAGCGTTGCTCCTTCTTCTTGTGTGAACCTCAAGAAAGTATTGTTTGTTGAGAGCTGTGAGGACAAAGAAAGACAACAATGAGTGACGATTAAACAGGTACTTATTGCAGCCGTTTTTGAGCGAAAAGTCATCTGGGACCAGAGGCATGAGGAACATCACGGCCCCTTTGTATTGGAGAAGTTGTGGAAAGAAGTTGTTATGAAATGCGGAACACGTAACTTACACTTGAGTGTTGTTTATTTCATGAGGCAATGTTTTCTTCCTTAACGTAAAATTCAAACAAATTCCTTATTTTGACAGCGTTGCTCCTTCTTCTTGTGTGAACCTCAGGAAGTATGTCTGTGTGTTCTGTAATATTCAGTGATGATGATGATTGGTTTTTTGGGGCGCTCAACTGCTCAGTCATCAGCGCCCGTACAAAGTCCCAACTTTTTACGCAGTCCAATTTTTATTCACAGCCCAATCTAGCCACTGTCAGGAATGATGATGATGATAAAGTTATAAGGAAAACATCCAGCCCCCGGGCAGAGGAAATACCCAACCCGGCCGGGAATCGAACCCGGGACCCCGTGATCCAGAGGCAGCAACGCTAGCCACTAGACCACGAGCGGCGGACGTAATGTTCAGTGCGTTTCATTTGTCTATAATGATATTGTGGACAATGCAAACGGCTTTTACAATCAATTCCGCTGTCTCGACCTTCGTTTCAGTAAATGTGTTTAGTATTTGTCACTTTGATGCAGCAATTCCATAAGCACATCAACTGTTTTTTTGGGCTCGTGAAAGGGGGCTCCGTTGAACATCTCTCTCGAATCGTCCAGACTTTTTCTGACGTAAGGTTTCATCAGGTTTCTTCTCCTATAAAGACAAAGGATGCATTAATAGCACGAACTGGAAGGCAGTCGTTTTCAGGAATGTGAAGCGTACAGGACAGGCGTCCTGAAAGTGTCACCATTACTTTGATTCCCATGTGTTCCAACGTCAATGAAAGCGACTTTATGGTCTTCGTCACACACAGCCTGCAGATCTATTGAAGAGTAGCTTTTATAATTAAAGAACATGGATCCCGACCATTTAGGGCTTAGAATTTTGATATGCGTCCCATCGATGGAAACTATACAATTCGGGGACGCCCACTTCTTGAAGAAAATATCAGCTATTTCTTTGAATTCTTTCTCCGGTGGTGGCTTCATGTGTAATGATTGTAAGTGAGCCGTGCATCTTCTATTACGGTACTGCCGCCTCGTTTTCTTATTCCATTTACTGGCGTTACTGACTTCCTGCCTTACTTGCCTGTAGGCGGCAGCAACAGCGCGTATCGGTAAGTGCACTGTCGTACCATCTCTGGGGCGACCGATAGTATTCCCGGGTCGTCGTGTGTCTGGCAGTCAGTTCGGGACGGACCAGCAGTGCAGTAGGGACTCAGCAGCAGTGAAGTCGGCGACGGAGCGCCGGTGAGGCGCCGACAGCCAGTGCTCGCCGACCACTGGCGACACACATGAACTGTCCTGTGGAGGGAGATTGGAGCGGGACGACCGTTGGTTGGTCGTTCGGTCGGTCGTCTCATCGGCCGACGTATATTTGGTCCTTTCATCGTTTCCAGGCATGGAAAGTTGGTCGGTTGGTGTGGAGCAGCGAGGAAATCTCAAAATGGCTCTGAGCACTATGTGACTCAACTTCTGAGGTCATTAGTCCCCTAGAACTTAGAACTAGTTAAACCTAACTAACCTAAGGACATCACAAACATCCATGCCCGAGGCAGGATTCGAACCTGCGACCGTAGCGGTCTTGCGGTTCCAGACTGCAGCGCCTTTAACCGCACGGCCACTTCGGCCGGCGAGGAAATCTCAGCTTCGAGTAGTTTGGCGGAAGCTGCTGGCGGCGTCCACGCGCGGTCGGAGTGAGTGGTGCTGTTCCCGTTGCTACGAGGTCTGTGGCTCACCGATGTTTCATCATCATGATGCTATGTTTTACTCGGTCTTGTGTAGCTTGAGACCAATACGCTGAGAGGAAGGCATGATAAAATTCTGCTTCACTGTGACAATCGTGAATGACCGATCGCATTCTTACAGCTGGTTCATTCTCCAAGTAGCCACACATAAATTCTAACCTGTGCTCCAATGACCAGTTGAGAGGAAAACAATGAGAGAATTGATGGAGCCACGCTTGTGGATGAATGTCGTTGGCAGAATTCTTAAACGTTTTGAATTTACGTGTAGTAATGAACAGCTTATAGTCAAAATCATCATGTCGGCGAGTAGCATATCGGTCATTGTTACGTCGTGCCGGCGGTTCCATCTCAAAATTCGGTGCACATTGCCAATTTCTTTCATAACTTCCGAAATGCCCTGTGTTATTATTTTGCGGCTTTTCCGTATTTCTAAGTCCCTCTTCCCGTGTTGGAGCGCGAGTGACCTCTGAAATATGTAATTCTTGTATTGCCTGCGTCAACTGATCTTGTACTTCCCGGATTTCTCTTTGGTGTTGCGTATTAATTTGATTCAGATTTTGTTTCAGTTTCCTAATTTGTTCGCTCTCTTCTGTGTCATTAAAGACTACCGGTTTTGTGTCATTCAGATTATCATCTACCTTCGTAGATAAATTATTTAGCTGATCCGAAAGTTCAACTACTTTCTCTGATAATGAACTAATTTCCTCCATGTGTCTTTCTGAACCAATTTTCAGAGTATCTACTGTGTCCTTTAAGTTTTCTTGAGTTTTTGCAAGTTGCATAACCGAATCGGTAGATGCAACTGAGTCAATTTTAGCTTGCAGGGTCTCATAATTTTGCAGTTCTTTTATGGCTGCTTCGTGATTCTGTAATGCATTTTCATGACGCGAAAAAATAGGTTGGAAATGCTCACAAATTTGTGTTTTTACGTCATTACAGACTTTTTGACATTTCGATTCAATGTTATGTAACTCAGTAGTTAAATCTTCACGTGTTTGTTCAAGTGTGGTGTCTAACTTTTGAAGATTTTGTTCCACTGTGTCTAACTTTTGTAGCCTTTGTCCCATTTGTTGCATTAACTGTAATAACAATGCACTGGTGTCTGAAACATGTTCCTCAGTGCTTTTAGGCAGTGAAGTTGCACCGGCAACATTCACATTTTGACAAGCAGAAAATGTGTCTTGACTCATTTGAGAAAACGGTGAGAACACAAAACCTGAGTCTACAGTATTTGCAATATTGTGCTCTGTCATTCCCAGTTCCTGAGGCGAGCTGTTGCTGACCGATCGATCGATAATGCTTCCCTGTTCACTACCTGTTTCTCTGTCTACACCATTATTTAACGCCCGCTCCATTTCCCTATGCACAGTTACCAAATTACTACTTTGAATGTCTGTTAATTCATTACACAGTGGCGCTAGCACACTGCTTTCGTCTTCGCTGTCATTTCTCAGTTTACTTTGGAGCCTAGTGTTACGCTTTTCACACGCCATTATAGTCACAATATTTCACACGACAACACAGAAAAACACAATTTGAAGAGCAAAAATAGGGGAACACATTAACATAGCACTGGAAATAATATCTAGTTAGTTGCAAGCGCAGCTGCGAAATACTTGGTGCAAATTTACATGCATGCCAAAACTGTTTTACTGTACAACAATGAAAGACTGCAACTACAAAGGAGATTCTCTCTACAATTACGCACTAGCAATAAACTAAAGCTACACTAATTACACAAACTACAAGAAAAAAATCAGAAGATTCCAGTGAGGTATCCTCGGCTAAGGGTCGACATATGAAACGTCCCCTTTGAAAAATTGTACATGGCTGTGCTTAACCTGATACACAATATTTTTTCTTTTTAGCGCAACGCAATCTGACTTTCAAAAATCCATACAAAAGAATGGCCCTGACTAACATTAACCTATACGTTTCACAAATCACTTACCTCACAAAAATCTTGGTTACTCGAACTACCGCAATACAGCGAGCACCACTACTGCCAGCTAAATAAAAGATTCAAACTACGGAAGGCACTAACTACTGATAGGGATAGTTAGCAAATGAAAGATATTAATAGAGAACAAACAATATATTTACCTTAATATCATCAAAAGTCATAATATATATAGGAGTTCATAACATCCATTCTTACAAATATCAAAACTCCGCCATTTCTCTCTCCACATCCACCACTGCTGGCGGCTCACCTCCAACTGCGCAACGCTACGCGCTGTTCACATCCAGCTGCCGCTGCCCAACACTACAATGGCAGACAACAATGAAAACTAGACACAGACTGCACACAGCACAGCCAGTGATTTTTATACAGAGCGCTACGTGGCGTTACCAATAAGAAAACCTAAACAGCCTACTTACACAGTGGAGTTTAAGTGTACTTGGTTATTCTGAATTCAAATGCACCAGCGGAATCTTCTGCCTTATGGCCGTTAACGTTCCGGTTACCTGCTCTGGCCGTTGACGTAAATTCAGGCAGTGTATTTTCCTCATCTTGTTGTCGCTGTCCAGCATAGTGTGTAGTTTGACAGCTCAATTGGTTGTGGCCGCCAATACTTTCTACGTTGTTCCATTGAACTCCCTGTTGTGTGCTGGTCGGGTGGAGCGGAAGTTATCTTGTCGGTGGGTCCGTTGACTGTCTGTCGGTTGGGTTGTCGTCGGATCGAGAATGGTTCGGCCGACTGCCTGTGTCACCTAAGCGAGCGTTAGTGTTTGAATTCCTGGCCGACCCTCGGAAAATTCTGAGCGCCATTGAGTTTACTGCTTTTTCTTATTTGTTCATTTTTTGTATTTGTATGGCTTTTAGCCAATTTTTTTTTTAAATTAAGGTTGTCTTACCCTTAAGGTGTAAGATTGTTGGGGCCTTCAGCCTAAATTAAAGAACTGTTTTAAGATAAGGCCTTTTGCTTTTTAAAAATTTACTTTGGGTTTGAGTCTAAGAGATGGGACTTCAGCCGATTTTTTAAAAAATTAAAGTTCTTTTGGTCTTAAGGTGTGAGATTGTTTGGGCCTTCAGCCTAATTGAAAGAACTGATTTAAAATAAGGCCTTATGCCTTTTAAATTTCTGATTTTGGTTTGAGTTTTAAGTTATTGGTTTTCAGCCGATTTTTAATTAAAGTGGTCTGGCCTAAAGGCATGAAATTGTATGGCGTATTCAGCCGGTAATTAAGTTCCAAAAATTAATGCTGTGTTTTTTGAAAATTTTCTTTTCTCTAGTAATGTTTGGTCAAATAAAGTTGTATGTTCGAGTGTAATTGACATCCCCTTATTTTGGCCGCTTTCCAGAATTTAAACTACCTGTCCTGTCCTGCGGATTTAGCAGGGCTTCTCAGTAAGGTTTGCCACAACACCTAAACTCTGTTTGGCCATCATAGAAACAGTACTTAAATTCTTCTGGTGGGTTTGGATACGAGTTCCCGGTTGCAAAGAACCTGAAACAAACTTATGTTTCTTTCTTCTGTGTGTCTATACAAATACATTGTCTGCTTGATAGAATTGGTTTTTCTATAATATTTCCACAAAGATATTTTACTGGTGATTCCAGCAGTATGAGAAGTTAAGAAAAATATAGAAAATTCTTCGACAGCAGTTCACAGAAAGATTGAACAAGCCTCCTGAATACACTTCATGCGATACTGCTCACACAGATCCACTATAGTGGCCGTATTTCGACTCTGTGTTGTTTCTACGAGACAATTCTGAACCTAGAACAACTATTGGAAACTTGAATCCAGTTGAATCGAGTGATAACACTGAACAAATCAGCGACTACAAGCCTGATTCTGGTGATACTCACAGAAACCGACACCATCTTTAGTCCACTGTCATCTGATCACCAGAACATACCACTTGCCTCGACAGTAGCTGGAAATTTAGGTCACAGGTAGAGACAGCGACTTTTAGATCCAATTCCCATTCAGTTAATAGAAATAGAAAAACATGAGTTGCGTATCCACAAAGAAAGAGAATCACGGTAATTGCATAAAAATGATGAAAATCTTGCTTTCTTCATGTGTCTTCTTCCTCCCGTGAAACGCACGACTCCTTTCGACAAAATGTCATTCAGAATAGATGTATAGAAGCTTATTATGGAACGAGTATACAAGATCATTGGATCGAAACTACAGGAGGAGTGCTATAGCTACCCATCACTCTACAGGTTTTTACCCTTCGACATCTGCATTAAACATTAGCAGCCACCATGGATCAAGCGATTTTGCTTCAGAAGCAGCGCGTCGTGACCAACACTCACGGCTCTTGTGTACGTACTTTACACTCTGGTGTCACTCTTGAAACTCGTGGCCGTAGAGACTACCATCGCCCAGATGAAACTGGAGCAGGTTTTGTGAATATCACAGACCTACATTGGAATTGTGCTTAAAAAAGGGACCAAGTAAAAAATTTTTTATATCTTATTTCACTTTTTAATGTAGTTAGAACTGATTAAAACAAAACTGCGAGAAAAATTCTTATTTTTATTATTAGTTTTTGCTGATATAAAAGCTGTTAGAAACCTTGTAACTTACATTCATCTACCAGAAAAATATTAAATAGGATCTGTCATTAATTAGATGTGACATGTTTGAAGTTAGTACCACAGTTTCACCTGACACTTTATTTACTTCAAGGACAAAATCTACTTGTGACAGATGCTAGATGTGGTACATAAAGTAGATATAAATGAAACGTAGCAAAGTATTACCTCAAAGTCAGCACCAGTCGCTCCTCCACGGAAATAGCATTAACATTTTCATCTGTTTAGCCATTGGTCCGATAATATTTGAGATGTTGAAAAATTAGTTGCGTCATTCGCAACTGTGTGAAAAAGCACTCTGGATATTTTTGAGCTTGTGATAGAACCGGTGAAAGTATCCACACTTTGGACGTTCTCCACTCATAGGATACACTCCATACTCCCTCTTTTTCTCCTTGCCAGTAACTACATCTTTGCAGCGAACCAATCACTATCACTGTCGTCAGACGATGCAGGGAACATGTTTTACGCTTCACACCACTGTCAGTAAACGCACACTGTCAGCAATATGAACAGATGCAGGGTTAACTACTCGCGTCTGCAAGCGAACAGCGATGTGCCACCGGCGAGGCTACAGAGTAAACGCACCGAGACTCCCGAGGAGCTGCGAGGTGCGATGTGCCAAGGGCGTGCAGCGAGATGGGAGCTGCGGGGATGCAGCATGAACGTACCGTAAGCCGTTGCCCGCTGAGAGACCGATCTCCTGAAGAGCCCACGTTGTGTTGCTGAGTTAAAGTAGAGCGGGAGCTGAAGCACTGTCGTCCCATTCATGGACAACCTGGTAGCAGCTGATCTCGAGGAAGATCTGTTTGGGTCCGAGAGAAATGCAAGAACTTGCCAGAAAATACTAACTCCCTGACTAATCTTAGTGAGCGGTGCACCGCTCGCGGTTAACCCATTTATTGTTTGTCATCTTCTATTACGATACTGCCGCCTCGTTTTCTTATTCCATTTACTGGTGTCACTGTCCTACCATCTCTGGAGTGACCGATAGTATTTCCGGGTCGTCGTGTGTCTGAGAGACAGTTCGGGACGGAGTAGCAGTGCAGTCGGGATGCAGCAGCAGTGAAGTCGGGGGATGGGGCGCCAATCAGGCGCCGACAGCCAGTCCTCGTGTAATGTCTCTTGCAGCGGTCTCTCCGTGATATTTTCAGAAATTTTATAAATTATATAACTCAGTACATATCTCGAAATATCTCTTCTTATCTTACCGATTCCTAAACTTTAATATACGATGATTATCAATGCAAAGTAGTTTCAAGACCTATTATTCCTTGGAGCGTCCATTTACTCCATGGAATAGCTTCTCTGTTATCTACGTTTTCTCTTATGAAAAGAAGGAATGCTTGCCGATTAGCCGTGCAAGAAGGAGGATGTATATGTATGTATTGTTGAGCTAGTCACCATCTTGATGAGATTCTGTATGAGAAGGAATTTAATACATGAACTAAACTAAAGTAAGTGTGTTCGCGTATTATTTAACTGATTATTATTGACAGTGTCTGCTTACTACGCTGTGTTGCACGGGATCATTGGGGAACGTCTGGTTTACACTGGACGAACCTGCCGTTTTGTATGCTCAAGATGTCCAGTTACTTCAAATAAATAGGCTAACACGGTCTTACCAGCAGATCTCCGGTCTTCCCCATGTGATCACCGAAAGTTAATTATTTTTACAAACGTTTTCAGGAGATCGACTGACAATTTTCGTCGCACCGAGACTTAGAAATTGCTTCACTGCCTTATGGAATTTAAGTTAAGGTCAATTTAATCAGGATAAAACAGTATTGAACTGTGTGAATGTGACAAGCCCGCTTTGTGAATGAAAATTCCCTTAACATACGCATGTTTTTACTATCCTGATCAGTGAAGCTAAATCAGGCCGGTGTGAAAGAGGTTTTTAAATTTTTTGAACCCCAGACAAAAAAAAAAAAAAATATTAAACTCGCCGACCGCTGGCGACACACATGAACTGTCCGACGGAGGGAGATTGGGACGGAACAACCGCTGGTTGATCGTTCAGTTGGTCGTCTCATCGGCTGATGTATACTTGGTCCTTTCATCGTTTCTCGGCATGAGGAGTTGATCAGTTGGCGTGCAGCAGCGAGGAAATCTCAGTGGCGCGTAGTTCGGCCGTTCTCGCTGGCGGCCTCTATGCGTTGTCGGAGTGTGTGGTGCTGTTCCCGTTGCTACGAGGTTCGTGGCTCACCGATCCTGGACATGAAAGTTGAGTTTTGACTTAATCTACCAGCAAGTCACGACTGTTCACATTGTGTCGTTTGGATTTCGTTGTCGGCTGTTGGGATATTCCCGCTAGCAACAACGTGTGTTTTCAAGTTGGCAAATTTTAGCCGCCCACCGGTGGAGTTTAACTGTACTTGGTTATTTGAATAGAAGTGCGCCGGCCGTGCTGCCCGTGCGGTTCTAGGCGCTACAGTCTGGAACCGACCGACCGCTCCGGTCGCAGGTTCGAATCCTGCCTCGGGCATGGATGTGTGTGATGTCCTTAGGTTAGTTAGGTTTAAGTAGTTCTAAGTTCTAGGGGACTGATGACGTCAGAGGTTAAGTACCATAGTGCTTAGAGCCATTTGAACCAATACAAGTGCACCAGTGGAATCTTCCACCTTGTGGCCGTTAACTTTCTGGTTACCTGCCCTGGCCATTGACAAAAATTCAGGCAGTGATTTTCCTCATTATGTTGTCGCTGTCCAGCATGGTGTGTAGTTTGACAGCTCAATGTATAATTGGTTGTGTGCGCCAATACCTTCTACGTTGTTCCACTGAACTCTCTGTTGTGTGCTGGTCGGGTGTGTCCCTTGACTGTCTGTCAGTTGGGTTGTCGTCGGATCGACAATGGTTGGGCCGACCACCTGTGTTTGAATTCCAGGCCGACCCTCAGAACTTCTGAGTGCCCTTGGGTGTACTGGCTTTTCTTGTTTGTTCTAGTTGTTTGTACTTGTATGGCTTCTAGTCGATTTTTAGAGTAAGATTGTTTTATCCTTAAGGCAGCAGATGGTTTGGGCCTTCAGCCTTTGTTTTACGAAAAGCCTTTGGAATTTTTAAAATCAACGTTGTTGAGTGTTGGGCCTTCAGCCGATTTTGAATGTAGGTTGTTTGCTCTTAAGGTTTCAAATTCTTGGGGCCTTCAGCCTAATTAAGGAACTGTTTTAAGATAAGGCTTTGCCTTTTAAATTTCTGATTTTGGTTGAGTTTTAAGTTATTGGCTTTCAGCCGGTTTTTAAATTAAAGTGGTCTTACCCTTGTACGGCGCATTCAGCCGCTAATTACGTTCCAAAACTAAAGCTGTTCTTTATTTTTAATTTTCTTCTTGGTTCATGTAATGTTTGATCAAATAAAAGGTTGTATGTCCGAGTGTAACTGACAGCCGCTTATTTTGGCCCCTTTCCACAATTTAAACTACCTGTCCTGACCTGTGAGTTTAGCAGGGTGTCCCACTTAGACCATACGATAGTGAAAGGCAGACCTACATTTATAGCACTAATCTTCTAGCAATCTTTGAAATTCTGATGGTAGGAGGGTCGAATTACGGAGAGCGAAAATTTCTTCACCACTTGCACAGAAACCAGACTATAGTTACGAGGGAAACCGTAGCTGAGAAGGCAGTGAGACAGGGCTGTAGCATATCCCCTAAGTTATTCAATCTGGGCACTGAGCAAGGAGTAAAGGAAACAAAAGACAAATTTGCAAACGTATATAAGTTAACAGAGAACAAATAAGGTCTCTGAGGTTTGTTGACGACATTGCAATTCTGTCAGAGACGGTAAAAGAACTTTTTTTTTAAATTATTGACTTCTGGAGCGTGCCCATACAGCCATGTCAACGCTGGAAATATGGTTGCACTGTTCGTTTTTACAATGAAGATTAAAAAATTGGAAATTTGTGGTAGGACGAAACTGCTGAGGTCATCGGCCCCTAAGGTTACACACTACTTAATGTAACTTAAACCAATTTATACTGGCGACAACACAGACATCCATGCCCGAGGGAGGAGTCGAACCTCCGACGGGGGCAGCCGCGCGATCCGTGACAAGGCGCCCAAGACCACGCGGCTACCCCGCGCGGCAATGAAGATTAGTGTAAGTGGTACCTTGATACGAAGTTAAATGTAAAAGGACTTGGAAGAGCAGTTGAACGGAATGAATAGTGTACTGAAAAGAGAGCTGTATCAACAAAAGTAAAACATGAGCAATGGAATACAGTCGCGCTAAATCAGGAGATGCTGAGGGAATTAGATTAGGAAGTGAGACTCTAGAAGTGGTAGGTCAGTTTATACATAAAATACCTCATAATGGTCGAGGTACATAGGAATAATACGTAGACCGACTACAGCAAGAAAAGCATTTCTGGAAAAGACCATTTGTTAATGTCTTATATAAATGTTAGGTGGTATTTTCTGACATTATTTGTCGGGAGTGCAGCATTGTCAGAAAGCTAAACGTGGACGATAAGCGGTTCAGATGAGGAAGCTAACAGAAATTTTTGAAATGCGGTGCTACAGAAGAATGCTGAAAATTAGATGAGTACACCGAGTAGTTAATGAGGAGTTACTGGATCGAATTGTTGAATAAAATTATTGCAGTGCCCGGCTAAACAGAGGGGATCGGTTGTTGGGACACCTCCGGAGGAGTAAAGGAGTAGTCAGTTTGGAAACAGAAGGAACTGTGAGAAGTAATAACTGTAGACGGAGGCATAGGGATTAATAAGGAAAGTCAGTGCAAATGCACGTCTGTTTCTATTGGTATTCACAGATGAAGAGGCTTGTGCAGTGTAGACTGGCGTGACTACCTGCATCGGACTGCAGAAGACCCCTGCAACACAGACAGAAGTTGTGTAAGTGGTAGGAGGTAATGTATCGGCCTTATTTGTTGGTCACTTCTGATAGACGTCGACCTGTCAGCCCACGCCACCACGCCTTTTTGGGGATTTTGGAAAATGCTCCTGTCGCGGATCGAATGCTCGCGGCTCTTGCGACCTCCAATCTGGACGAGGTTTTTCGGCGCATTCTCAGATTCGGCTAGGTGAATACCGGGCTGGTACCAACATCCTACCTCAGTTACACTATCCGCAAATACCCTATGTGATCAAAAGTATCCGGACATTCCTAAAGACATACGTTTTTCATATTAGGTGCATTGTCCTGCCACCTACTGCCAGGTACTACATATAATTAGACATCATGAGAGAGCAAACCGGGGCGCTCCGCGGATCTCACGGACTTCGAACGTGGTCAGGTGATTGGGTGCCACTTGTGTGATACGTCTGTACGCGAGATTTCCACACTCCTAAACATTCCTATGTCCACTGTTCCAGATGTGATAGTGAAGTGGAAATGTGAAGGGACACGTATAGCACAAAAGCGCACGGGCCGACCTCGTCTGTTGACTGACAGAGACCGCCGACAGTTGAAGAGGGTCGTAATGCGTCATTGGCAGACTTCTATGCAGACCATCACAAAGTAATTACAAACTGCATCAGCTTCTAGTGCAAGTACTATGACAGTGAGGCGGGAGGTGAAAAAACTTGGATTTCATGGTCAAGCGGCTGCTCATAAGCCACACATCACGCCAGTAAATGCCAAATGACTTTGCGCTTGGTGTAAGAAGCGTAACCATTGGACGATTGAACACTGGAAAAACCTTGTGTGGATGATACAGAATGTGGCGATCCGATGGCAGGGGGTGGGTATGGCGAATGCCCGGTTAACGTCATCTACCAGCGTGTGTACTGCCAACAGTGAAATTCGGAGGCGGTGGTGTTATGGTGCGGTCGTGTTTTTAGTGGAGGGGGCTTGCACCCATTGTTGTTTTGCGTAACACTATCACAGCGCAGACCTACATTGATGTTTTAGCACCTTCTTGCTTCCCACCGTTGAAGAGCAATCCTGGGATGGCGATTGCATCTTTCAACACGATCGAGCACCTGTTCATAATGCACGGCCTGTGGCGGAGTGGTTACACGACATAACAACCTTGTAATGGCCTGCACAGAGTCCTGACCTGAAATCTATAGAACATCTTTGGGATGTTTTGGAACACCGTTCTAGGCCTCACCAATCGACATCCATACCTCTCCTCAGTGTAGCACTCTGTAAAGAATGGGCTGCCATTCCCCAAGGACTTGACTGAACGTAGCCTGTGAGAGTGGAAGCTGTCATCAAGGCTAATGGTGGCCCAACACAGTATTGGATTCCAGCATTAACGATGAACTTGTAAGTCATTTTCAGCCAGGTGTCCGGATACTTTTGTTCACATAGTGTACTTAGAAAAGTGTTCACGCAGTTTCACATGAATTAACACTAGACGCAGACAGTTGGGGTATACAAATTATGTCCTGGCAGAGAGGTTGGAGGAGAGGGGGAAGAAACAGCATCCTGCACTCTCTACGGTAACTTTGCACATCCGAAAAGCAGCGCTGGGTTCGATAGGAGATAGTAAATGGCATGTTTCTGTGCAGTTGTTCAGATCATATCACCAAGCCACCCCGATATCTGCTCGAGAGACGTAAGGTTCTAACGCTTGGCAGACCTATCTGCCCAGGTCGAGGTTTGCTCTGTTCATTCACTCGTTAGATGTGATTTCTAACTTTAAGATCGTAAACTACTCACACAGCTTTTCGTGTGAATATTTTGTTTAGTTTTCCCTACACGTTGTAGAAATATGACGTTTAATTGTCTTTTTCTTATTAGCCTTCTTATTCTGCTGAATGACAATGGAAGGCTGAGGCAGAAATGTTCATGTAAGAAAGAGCCTATCCAGGAACAACTAAGGAACTAAAAGATACGTAGTTCCACAGAACGGAATAAAATTGAATGTCAAATGATACCAGTGATGAGAGCCACTGTTGACATGGTGTCCTGGGTGGAAGTGACGAAGAACTTTCGGTCCAGTCGAGTGGGATGAACAGTCTATTCAGCACAAAATACTACGTAAACCAAAGAAAGAGGAAACTACTGAGGAGTAGAAGAACTGAAGTTAACGAAAAGCTTATAAAAATCGTGATCAATGTAGTGAGCAATTAAACTACAAGGAAAGCAGACTATATCATGATAGACGAAGCAGGAATGATACAAGGAGTCTAGTGCAGACAATGAGGACATACTTCTGCACAAGAAGTGGGGTAGTTCTTAACTTAGACCCTAATTTCAGCAAGAAATTTCTGAAATGTGGGTCTGGAACATTGTATAGGCTGTGGGAAAATCGGTGATGAAGAGAATCGAAGCGTTTGAGATGTGGTGTTACAGAAAAAAATTGTTCAAATGGCTCTGAGCGCTATGGGACTTAACATCTGAGGTCATCAGTCCCCTAGAACTTAGAACTACTTAAACCTAACTAACCTAAGGACATCTCACACATCCATGCCCGAGGCAGGATTCGAACCTCCGACCGTAGCGGTCGTGTAGTTCCAGGTTGAGCGCCTAGAACCGCTCGGCCACACTGGCCGGCTGTTACAGAAAGATGATAACGTTAAGTGGACTAATGAAATAAATAGATTTTCCACAGAATCAGAGAGGTAACAGATGTACGAAAAACATTTTCTTGAAGAAGAGATATGAACGACATCAGTTAAGACATCAGGGAATAACTTCCATGGCTCTAGAGCCTTCAAATCTCGTCCGTGCGACGGCGACCTACTGAGAGATGTAGTCTGCCCAGAATGCCATGGGCGATAGGTGTGTAGACGGCAGGGGATGTGTGGGGTGAACAGTGGTAGGGGTTACGCGATGGAGGGGATGTACCGTTCTAAACCGAAGCCTACGCTCAATTTTTTGGAAATATTAAGTGGGACCCCTCCAGTTGCACACTTGCATGACGACCATTCAAAAAGATCTACTGTGTGTCACCTCTGCTTTGGTTAGCATCTAAAAAGAATTCCGCCAAAAATGCAGCAATTCATTTTCGCCTGGCTTGTTAATCATGTGTATCTTTCAGAGAAGAACTTTGAGTAAAACCGGCATATTTCTCTGGTTGTCATGTTAAAATTAGCTTCTTTTGCCAAAACACTGCGGAGTTTACACAGTCTCACATCGCTAACACGTTGTGCAGACACAACTGCTAGAGAACTCTGAAATGATGATTTACTACGTTCATTAAGTGGGGACTGAGGAAAAGTAAGGTCAGTAGCTTGTCAAAAACGCATCCTGGAAGAAAAAAGAAAAAAAAAATATAATGCCTGTGGTGTCAGCGCCAGACACCACACTTGCTAGGTGGTAGCTTTAAATCGGCCGCGGTCCATTAGTACATGTCGGACCCGCGTGTCGCCACTTTCAGTGATAGCAGACCGAGCGCCACCACACGGCAGGTCTAGAGAGACGTACTAGCACTCGCCCCAGTTGTACGGACGACGTAGCTAGCGATGCACACTGACGAAGCCTCGCTCATTTGCAAAGCAGGTAGTTAGAATAGCCTTCAGCTAAGTCAATGGCTACGACCTAGCACGGCGCCATTAGCCTTACATAGCTTGTATCTAAAGAGTCTCACTTGTATCATCAAGAACGCTGTATACAAATGATGGATTAAAGTTAAGTATTCCTGGAGCTACGTACTTTTCTTTATAGCATTCATTACGTATCCTGTTTCAGACCGCACGCCATCCTGCGTGAGCTTATAGCGCGTGCCTTTCGGCTTCCTCTCATTGTGTCTAGGCTGTCTTGACTAGACACAACAATGCCTTCACTTGTTTTTCCAAAATCCATAACCTCTCTCGTTTCACCAGCTATTGATGGCCCTTAAAAATTGCATTCTACCACCGAAAAAGTCTGTAGTTAGTAGAACCTAGCGTTCGGGGTATTGCTGACAGTTAAATAAGTAAATGAACTCAGCACTTGTCTGGGTTGACTTTAATTCTTGATTATACCGTTTTTATAGCAACTAAGAAAAGTATTATAACACAGAGACATTACACGTAAATAACGCACGTGGCGAGACCCACGCATCTGTCCAGATCAGTTCCCATCACAAAGGAAGTAAGAGTAATAAAATTAAACCTTTAATTCTGATCACAGATTCGAACTCCCAAAAAAATTCCGAGTAGATTGATACCAACCTCGAATCGCTAAGTTAATTAAGTGACAAGTCGTCAGCGTTTATTGCACATTCAGTACTTCTGAACTGATTTTCCCAGCTCAACAGACACTGCCTATTTATTGTCTATGTAGATGATCATCGTTGGAGCGGGTAGGATACTTTTGGCAATCCCTGTTTATTTAATATAAAATACTCCGAGAACGACGAAATCTGTCTCAGTTTCCTGGCCGTTATTTCGAATCGTCGTTGAAACCACACAGTGACGGAGACATACGCATTTCGCCTATATTCTGGGAGTCAGCGCCAGGTCGGACCACCCAACATGAAGGCAGGAACTTCGTCCCTCCAACCGGCAAAAACAACAGGAACGATTGTATCTCCAATACCTGTTAGGTTGGCTTCAAGGCCCTAAACGTGCACTGCGTAGGAGCACTGTAGTTCGTCGATCGAGTCTCTAAGTAGCCCGGAGAGCAGCTCTCTGCACCATTTCGTCGCACTTTCTAAATGTGTCAACGCCGCGACGTTCATTGTGCAGCAGTTATCGCCATCTTGAGGTAGGTGTTGTTTTCCATTGCCTCGGGAGCAGCCTTGTGCTGGCCATCCGCGAGCTGCTCGTGAAGTTTAGCATCACCGCGATATACCGGGGCTGCAAATCGACATGTAGCGTGGGAAGTTCCATTGTCCGAGCCCTGTTATTGTGACCGCATACTTAACCCACGTCTAGCTTCTTTCGTTACAGTGATTCATGTTAATTCATTTCTGCGCTCTCACTAGGGACCGGTCTTCATTCTGAAGGTGTTATTGTTTGTGTGACCTTTTGTCCATTGCTCGTCAAACTGCTGCATTGTTGTGAGTGACAGTTTTGGAAGCTTTTAACAGGGCTACGTATCATTTACGTATCCGTTTCTAAACATATGCATTGTAAGACTGTACCGACTATCACTATTCTGTAGTTTTGCTGCTGTCGCTTTTTGTTAATCAGTTCTTTGCTACATCTACATCTGCATCTAGATGGATATTCTGCAAATCACATTTAAATGTCTGGCAGAGGTTTCATCGAACCACCTTCACAATTGTCTATTATTCCAATCTTGTATAGTGCGCGAAAAGGACGAACGTCTGTATCCTTCTGCACGACCTCTGATACTCCTATGTTATCATGGTGATCGTTTCTCGCTATGTAGGTCGGCGTCAGCAAAATATTTTCTCATTCGGAGGAGAAAGTTGGTGATTGCAATTTCGTGAGAAGATTCCGTCGCAACGAAAAACGCCTTTCTTTTAATGATGTCCAGCGCAAATCCTGTATCATTTCTGTGACACTCTCTTTCATATTTCGTGATAATACAAAACATGCTGCCCTTCTTTGAACTTTTTCGATGTACTCCGTGTTGTGGCGTAACAAGCTAGTTACGCCACACTGAGAAGGGAGCCGAAAGGCACGCGTACACACACGCCGACTGGCGTCAAGTCTGGAACAAGATACGTTATGACTGCTATAAAGAAAATAAGTAGCTTTGGAATATACTTAACTTTATTCTTTGTTGGTTTACAACGTTCTTCTTGAGACATTTATACGATAACTCTCAAACTAGGTAAGGCTAATGGCGCCTTGCTAGGTCGTAGCCATGGACTTAGCAGAAGGCTATTCTAACTGTCTCTCGGCAAATGAGAGGAAGGCTTCGTCCGTATTGTCGCTAGCAATGTCGTCCGTACAACTGGGGCGAGTGCTATCCCGTATCTCGAGACCTGCCTTGTGGTGGCGCTCGGTCTGCGATCACACAGTGGCGACACGCGGGTCCGACATGTACTAAATGGACTGCGGCCGATTTAAGCTACCACCTAGCAAGTGTGGTGTCTGGCGGTGACACCACACTCCGTCAGTCCTATCTGGTAAGGATCCCACACCACCCAGCAGTATTTTAAAAGAGGACGGACGAGCGTTGTGTAGGCAGTCTCTTTAGTTACATTTTCTAAGTGTCCTGCCAATAAAACGCAGTCTTTGGTTAGTTTTCCTCACAAATTTTCTATGTGTTCCTTCCACTTTGAGTTGTTCGTAATTGTAATTCCTAGGTATTTAGTTGAATTTACAGCCTTTAGATTTGATTCATTTATCGTGTAACCGAAGTTTAACGGATTCCTTGGATGTGTGGATAACCTCCATTTTTCGTTATTTAGGGCCAACTGCCAATTTTCGCACCATACGTATATCTGTTCTAGATCGTTTTGCAATTTTTTATGATCTACTGATGACTTTACTAGTCGAACGACAGCGTCATCTGCAAACAACCTAAGACGGCTGCTCAGATTGTCTCCCAAATCGTTTATATAGATAAGAACAGCAAAAGCTCTATAACACGAACTTGCGGAACGCTAGAAATCACTTCCGTTTTACTTGATGACTTTTCGTCAATTACTACGAACTGTAACCTCTCTGACAGGAAATCACAAATCTAGTCACATAACTGAGACAATATTCCATAGGTACGCATTTTCACTACACGCCGCTTATGTGGTACAGTTACAAAAGCCTTCAGGAAATTTGACATCCATCCTGCTGCATATCGACGGTAGGTGACGAAAAATCTAGTGTAAGAAACGAAGTCCGACGCCTGAGACAGAAGATCATCTGTTGAGTGATTTGGCCAGGGAACAATGGTAGTTGATACATCTCTGAAGGTCGTCTCTTCCACCTTTAGATGATGTCTATCACTTCGGCCTCTTAGTAGGAAAGACGACAGAGACCCCATCCAGAGTCACAGCTATTAACCCAGCAAACACGCTACAGTATCAATAGTAACAACGAAAGGCAAATCATTTTACGTCTGTCGATATTTATTTTAATGTAAAGTTATATCAAATTGTTAAAAGAGACAAGGGTTTTAATAACAACTACTACCTCCTAATGCGCTTTTTACGCTGTCTATTACATTACTGAAGCGACTGCAAAAATCTGATAAAAAAAATTGACATTGTTTAGTTATGGTGTTTTATTAACGGCACAGCCAATGAAATTATTGGAGTACTCATTTTAATTAGTCCCATTGACCCGGCTGTCGGCCACTGTTATGAAGGAGAGGTGAAATATGAATTTAGCCACATACGTCACACAAGAGCTCTTCAGCGCCACACACGGTGACACTGGCGCTGCGGACGCTGCTGTGTTTCCATTTCAGAATTGGCCGACAGCCTGCGCAAACAGCGACCCGTGACCGCGCTTTGTTCAGCGTCCGTTCGCGATATTGTTTTCTGGAGCGGTGTGCCGCTGCAAATAATCCCAGGTATCCAACCCAAGTTAACCCGATCACCTAACGATAAGGGATGAGGTGCAAAACACTGCCTCTGTCAGAGATTTCTCAAACATGCAAGCGTCTTCTGAAACGTTCATGTTTACAACTGCTTCGGAGTCAAATATTGCTAATTCTTTGTATATGACGCTATTACCCGAATACGTTTTGAGCTGCAGTCGTCAAATTTTATCTCTGACAAAATGAAAATACTGAGAGAAATGAAAGTTTTTAACGTCTGTTGACAATGGCTACGACTTACTTAGAAAGAGGGAGCATATTAGAATGAAAGTCTTTCTTTATACCTCTCTTCTGGGTCTTCAACGAAACTAATACAAAGTACCAAACTCGAACATAAATATTCATTAGTAACAATGTCAAGAGAAGGAACAAGGAAGTGAGACCGAGTTGAAGAAGTAAAAAAAAAAAAAAAAAATATTACGACTAGGAATTGAGGTTTACAGAGAAGAAATAAAACTTTGAGGTTTGCCAGTGACATTGCATTTCTTTCAGAAACAACAGAGGAATAGGAAGAACAGTTGAATGCAATAGATACAAGTAGCGAGATAAAGTTCGTTATTATGATGATTGATTTACGTCCTCCTGAGGGTTGATTTATGATTGCATCGGGATAATCTGTCCTTCTGAGAATTTCCCCCCCCCCCCATCACTCTTCCTCCCCTTCCTCCTCCCCCACTCCCTGGGGAAAGGCTCTGAGCACTATGGGACTCAACATCTATGGTCATCAGTCCCCTAGAACTTAGAACTACTTAAACCTAACTAACCTAAGGACATCACACAACACCCAGTCATCACGAGTCAGAGAAAACCTGGGGAAAGGAACACTTCTTTTTCACCCCACGCCATTTCAGTTCTGAGCCTCTTTTCCCCCCTCCTGGGAAATCCCCCTGCCCCCCTCCCCTATCTGACTTCCCCTCTCCACTCCCCTCCCCCAGCTGAAAATTGGTGGGAAAAAGACTCAATCTGTGCTGGACAGGAAGGATCTCAGGACACTAAATTCAAATCAGTGTCAATCCTAATATACTGTTCAATTCAATTTGCATATTCTTTATTCAATCAGTATGCAGGAGACAGGGTTCGTCCCCGGTGGGAAATAGCTCAGTTCTGGTACCTCCATTCTTATGATGCTACCTCACACGATATTAGTGGATACAGGGCCAGTTGGGTCAACGTCTTCACTGCATCGATACCACAATCCACGGTTTCTCAGAAATAATGAGACGCTTCTCACTGAGACTGAGCTCGTTTGCAAATTTGGCAGAAAACGTCTCATCAAACTGATCGGCTGTGTGGAATATTCCAATTTTTGGGAAAAATGTGAACTTGAAACAGTCACTGCAGCCCAGATCAACCGGTTGTTTGCCAGTAAATCCATTACATTGGAGGTAGCTGAAAATAATAGTGAGAATTTCAGATTTGAGATCAGTTACACTATGTCCTGAAACAATTTGTAGGAGACAGAGTGTACTGCCAATACAACAGATTGATAATTGGCAAATCTGACATTGTGACGGAAGGTGGTGTTGTATAAAATGGTAGTTATAATTTGAAATTGAGGCGGGAGTTTATACAATCACGGTTTTGTAATTCCTGACCACCTACAGGGTTGCTAAGTGTATTTTTTAAAGAATTATAGGAATCCCACGTTTGTTCTCTCTGCTACATCAGAAAGAGAAAAGAGGAGAAAGGGTATACTGCATGATAGAATAGTACCAACAACAAATCCATCGCTATAAAAAAAAATACAAAGCTGCCTTTCCAGAGTCTACTGGGATGTATTGAGAAGCACTCAGGGCCACACACAGGGGTTGTCACCTCAATGACAGAACACTTTGTAAATACATCCACTTAAATCACGCCGGCGGTGTGGCCGAGGGGTTCTAGGCGCTTCAGTCTGGAACCGTGCGACCGCTACGGTCGCAGGTTCGAATCTTGCCTCGGGCATCGATGTGTGTGATGTCCTTAGGTTAGTTAGGTTTAAGTAGTTCTAAGTTCTAGGGGACTGATGACCTCAGATGTTAAGTCCCATAGTGCTCAGAGCCATTTGAACCAACTTAAATCACGACCCATTCTGTAGTAGTTTCCCTTCTAAGTTACTCTTTCTACATTAAGTGGGTCAGTTCTTCCTGCTCTAGGATACGCCGACTATCATTCAAGGACGTACATAACACAAAGAAAACATGTGAGGACTCTTTAGTTGTGATAACTCTCTTTATTACTCGACAAATATGTGATAAGGACGGTGTAATGAAATGGTTTTACTACTGGGAAGCTATCCAGGCAGTGCAAAACGACACCCTGCTGGTGTAAGTGTGGACATACCATACTTTTTGGGATGCTATGCACCTACAAATGATAATCACCTTACTTGATGGGAAGGTTATGCTGTTGGAACGTAAAGTTACTGTAGTTAGTGTTCCGATATATCACCGGTAGTGTGTGGGAAGCGATCAGACGACCATTCCCTTAAAAAATTACGTATGTCTAGCCGTAAGAGGAGGATAGATTTGACGCGTGGAATTGTGATTTCAACACATTGATTAGTATATCCCCCAGGGGTGATAGATTCATTTCTTATACACACTCACAATATACCAATGCAAGCGTTCAACTGGATCTGCTATAGTGTACAAACAAGGCGGACAGTACAGCTGCAACATCATGCATGCGCAGAATGTCTTCTCATCGGCTCCTCTAAGGAGATCGTCGGATGTTATTTGTCGCACTCTACAGGGTAAGTCACCTAACATTACCGCTGGATATATTTCGTAAACCACATCAAATAATGACGAATCGATTCCACAGACCGAACGTGAGGAGAGGGGCTAGTGTAACTGGTTAATACAAACCATAAAAAAATGCAAGGAAGTATGTTTTTTAACACAAACCTACGTTTTTTTAAATGGAACCCGGTTAGTTTTGTTAGCACATCTGAACGTATAAACAAATACGTAATCAGTGCCGTTTGTTGCATTGTAAATGTTACTTACATCCGGAGATATTGTAACCTAAAGTTGACGCTTGAGTACCACTCCTGCTGTTCGATCATGTGTATAGGAGAGCACCGAATTACGTAGGGATCCAAAGGGAACGGTGATGGACCTTAGGTACAGAAGAGACTGGAACAGCACATTACGTCCACATGCCAACACCTTTTTATTGGTCTTTTTCACTGACGCACATGTACATTACCATGAGGGGTGAGGTACACGTACACACGTGGTTTCCGTTTTCAATTACGGAGTGGAATAGAGTGTGTCCCGACATGTCAGGCCAATAGATGTTCAATGAGGTGGCCATCATTTGCTGCACACAATTGCAATCTCTGGCGTAATGAATGTCGTACACGCCGCAGTACATCTGGTGTAATGTCGCCGCAGGCTGCCACAATACGTTGTTTCATATCCTCTGGGATTGTAGGCACATCACGGTACACATTCTTCTTTAACGTACCCCACAGAAAGAAGTCCTGAGGTGTAACATCAGGAGAACGGACTGGCCAATTTATGCGTCCTCCACGTCCTATGAAACGCCCGTCGAACATCCTGTCAAGGGCCAGCCTAGTGTTAATTGCGGAATGTGCAGGTGCACCATCATGCTGATACCACATACGTCGACGCGATTCCAGTGGGACATTTTCTACCAACGTTGGCAGATCATTCTCTAGGAACGTGATGTATGTTGCAGCTGATTGGGCCCCTGCAATGGAGTGAGGACCAATGAAGTGGTCGCCAATGATTCCGCACCATACATTTACAGTCCACGGTCGCTGTCGCTCTACCTATCTGAGCCAGCGAGCGTTGTCCACGGACCAGTAATGCATGTTCCGTAGATTCACTGCCCCGTGGTTTGTGAAACCCGCTTCATCGATAAACAGGTAGAACTGCATGCATTCTCTGTTAATGCCCATTGACAGAATTGCACTCGATGATTAAAGTCATCACCATGTAATTGCTGATGTAGCGACACATGAAACGGGTGAAAGCGGTGACGATGCAGTATGCGCATGACACTACTTTGACTCAGTCCACCGGCTCTCGCAATGTCCCGTGTACTCATGTGTGGGTTCATGGCAACAGCAGCTAACACACCAACTGCACCCGCTTCTCCTGTGACGGGCCTGTTACGGACCCGTTTGCGTGCTACGACCATACCCGTTGCATACAGTTGGCGGTAGATGTTTTGCAATGTGCGGCACGTTGGATGCTCTCTGTCCGGGTACCGTTCTGCATACACCCTGCAGGCTTCAGCTGCATTTCGTCGACACTCGCCATAGATGAGTATCATTTCCGCCTTTTCAGAGTTCGAATACACTATGGTCACAGTTCCTACAACACTACACTATCACAGACGTCTGGTAACACGGTGTACTACAGTTGGTCTGCGTGCGGAGACGAATGCAGAATAACAATAGCAGCAAGCGCTACATGCGGACACTGCGACAGCTAGACCAAACCACAACAGTGTACTACAGCGACACTCGTAAACACGGTCGTCATCGTAAACATGTACCTGCAGATGCTGCTCGCCGACCGTGGCCCGTGTTTGTTACAACACGCAACTGAACGTCGGAGGTTTCAAGCGTCAAATTTAGGTTACAATATTTCCGGATGTAATTAACATTTTACAATGCAACAAACGGCACTGATTACGTATTTGTTTATATGTTAAGATGTGCTAACAAAACTAACGTGGTTCCATTTAAAAAAACGTAGGTTTGTGTTAAAAAACATACTTCCGTGCATTTTTGTATGGTTTGTAGTAAACAGTTACACTACCCCCTCTTCTCACGTTCGGTCTGTGGAATCGGTTCGTCAGTATTTGATGTGGTTGACGAAATATATCTAGCGGTAACGTTAGGTGACTCACCCTGTAGACTGCGATGTTTATTGCAGTACACCAACACATATTGGTGATATCTTTCCATATCCTTCCATCTGCGGAATTGCTGCTGATTATCACACAGAGCAAAACGCCTGTGCGTTACAACACTGCAGCACTGTCCGGAAGCACTGACTGAGAATACCTGCAGTCTGTTCTCGAATCTGAATGGCTGGAAGACTGTAATGTCGAATAATTTCCTAGAACGGAGGAGAATTGAGACACCTATCTGGTGCGATTGTGGGCATAGCATAATTTTTTCGGACGCTGTACACGTATAAACAATAACTGCAATGCTTGTCTGAAATTTGTATGTGCCGGAGTGTAAAGTATTCCGACATGTGCGAAGAAAATTATGTGGATGAGAAGTGAACAGCCTATGTCTGGTCGTAAGGGAGGTACAGATTCCAATATTTCTACATGAAAAATTGCGAATTAAATTCATATCCAGGAGTGCGAAAATTTTTATGTGGAAATTATATCTAGTCATAAGGAGGACATAGATTTACGCGGTAAATTGATACTCGTATATCCAGAGTCACAGTCGTTATGAGGAGGTGTGTCCGATATTTAGATCATTGACAAATATCACCAGATTGGCGCTGAAATCGTATTATTTAATTGTAATTATACTGATAAATATGTGGCTGGTTTCCTAACACGAATCTCCTTGGTGTGTGGGTGGGTGGCAGAGGCAGCTGGAGACCACAACGAATGCATATTTCCGGCTTAAGGCGTGAGCCGCTGCTGAGTCTCCTAAACTGGTGAGATGAGGTGCGAGGGTGCGGCTGACCTAACAGTGTCGACCCCTGGGCAATGAATAGCGAACTAATATTCAGCACATATCGGGCAGCCTCTGCGATGGCATGTGTTGCGAATATTCTCCGATTTTTGCGTAGAATTATGAAATGATTCAATATGGCGAGTGTTTGTACTGGACGATTATTCACACCTATGTAAATGGATCAGTTGACTCTTGGCAATGACGGTGAGAGTCTCTCCAGCATTCTAACGTCTGATACGGCCTGTTCGTGGATGCTGGGAGATTGATGCGCTAAGACGACTGGCAAAGGTAGCCTACGGAAGTTTCCGTGATCTCTGATATCCAACCATGACAACTGCTATGGATTGGATTGTGGTTGAAGGGTATGTGTTTACAAGGCGCCTTCTCCATGTGGTTACGACTGCTGCGTGTGGCATTCAGTGCTTTCCAGTACATCCCAGTGGACACTGTTTTGCGTTGGAAGTGTGGAGTGGTATTTGTTTAAACGAAAGTGGATTTGTTGTTGTTACTATCCTATCACGTGGTAGACCCTTTTGCCTCCTTCTTCCTGATGTAGCTGAGAGCACCAACTTTAGAATTCTAAGGTGCTATAAAAATACACTTGGCAGACCTGTGTTTCCAATATTAGTATTGCAAGAAGACTCCAGTCAAACCGCTGCCCTGTCTCCTGGAAACCACATAGCGCAATGCAGGAGAAATTTGAAATTCTCACTACCATTTTCAGCTGCCTCCAACATAATGGATTTCGAACCAAACGACCTAAGTGTGCCATTATACATCAGTAGGAGGCAAGGAAAATCCATAAGGGGGAAGTATAGAAATTGGAAACTGGGCCGTTTCAGGAGCAGATCCCACCAAATGTGCCAACCTTAGTATCCAGCAATAGGAAGCAACACACAGGCAGTATCAATTTAATTAATTAATCAATCAATTTTACTGAGTGGAGGCAGTACAAATGGACTATTTCTAAGATATTCACATACCAGCATTACATGGACCTGAGACAATGCTTCTGCTCACCGTGGGAAGTAGTCATGTTGTCACGACAGTCCCAGAAAAGTGAAGTAAAGGAGTTATTTTTCTAGCACCATGCACCTGCTTGGAACTATTACCGGGTGCGTGTTTTGTTGAGTCTGTTTGCAGTACACGTGTTAGGCCAGAGTTTTGACGTTCTTTGTAGAATGTTTAGGAGTAGACATTTATTAGCGATATTATTTTTTTGATATGTTATCACAATCAGCACTGTTATCAGAGCAGGACACCACATCTGATGTTTGTGGCAGCAGAAAACTAGTGCTTTCTGCCACCTCTTATCTGTCGCTACAACTGAGTTAGGAGCTGCCATCACCTGGTGCTTTGTTAAGGAATTAGCGCGACTTCTGGTCTGTGCGCTACAGGAGCCAGCCCTGTGTGTGACCCTCTCTGCTGACTTGTGCACGTGCAAAGACGCGAAGTCCCGGCCAGTGTGGTTCTGATTCCCGGCATGCCTGTAGTCAGTGGACGGCGCGATCAGAAGGTTTCTCTTTTTTCACCCAATATGGATTGCAGTGACTGTTTTAAGTGAGCTTTTTCCCCGAAAATTGCAATATTCCGCACTGTCGATCAATTTGATGAGATATTTCCTGTCAAATGTACAAATGACGTGTAGCGATCAATCGAAGGTGCTTCAGTATTTCCAGGGAACCGACGGTTTGTGGTATCAGTGCAATAAAGATCTTGACGTAACTCGTCCAGTATCCAACAACAGGATGGAGGCGGTGGCATCAGAAGATTGGAGGTACCACAACCGAGTTCTTTTCATCTGGGTGGAGCCCTGCCTCCAGCAAACTGATTAAATGGAGAATATGCAAATTGAATTTAATAATAAATTACTATCGACGTTGATTAGAATTTCGTTTCCTGAGATCCTTCCTCTGCAGCACAGACTGAAACTTTTTTGCCGCCAGTTTTCAGATGGTGGACTAGAGAGGGGAAATGGTGGAGGGGAGGGGACGGCAGGGGAATTTCCCAGGAGAGGGAAAAGAACCTGAGAACTGAATTGGGGAGGGGTGGTAAAAAGTGTCCCTTTTCCCAGAGGGGTGGAGGAGGAGAAATGGGTTGGGGTGAGGGGATTCTCAGAAGGACAAATGATCCTCAAAAGGTCATAAATCAAGTGTCAGAGGATCATAATCCATCAGCATAACAGTGGTTTTATTGATCAGCATAATTAATTAGCATACCAATTTGTTATCAAAAGTGTCCCAGAACTAACTCTATCCGACTACTTACATAAGATGAACATCAGAAAACAAGGATAATACAATGTAGCCGAATTAAATCAGGTGATGCTGAGGGAATTAGATGAGGAAATGAGAACCTTAGGGCAAGAGATAGGTTTCGCTATTCTGGCAGCAAAATAGCAGATTTTGGCTGAAGTAGAGAGGATATAAAATGTGGACTGGCAATGGTAAGGAAAATGTTTCTGAGGAAGAGAAATTTGTTACCATCGAATATAGATGTAAGTAGTAGTAAGTTTTTCTGAAGCTATTTGTAGTCATGTATAGAGGTGAAACGTGGGCGATAAGCTGTTTAGACAAAAAGAGAATAGAAGCTTTTGAAATGTGGTGGTACAGCATAATGCTGAAAATTAGATGGCTAGATCACATAACTAATAAGGAGGTGCTGAATACGTTCCGGCGAATCGAAAAGTGCCGGAATGAAGACGAAGATTGCAAGAGCAAAGAAGACTGTGAGACGACGTCAGCCAATAGCACTCTGACAAGGACCACACCACGACACTAGCGGCATCTACACGAAGAGAATATAAGCGGCGCTCCTGCCGGCCTCGGCCGCACAGTATTAGCACAGTGCCAGACCAGGACTCGCAGACCAGCACAGTATTAGGACAGTACTAGGAGAGCAGTGGCGTGCTATCCAGACCAACTGCTTACATGGACCTTATATACAGCAAAGGACTTTGATTGTTTGCATGTCGCTCATCGCATGCGGCACCATTCTAATTCAAAGTTAAGTATTGTCAATACCCTTTACCGTAATAAAAAATATTAATGTGATTTACGTCAGTTGTTGTATAGCATTCTGAGAATGCAGCATCCTTCAGGCTCCCTATTAGAGACGAGTGGGCAGGACCCCACAGAATAGAACTTAGGACACTAGAAATTTGTGGCATAACTTGACTAAAATAGGGAAACGGTTGATAGGAAACATTCTGAGAGATCAAGGGATCAGCAGTTTAGTGTTGGAGGTATGGGTGTGGGTGGGTTAAAAACCGCAGATGGAGACGAAGAGATAGAAACAGTAAGCAGATTCAGAAAGATGAAGGCTGCAGAAGTTATTCAGTGATGATGGCTTGCACAGGATAGAGGAGCATGGAGTGCTGCATCGGACCAGTCTTCAGGCAGAAGATCACAACAACAACGTTAAACTGAAAGATCATAAAAGAGTAAGATCGGTGCTTTTTGTAATGCTTACCATAGTAAAAGATTTTTCATTGTCTCCGTTAGCAAAACGGTGACTTAATCGCGTGTAACAAGTATTCATGTCCTGTCACTCTTATGGTACAAAAGAGAGTAATATTAGTTTTCGTCTCCTTCCCCGAATCGAAGTCAGCAATCAAAATTGCGTGCAATTGCAAGGGTTGAAGTACATTCTCTGTGTCTCTGGCGTATCAGGAATACACTGCTAGACTAAAGACATAATTTGCTTTCTCCTAAAGTATAATATTTTAAATATTGTTTGATGGAAATGCTACAAAGCCTGCGATGGAGCAAGATATTTACACTTGTAAACATGTCCACCATCAATCGTTTCAAAATAATTTCTTATTAAAAGTTTCTTTGGCTGACCGAAATATTTATATTTCCTTTTCATAAGGATTCTTATTTTTATTCTTTTTATAAAAATTAGGAGCAGTGTTATTCTTCTTTGGTAATAGTTTTTGCTGTATGAGAGAAAATAACGTAAGGGATATCTGTGGATCTATATACAAAGAGGTCAGCTATCAGTTATCCGTAAACACTCAAATCTGATACTATACAAAACACTTCTACATGAGCTATCAAATAGAACAAAGCTACAGTAGTAATTAATTGGCAATGGATACATTTCATTTAGAAAGAGAGAGTATATTAGACTGAGGGTTTTTCTTCATGCTTCTGATCCGCGTCTTCTCGAAACTAATAAAAAACACAGTTACAGTTTACTGTAACATAAATACCGTTTAGTAATTATGTAAAGAATAATAAAAAATAATGTCAGTGTCTTTTATAATGCTCAGCAACTTATAAGATTTCTTAATGTCTACGCAGAAAAGATGGCGAGTTAATAGCGCGTAGCAAATATTCACCTTTTTTGTATGAATGCATGGTTTGGCGGTGATATGAATTAATAAAATTTTCTCGAGATTCCAGCCGCGTCAGGTGGTTAAAATCCCACGAGCTTTCGACTGAGCTCTCCTCAGTCATTGTCAAGTGGTAAGATTGACTGCTGTGTCACCGTGGTTTCGTCGTTATGTAGCCGCACTGCTGGCTGTGACGTCACTAGTGCTCTCTTCCTCGCCGTATATGGGAATGTTTTCATCTCGCGTCCGTCGCGCCAGGATAGCGTAGGCGTAAGCACCTCTTGTGTTCCGTCCGGCGGTGCTCCATAGTGCGTACTGTTTGGCCGACGTAGTAACAGTCACACTGACATGGTATCTTGTACGCTCCAGGCGTTCTAAGCCCTAGATCGTCCTTCACAGGAATTATGAGCTCTCGAATTTTTGCTGTGGGCCTGAACACCGATGAAATGTTATATCACTTCAGGAGCCGCCTAATCTTTCCTGACACTGTACCACAGAAAGGCAAAAACACAAGTTTCTTGCTATTTTTCTTCGGTGGTGTTCTCTATTCTGTTGGTGTGTTTCTTGCGTGTCACACCAGATATAGCCTGTGACACCCGCCCGTGGCTGTACCCGTTTGCCCGGAAGACTTTTCGGAGGTGGCTCAGTTCCAGTGGCAGACTTTCAGCGTCTGAGACGACTTTAGCGCGATGGACGAGGGTATTCAGAACGCCACGTTTTTGTGCCGGATGGTGGTGGCTGAGCGCATGCAGACACTGATCTGCGTGTGTTGGCTTCCTGTAGACACAGTGGCTGGGGTAGCCATTGATTTTCCGTCGAACGAGGACATCAAGGAAGGGCAATGCACCATTTGTCTGGCCTTCCATCGTAAACTTGATGTGGCCGTCAATGCTGTTCAAGTGATCTAAGAATCCTCCCAGTTTTTCACGATCATGGGGCCAGATGATGAAACTGTCATCGACGTAACGATAAAAGCAACTTGGCTTAGCTGGAGCCGTATCCAAGGCGATGTCTTCAAATTTTTCCAATAGAAGGTTGGCTATGGATGGAGCTAATGGGCTTCCCATAGCCACGCCGTCCAACTGGTCGAAATACTGGCCACCAAGTAGGAAATGCGACGATGTCAACGTGTGCTTAAACAGTCCCACAATTGTGCTATCAAATAACAGGGAGAGGAGAAATATCAGCCGCGGCAGAACACGCCTTAGAAAATGGACACCGAATTGTGTTCGACGAAACATCTGTCGTTATGAGGACGAAGGGATTTTGGGATAGCGTCATAAAAGAAGCTATTGAAATAAAATCCTCTGAAAACACCATCAAGAGGGACGGCGGTTTGCTGCTCAGCACAGCCTGCGACCCGGCCATCGGGATGTTAAAACTGGCGCGACGGACGCGAAATGAAAACATTCCCATATATGGCGAGGAAGAGAGCACTAGTGACGTCACAGCAAGCAGTGCGGCTGTGTAACAACGCGGCCACTTGACAATGACTGAGGAGAGCTCGGTGGAAAGCTCGTGGGATTATAACCACCTGACGCGGCTGGAAGCCCGAGAAAATATTATTAATTCACCTTTTTGTCAGTACGATGGTTCAAACGAGAATGATATTAGTTTAAGCTTTCCTCTTCGAAATAGAAGTCATGGACGAAAAAAATATTCGATGGAAGAGATTTAAATTGCCTACGCTGCGTCTCAGGTGTAGCAGGAATATATCCTTGAAGGTATAATAAGGGGAGACGGTAGTACAGGCTTACGCCGTATGTTGCTTTGAGGCCATCTCCTCCATGTTAGATGCCCCAAAGCGTTAACAGGCTATTCTTTACGAATGTTTCTTGTTCGTATTTTGTTTCATATGCATGCAACAGTTGTTTTAAACTGTAAATGTAATAATGCTTTCGTGAATCACACAGCGTCAGGAAACATTTTCAAATGTTTTTCTGCTATTAAATACATACAGTATTTGGTTCAGTAATACCACGCAGTTACCCTCACTCATGTTATTTTCTTTCTGTTATACGTTTCGAATAAAAAAGAAGTATGCGATGTGAAAAACTTGCTTTCGTAATCCATTATTTTCCTTAATACGGACAGGGCTGACAGGTAATCTAAAGTCAAATGATACAGATACGACCACTACAGTAAACAGCACAACAAAAAACTAATATACTTAGATAACGTATCACTTGAACTAGTCCACTTATGAATGAAATGTGATTCCTTTACACTCTTGACTGTAATCAGAATGATGAGCACATGCGTAAATGACGTTGGAATTTTTTATCGGAACACTTGCCCAAGAAGGTAAGGCAACGAACATGGCGAACGTGACCTTCCAATTCGTGACGTCACGACAACTCCCTATATTATACCTCCATTAGGAATACACCGCAAAACCAAAGACGTAATTTACTTTCTCGTAAGGTATCGTGCTTTAAATATTGTTCGATGGAGATGCTACACGAGAGTAAAAATGCAAATAAGGAGAAAATTATTTAAAATGCACAGCCTTGTTTTGAACGCATTACGCTGGCATGTCAAAATTCATAGCAACAGTGTCCAGTAGGGCACAGACGTACATGATTTTATTACAGGATAAGTCTGATAGAACCGTGCGTTAAATGCCTGTAGATTGCGACTGAACTTCAATTAACACAGGTATTATCAGTTCTGGCGTGCGGTGAATGATATCTATCAGAGGAGAAAAATGAAAGGCAACGATATACAGTATTGATCGTTTCCATCTTTCCATTATCGTTGATAAAGTCGAGCAAGATCTTACTTCATGGTGATGACTTTGTACAAACAGCCTAAAAATGATTTCATCCATTTTTTTTTACATCGGAAATCATTTTCTCAGTTCTTTTTTGGACCACAGTAAATTCCTTCGTACAGCTACCTCAGTAATGGAGGTAAAAGTGCACTGCCAGTGGAGTTCAGCAAAGTGCGCTGTGTTTCAAATCGTGATTACGGTTTGTGTGCACTGGTCGATCTGACAAAGCCTTCAAGGATCGTTTCAGGTTTGGACTGCGCGGATTGTTACTTGTGTTGTATGCATGATAAGTAGCTCGCCAAACTGTCGAACAACTTGACAGTTTCGCTAGAGATGGAGCTTTCAACCGCTATCAGAAAAGTGGTCGATAACAAATACCAACTGGTAAGGGGCCAGTAGCGTTCCCACACCCGGGTTCCCGGGTTCGATTCCCGGCGGGGTCAGGGATTTTCTCTGCCTCGTGATGACTGGGTTTTGTCCTTAGGTTAGTTAGGTTTAAGTAGTTCTAAGTTCTAGCGGACTGATGACCATAGATGTTAAGTCCCATAGTGCTCAGAGCCATTTGAACCATTTTGGTAACGGCCGCATACGAATTGTGGATCGCAGCCCGCGAGGAGAACCCAGCAGAACGATAGGTTGTCCTTATGGAGGCCAGTGGGGGGCTGTTTGTCTTACAACGAGGTAGACTGGGCCTCTAGGCGTCCATTACGAACACTTTTACAAATAACTCCACGACCGTTGTGCACGAAGAAAGTGGGTAAGGAACATCTGCCATGGAACCTGTGACAATGACATTGGGTGAGGGCATGTCCGAGAACATTTCTCCACGCAAGTGACTTAATATTTGCGCCTCGACTCCTTTTCCTCCCTCCTCCCGATTCATTCAAGTATTAAATGATCAGACTCAATTTGCATTTTCTTCTTTTTTTAAGTATGTATTCGTTACAAATACTAGATTCAAACTTTAAATTCGTCTTATTTCTCGTCGGTTGTTAAATGTATCTCTGCATAAAAACTTTGTTTACCCCTCCTTTTTTAGATAATGCAACTATATCTATGTGAGAAAAAATGTAATGTTTTCCTATGTTTTCCTTTGTAAACACACTGTCATTTTTGCAACTTCTGTACACGTAATATCTGTGTAAGTTGCACATCGTGTTTATCTATTGTTTCCGACAATCGGTTGTCCTTTGAAGGTGGCCTGAGAAGCAGAAAGTTGGTTCGTTTTTCAGAACATTAGGAAGCTTTAGTTCGACGGAAATTTCATTTAATATTAAAATGTAGTAAGATTAAAAAAGTTCATTAAAATGCGTTATAACAACAGTTAATAAAAATTAACTACTCTTATTCATTCTTTCGAGACAAGTTTATCTACCCGCACGTCGACTGCTGTGTCAAGCACAAAAAGGAGCAACATGTTCAGGTTAAGAGATCTTTGGACTTAAAAAGTTTGGAAACCACTGTTAATCCCGTGAGACATCATGGTCGAATAGCTCCATCAGCCATTACGTTCTTCCTTACGTGCTGAGCAACGGCTTCGAGAAACAAGGCGTTCGAGAAGGTGTGGCGGTAACAGATGGAGAAATACATGAGGATATGGGAGCGTTTGTCTCAGCTGCAGTACACTACGGTCCTCTTGTCAGCTTACGGGAAGTTGCTGTAGTCACTGGTATCAGCTGTACATCTTTGTGGCGAATACTACATGGTCGCAGGTTTCTCACGTGCATTGACACAAGAGCTATATGGTAGCAACTTCAGTCGGTGAGTTACTTCCTGCTAATGCTCTTGAATAATTTCACACTGTCTTACGTTCTCCGGTGAACCCACGTTCACAGATTGTGTTGCAGTGAACATTCACAATATGCTTTACTGGGCCACAGAAAATCTTAAGTGATTACGTCACGTCGACTGTCGACCTTGAAGATAACATCATCGATCTACACTATTTCACAGACACTCTGACCAGTGAGATCTGTCCAGCTTTCGTCGTAGACAATTTAGTAACTCTTAGGCTAGACATTGTATGTGGATGGAGCACGATGGTAACGTAGTCCATTCTGTGCGTGATATTGTGCAAGGAGTGAACAGCTGAATTTCTGGAAGGAGGTTAGGACGCCATGGCCCTTAGGAATGACCCACACTGTTACCCGGTCTGATACCAGTACATCTTTTTTGTAGGCATATCTAAAGAACCCTCTTCATGTCGCCGAACCCACAGCCCCAGATGACTTCAAAGGTGGATCGAGGTACTGTGTCCTTAGCGGAACCAGCAACTTTAGGTGGAGCATGTTGCATGTTGCATCCGGATGTTTCTCGCTCTCTAATAAAAGTGCTAGAAATTTTATTTAAGCTGATTCGTTCACAGTTTTTTTGAATACTCAGCTGTACGATAGAAAAAATTGTGTTTTATATAAAAAGTTATAACTCGTTGTTTTAGAGCTCTGGACTGTAACTAAATAAACTATTTTCGTAATTCGTCAGAAAGAGTAACGTTTCTTACGTTTACCTATCTGAATAAATATCCCCGTTATTTGCTATTTGATAAGTTGCAGAGAGAAACATCTTATTGGAAACATCGTGTACGTAACGCCAGCTGTACGGGGTTTTCACGGATATTGTTCCCGGTAACAGTTGCAGAATGTGGTGTGCTTCCTGGCGTTTACGACTTCTGAAATACGAACACTTGGTGAAGGTTTTCCAGCCACTTTCCACGCGTAGAGTGTTGGGCTGCAAGATGTGGCCTCTGCTGTATTCCACACGCGAGCATTCACCGCACTCGTAATTTACGGCCTGTTAACGGCTGGCCGTGATTGGGGGAGAGACAGCAGTGACGCGTCTTTGCCTGTCGTCTATTGTCTGCAGTCGTACTTGTCATTAGGCGAGCAGCAAGTCATTCACCTGTACACGTGGTCGCCACTTGTGGAATGTTTATTACCGCACGGCTAGCAGACAATAGCTTGTCACCAGCTAGATGGGTAATAACCTCAGAGGACCGGAGAATCCTGAAACCTATAAGAGGGGCTTCAGACTCATGTGTCGGCGGACATTCCTGAATATCGTTGTCACCTTTCCATTCTCCACACGTGTAGTTTAAGCAGTGGCAGCTGTTGTGCCAGAGCACGTGAACACAATAATTTGAACACTTTGCGGATTTATTTTTCTTTGAATGCTATTAAACATAATATAGTGCGGTAACCTGAAATATACGGCAGTAAATCTACCGCGCTGTGCAACTTCGCTCCTCTAGACTTGGTGAAACTTGTCATCAGGGTTTTGTGCGAATTTTAAGGAGCTTTCGCGCATGCGCAAGGGGCATGACGTAATTGCCTTAGGGGCCATATACATGCGGATTTGATAAACAATGTGCACAGTTCACGGCGTGCACACTTACCTCTCAAAAATGGCTCTGAGCACTATGGGACTTAACATCTGAGGTCATCAGTCCCCTAGAACTTAGAACTACTTAAACCTAACTAATCTAAGGACATCACACACATCCATGCCCGAGGCAGGATTCGAACCTGCGACCGTAGCGGTCGCGCGGTTCCAGACTGCAGCGCCTAGAACCGCTCTGCCACTCCGGTCGGCACACTTCCCCCAACTACAAGTTTATGTCAGTGCCACTAGATGGTATCACAAATCCCACTACACCGTAACACATTCCTCAAATATGCCAATTTACTCACTATATAGGAAATTAGACTGGATATCAGTACATATTATAGTGATACATAAACCTTTTTTGTGAGGTTCTGAATGACATACAATACATTAAGTTTTGAATTTTATCATACAGTAATCCATTTGAGGTGCCTGGACTGTAGCATTTAGTCATGTGTCTGACATCTGTTAATCTTATGGCGGGTCAGGTTTATCTGTACCGTAGGTCCACATTGTATGTGTACACGAACATTCACGAAATGCTGTGTCGCTGGTTCCACTGATATTCACTAAAATGTAGGGTCGAAGACGGAGTGCTTTCGGCGCTTATGGCACTCAGCGCCTCATTTGTATTGAAGTCAATTATTTTTTGGTTGATAGTATGACTTGAATTTCATCATTTTTGCAAAAGTCAGTTTGTGTTTGGATTGGTTGTTTACTGTGATAGACTCGGCTTTCGTGTCAACCTGAACTCTGTTACATCTGTTTTAAGTGCTCGCAGAAAAGGAAATTATCAGGAAAAGTTAGTTGCCAGGAAATTAGGGCCTCCCAGACCAGATCCGCTATCTGAGAAAGTGACGAAGTCAAATAAGCGTGACTACAACAGAACATTTATCAAAGAAGTGTAAGCTGTGTATAATAGGCGTAAGCTGTTGTGTGAGTACAACGTAAGAATGTCTGCTTCCAGTCCTGACGTTAATTCGTTAATTAGGGATCATGTGTATTTGTCCGAAAAAATCAATAAGTATGAAAACTCACACTTACACAAAAATCGGAAACGAAAAGTAGTTAAAGCTTTAACATTACTTCGTTCTTGCAATAAACTATACTTAATTATGTGCAAAACAACAGAATTCCACAAAAAACTATTCTTTCTTTTCAAAGACATGCTCTGTATATTATTATTGTTACTGACAGCGCCTGAAGTTATATAAATATGTTGATAAGCGTAACTATTATAAAGCAGAGGCTATCAATTTCACACTCTCACATTTACCTGAATTTAAAAATTTGTGAACACCCAAAATGTATATTTACGAGCCGACACTGAGTTAAGTTCTAGTTTATCCGTCTGCAAAATGTTGCAGATATGCAACTGTACCATGCGACTGCTTGTTGAGATACCTGATGATTAAAGCCCGAATTTCTAAGCAAAATGCCTGAATTTTTCCGCACTTTTAGTTATAAGTTCGTAAGACATACTTAGATAAGCAGTTGTAACTATGTTATGCTTATTTTGTAAGAAAACGTTTTTGGTTACTTATTTTTAACTGAAGAAGCATATTTTAGTAAAACCTGCGATTCTGAAAGTGCATATTTCACTCCTAGCTATCACTTATTAATAAGTGCTTCTCTTTTGTATCGGCTTGTAAGAATTAACGTCCGTCGAATGCGTGGATGAGTCTTCATTTCATCAACCAGTTATCGTATTGCAATGATGCCACTAGCATGGACGGTGAATCCCGGAGTTCCGAGCTGCAGTGTGATGTGCGATCCTCTTTAGTTTAAGTATGCATGATCGTTCATTGTTGTAATTAGGAATTCCACCCCCATAAACCTCTCAGTCAGGGAACGTTTATGAAAAACCCGAGTTAAACCAGAAAATTATTAAAAGAATTGCTTGCGAACAATCTAGTAACAGTGATTCGTTTTTCAAAGACTTGTGCTTAGCATTAGTGAGTTCTAATATTCCGTTGTGGACAATGAATAATGCAGCTTCGTGTGTTTTCAGAAAAATACACAAACAAAAGGGTATCGCACGAATCTATTGCTGGCCGGAGTGGCCGTGCGGTTCTAGGCGCTGCAGTCTGGAGCCGACCGACCGCTACGGTCGCAGGTTCGAATCCTGCCTCGGGCATGGATGTGTGTGATGTCCTTAGGTTAGTTAGGTTTAATTAGTTCTAAGTTCTAGACGACTAATGACCTCAGAAGTTGAGTCGCATAGTGCTCAGAGCCATTTCAACCAGTTTTGAACGAATCTATTGTGCACAAAAATTGTATACCACAACATTCTTGAGAAGGAAATTTTAATATTCGGAATACACTAAAGTACGAAAACATAGATTTTTATTGACGAAACCACAGAGGCATCGAAACATTGCGTGCGTAGTGCTGTAGATGGTGCTATGTAAGCAGGAATCAGATCACTTCTTCTTAATATACAAACAATTGACCGAGCAAATCTTTCTACTTTTGCCAAATTTTTCAAGAGTCGTTGGCTTTTTTGGGATCGGAAGTGATACGGTATGACAGTGCACTGTTACTTCTCAATTATGCTGCTCTGTATATCGTTAAAGCGCGAACTAGATCAAAAGTTTGTTACCCTAAAATAGTTCACCTTACGTCCCTTGATCATGGTTTACATCTTTCCGCAGAAACTGTCAGAAGTCAATATAACGACGTGGATCTTGTTGTGTCTAGTGCGAAGGAAGTGGTTGTCGAGTCGCCAATTGGAATTCAGAAACTGCAGAACTCCTTCCAAATTTGGCTTTACCTTTTCAGCCAGTTTTAACTGGTGGGAAACGTGGTTACATGCTGTGTCATACTCATGCGCAAAACATTTCAGTGAAGTGGAAAATATTTTGAAATCCCTAAATGCCGAAGATGCAGTCAGTCTTGTTACAGCCCAAGAATGTTTTGCTAAAAAGGGCATCCAAGAAAAGATACAGTACATCATAATCGTTTCTCCAAAATACCTGATATTTTAAAGCAGATGGGAGCTCGAAATAATTCCTTGCAACATTCACATTCTCTGATAGACGAAATTTTAATAACACTGTTGTCGGAAACACACCGGGGTTGCGAAACTTGCATTCCAGAAACTGAATCAGGTGCTAGGAAAAATTTCCTGTTACAGAGCGCTGTGTCAAATTTTTAAAAAGCTTTCTGGTGACAAAACAAATATTGAACAGGAATTCACCATAGAACAACTTTGGTGCTTTACAAATGCACCTATGACGTCATGCGACGCTGGAAGAAAATTTTCATTGAACAAATCTTTCTTCGTTGGTAAACACAGGAGTCTGTCACAGGAAAAATCTCAGGATGATCTGCCTTGTGTAATGAAACAGCCTCCAATATGGTGAAAGTAATGTGAAAGGATCGTATTTGCTTGTATTCATTTTTGCTTATTTTCACCACTTCTCCCGATTATTTGTTTACTTATTTTGTTTTATTGTGTGCGCTTAGAAATCGGGGTTTAACTGATAATTGCATCTCTTCGGAAGCAGTGTACTTTAAAAATCAATGAAAACAGTCTCGGCCCTTTCCACACACCATCTTCAGGCTTACACCGCCATTATAGCTGCTGGTGGCGGCAGACGGAGCGAGATCCATGGAAATGAAAAGGCGATCGAGACTGCTTTCATTGAATTTTAGCATTTTATACCGATCGCTGTGCTCCAGTCAAGAATGCTTTCTAAAATTTTAAACAGTGTATTTACTGACAATGACGAATACTTAAGCCCTCACGTGTGAAGCTGAATTCAGTTCTACAAGCGAAGTGTCTCACTTACGGCATAAGAGAAGCAACATCATAGGTATCAACAAAGAAACAGTCACACAAACTTCGAAGTCTGCAAAGTTATCAAGTCATAAAGTTATGAGAATGTAAACAATACTTATCACGATAACTGGTGCTTGGATATCAAAAGAACAGTAATAATACGAAGATCAATATAAAAAGTGAAAAAAAATGCTTTCTAATGGTTCCTTAGATATAAATCGTCGTGAGTTTACAGTGAAGTGTAACATATGGAATTCTCTTCTTTGTAGAGTCGAAACATAGACACTCTAAAATGACTAAAGGCTCTAAGAACAAAGTCTAACAGGACGATATTGAACGTCCCATGGACCAAAAAATCAAGCAACAAACCCCTTATCCCTTACGGGCATATCTCAAAAGAGATCGAAGGCAAGAAGATTGTGTTGCCCAACGAATAATATAAAGTTTTGTACCTTATTTTGAAACGTATCATCGCAATTTACAAGCAGTAGTAGAAGGTAGTAGAAGGAGACCTTGTTCCGGAACAGCTCGAATTGGAATGGTACAGAAAACAACGGAAAGCACTGTCGAAATCAGACGCTAACGTGCAGGAGACTGTGAGCAGCGCATAAAACACAAATATTTCCGTGCAAGATTTATCTTATAGTTATCAAAATTGTGGGAAATGCACGGTTCAGTGCAGTAAGATATCTGATTTGATCCACTATAAATGGTTCTGAAAGCCTGCGACTGTGAAAACAATAGGTTTGTTTATAAATAACTCATCTCCTACCAGTCACGATTTTCTTTATTTTATTTTTCGCAAAACGCGTTTCGCAAAATGATTCCCATTTTCAAGTGCGTTTTTTTTGTGCTTGTTATGCCATTTCTATGTGATGTTGTCGATGTGTGAGAGTCTGCTTCTTTTCGTAGACTTTACTGGAATATATAAGAAAACAAGCGATTTTTTAGTTGGTTGTCGATCTTTTTTGTGAAGTTAGCGGCGAAATTTAGAAGAATTTGTACTTACAGTTTCCTTATGATCCATTCTTGCAGAGTCTCACACACACACTAAACATCACACACGACATGTAGTGCACTTTTAAACATTTTACATAAACGAAACGGTTCCACAGATGTTCCTACAAGTAGTCAACAGAGATGACGTTATAGGTCTTCCACAGAGTATGATATGCTTTTGTACAGAGGTTATTTGCCTTAACAGTTTTGATCGTAATTTACTTATATCTATTTTACAATTGTGCTTATTTCCATGTGTTACTATTTTTATTTAAGTATACTATCGAAACATACTTAAATAAAAATAGTAATACATAGAAATAAGCACAATTGTAAAATAGGAATAAGTAAATTACGATCCAAATTGTTAAGGTAAATATCCTCAGTACAAAAGGACATCACACTCTGTGGAAGACCTATAATGTCATCTATGTTAAGTACTTGTAACTACTGTGTAACTCTTTTGTTTATGTAAAATGTTTTCGATGTTAAAAAGTGTACAAGAAGTTGTGTGTGAATTTTAGTGTGTGTGAGACTCAGGAATGGCGTCATAATTACCGTTAGTAAAACTCGAAAAAACTTGCAACAGCCTTGTACAAAAATTCTTTGAATTATGTGATGATGTCGTACGCGGTGGAGAACCAATTTCTTATGCTAACTGTCTCTTGAAGAAGACAAATAAAATAAATACGACGAGATTTTTTTTAGATGAAGATGCATTGCCATCGTGCTGTAATAGAGTCATTCCCAGCCTTGCAATGTCTGTTTTTACCGTAGGGTAAATAATTTGGTCACAAGCTTCAAAACCACTCTAATCACAACGAGAGAGAAAAGAAAATAAGATCCGGAGAACATTGCATCACAATACATTACACTGTACGTCACCAGCTATCCTCGTCAATATTTGGCGGAATGATGCATCACCCGTGGTTTGCTGCCAAACTGTGAGATGAGAGCGAACCGTTTACGAGTATAAACCAAGTTTGTTTTTCTGCATAAGCTTTAAAACAATCACGTAACTGTAAAAATACTGCCCTCATAAGGTGTACCAGATGCCGAGGAAGTCACTGCTCCCCTGTTTTTACCATGAATATCACCACACATGTAAATCATGAACTGTAAAGCGATAGAAGTACCTAATTTTACACATGAAGTTCTCTTGTACGCTTTATATTTCCTTTCTGGAAATTTATTTCCCCTCCCGAGTTAACATTTGCCTTTTCTTTTCATCCCTTTCAGGAAAATATTAATAAATGCAACATATCATACGGTATTTCGGTTTATTTGCAACGTAAGTAACGTAAAAAGTGAATATTAAGAAAGCTTCCGTGCATGGATTCGACCCATGGCCCCTCGGATTACCAGTATGTACTCTTTCCGCTGCTCCAGATGCTGCCTGGAAAGTATGCTGTCATAAATGACTCACACCTCGACCCGAACTGCGCCATAAACGCTATTTCTTTTGTAGACACTTGGCCATCTGGAGCCCCCACTTCTGTTACTTTCATTGCTGGCGAAGCCCTGCATACACTATAAATCTTGACGAAATCAGTGCCGGCCTGTGTTGCCGAGCGGTTCTAGGCGCGTCAGTCTGGACCCGCGCGACTGCTACGGTCGCAGGCTCGAACCCTGCTTCGGGCATAGATGTGTGTGATGTCCTTAGGTTTGCTAGGTTTAAGTAGTTCTAAGTTATAGGGGAGTGATGACCTGATATGTTAAGTCCCGTAGTACTCAGAGCCATTTGCACCATTTGAACGAAATCAGTAACGACGAGTAGGGGCACTCCCATTGTTAGTGCAAGCGGTAAGTTTGCAACGGCACGCGCCATTGACTGTAGGGTATGCAGTTTTACGAGAGTAAAATATGGGAAACGAAGAGTAAGCACAGCGGAACCCTTTACAGGACCGCTGTCTCTAGTTGCCGCCTAGTAGAACACGGGGCGCACACGGAGCACTGTACTGTTGTAATCGCTGGGGAGTCTTTAGAGGTGTCTCGCTAGCGGGTGCTTTGAGCTGGTGACAGCCACTGCCGCCTAAATCACACGCTGCTTCCGACAGATCTTCCATCTCCCCGTCCCGACGATCCTAGAGACAAGGACGTGATTTTACACAAGGCCTTTGCTGCTGGGCCGGACGCACCAGACCTCGCCGTTACCTGCTCCTCCTCTGAGTCCGGTTCAGGACGCGGTAACCTCCCACTTCTCCCAACCTTTACCCCACTGTGGACCAGAAGTTATGATACCATGTGAACCCATTTCTCTTGATAGCCAGTATGGCCACATTTCTTACTTGCACAGTGGACACTAAAAACTGAATAAAACAGGCTTAATGCAGTTTACCTCCTGACATGTATCTTTAGTTTCTTGATGCAGACATACACTATGTGATCGAAAGTATCCCCAAAAACACACATTTTTCATATTACGGGCATTGTGCTATCACCTATTGCCAAGTACTCGTTATCAGCGGCCTCAGTAATTAGACTAGGATGGGGCGCTCCGCGGAGCTCACGAACTGTGAACCTGGTCATACCGCTGTACCCGAGATTTCCACAGTCCTAAACATCCCTTAGGTCCACTGTTTCCGATGTGATAATGAAATGGAAACGTGAAGGGACACACATAACACAAAAGTGTACAGGCCGACCTCGTCTATTGACTGACAGGGACCGCCGACAGTTGAGGAGGGTCGTAATTTGTAATATGCAGACATCTATCAGACCATCACACAGGAATTACAAACTGCATCCGGATACACTTCAAGTGCTATGACAGGCGGGAGGTGAAAAAACTAGGATTTCGTGGTCCAGTGGCTGCTCATAAGCCACACATCACGCCGGCAAATGCCAAACGACGCCTCGCTTGGTGTAAGGAGCGTAAACATTGGACGACTGAACAGTGGAAAAACGTTGTGTGGAGTGACGAGTCACGGTACACAATGTGGAGGTCCGACGGCAGGGTGTGTGTATGGCGAACGCCCGGTGATCGTCATTTGCCAGCGTGTGTACTGCCAACAGTAAAATTCGGAGGCGGTGGTGTTACGGTGTGGGTTGTTGTTTTGGGGAAGGAGACCAGACAGCGAGGTCACCGGTCTCATCAGGTTAGGGAAGGATGGGGAAGGAAGTCGGCCGCGCCCTTTCAAAGGAACCATCCCGGCATTTGCCTGGAGCGATTTAGGGAAATCACGGAAAACCTAAATCAGGATGGCCGGACGCGGGATTGAACCGTCGTCTTCCCGAATGCGAGTCCAGTGCCTAACCACTGCGCCACCTCGCTCGGTGTTACGGTGTGGTCGTGTTTTACATGGAGGGGGCTTGCACCCCTTGTTGGTTTGCGTGGAACTATCACAGCACAGGCCTACAGTGATGTTTTAATTTGCTCCTTCCTTACCACTGTTGAAGAGCTGTTCGGGGATGGCGACTGCATCTTTCAGTACGATCGAGCACCTGTTCATAATGCACGGCCTGTGGCGCAGTGGTTACAGGACAATAACATCCCTGTAATGGACTAGCCTGCACAGAGTCCTGACCTGAACCCTATGGAAAACCTTTGCGATGTTTTGGAACGCCGACTACGTGCCAGGCCTCACCGGCCGAAATCGATACATCTCCTCAGTGCAGCACTCCGTGGAGAATGGGCTGCCTTTCCCCAAGAAACCTTCCAGCACTTGACTGAACGTATGCCTGCGAGAGTGGAAGCTGTCCTCAAGGCTAAAGGTTAGCTAACACCATATTGAATTTCAGCATTACCGAAGGAGGGCGCCAGCTGTCCGGATACTTTTGATCACATAGTTTACTTGCTTATTATATACATGCAAAAGTCAAATGTGACATATGGGGACACAGAGGGATGATTTTGTTGGCGTTGGACACATTTTATTTATGCGGAAGACATAATTTTCAAATTAAATTTAGAGTTAAGTTGTTTTAAAATGGAATTGTGCCTCCAAACGTCATTTACTGTAAGATGCATTGTTTGTGGCTGCATTAAAAAATTACATTTACCTACATCACGAGAAACCGCTGTTGTCGGACATGAAGTGACTGAATCCTAAAACTACGCTTATCATGAGGCATATAGACCAAATGCGTCTTCGTGTAATCCTCTTGTTGTTATTCATAGGCAGTACAAATATGTAGCCTGTAGGCCAGCACAAAGCTGTCCATTGTCAAGCCAGCAATATTCATGCTTCACGTAACACTATATGGATTTTCAGCTGGAAAACAATTAAAATCCTTTTCAGGTGCCTAAGAACGACTTTACTATAAGAACCATCGCTCTGGTTGACTCTTTTATAAAACGTAGACGACCGGTAACTGTAGCCGATAAGAATCCACCATCTTTTGAACAACGGAAAACTTCTTATCTTTTTCTGGGGAATGTTTGATGAGTTCAACATCGTCATCCACTGTGCAGTATCCTTTCTCATTCCAGGAAAACGTTCAGATTTAGTTCCCTGTCTGCAGTACACGGACGACTGACTGGTTGCCAAACCCATGTTATCGTGCAATCAAGTTCCCTTTTTGAGGCAAACAGTGCATTGATCCACTCAGAACCATAATCGCAACAAATGGCAAATTATAAATTTCTTTCCAGTTGCCTTTCTGCAATAAGCTATTCATATAGCGTATGTTTCTAGTGGAAACCTGGCAAAAAGCACTGGAAAAGTTTTACTTCTCCTCATTCAGTTTTAAAGTTTTCTCATTTTGTTTATGCTTATGTTCTGTATTTCAATACGTATTAGTGGCAACGTTAAAGTTTCAGCATCTGATACCGCATATTTCCGTATAACTTTTCTACCAACCCTCTTTCAGGATTGTTTGAACGTTTTAATTGGTATGTACTAGCAACGAAGCCAGAATCAAGTTCAATGAATCAACTGAACCCTTCAGGTACAAACTGACACCATGCAAGTTAACTATTGCAAAAACTTTTACCGCAATGTGCATTTAATTAAATAAAAAATGTCATGCATTACATTATCTTCTTCTTGTTCTTCACGTCATACAGTATGCTTGCGGTCTGCTCCGCCTTCACAGAAGCCGTGTGTTTCTCGGTCGTCTTACATCTCTCTTTCTTATTGGTATTGGTTATAACTGACTAGTAAACCACCCTCCCATCAGCACCCTGTCGATTCTTTAAAGAATCCTACACCCATGTATGAAACAGCCTTAAACCTGTCCTCAACCTTACGAAGATGGCATCTGTTCTGAAGAATTCTTCTCGGGTTACCACCACTCGACTGATAATCCAAGAATAATTCATCAGTGGAACAAACCGAGAAAGACTGCAATCGCAGGTGTCTGATCTTTCGGACATGTCCGAAAGAACAGATACCATCTTCATACAGTTAAGGCTAACCGGCCACTGACCTTCTTCTGTGCTGGATGCACACACATTGCCCGAACTCTTACGGGACTCGGTAAGATTGTCTGCCGCGTGTAATGAGTGTAAAGGACAGGGGGACTACGAATGCCCCCCTTCTAACAGCCGTGTACCGCAAGTCTCTAGAGGAACGGAGGGTTCCAAATGATTGGAAAAGAGCACAGGTAGTCCCGCTCTTCAAGAAGGGTCGTCGAGCAGATGCGCAAAACTATAGACCTATATCTCTGACGTCGATCTGTTGTAGAATTTTAGAACATGTTTTTTGCTCGAGTATCATGTCGTTTTTGGAACCCAGAATCTACTGTGTAGGAATCAACACGGATTCCGGAAACAGCGATCGTGTGAGACCCAGAAAATATTACATACAGGCTCCCAGGTAGATGCTATTTTTCTTGACTTCCGGAAGGCGTTCGATACAGTTCCGCACTCTCGCCTGATAAACAAAGTAAGAGCCTACGGAATATCAGACCAGCTGTGTGGCTGGATTGAAGAGTTTTTAGCAAACAGAACACAGCATGTTGTTATCAACGGAGAGACGTCTACAGACGTTAAAGTAACCTCTGGCGTGCCACAGGGGAGTGTTATGGGACCATTGCTTTTCACAATATATATAAATGACCTAGTAGATAGTGTCGGAAGTTCCATGCGGCTTTTCGCGGATGATGCTGTAGTATACAGAGAAGTTGCAGCATTAGAAAATTGTAGCGAAATGCAGGAAGATCTGCAGCGGATAGGCACTTGGTGCAGGGAGTGGCAACTGTCCCTTAACATAGACAAATGTAATGTATTACGAATACATAGAAAGAAGGATCTTTATTGTATGATTATATGATAGCGGAACAAACACTGGTAGCAGTTACTTCCGTAAAATATCTGGGAGTATGCGTGCGGAACGATTTGAAGTGGAATGATCATATAAAATTAATTGTTGGTAAGGCGGGTACCAGGTTGAGATTCATTGGGAGAGTGCTTAGAAAATGTAGTCCATCAACAAAGGAGGTGGCTTACAAAACACTCGTTCGACCTATACTTGAGTATTGCTCATCAGTGTGGGATCCGTACCAGATCGGGTTGACGGAGGAGATAGAGAAGATCCAAAGAAGAGCGGCGCGTTTCGTCACAGGGTTATTTGGTAACCGTGACAGCGTTACGGAGATGTTTAATAAACTCAAGTGGCAGACTCTGCAAGAGAGGCGCACTGCATCGCGGTGTAGATTGCTCGCCAGGTTTCGAGAGGGTGCGTTTCTGGATGAGGTATCGAATATATTGCTTCCCCCTACTTATACCTCCCGAGGAGATAACGAAAGTAAAATTAGAGAGATTAGAGCGCGCACGGAGGCTTTCAGACAGTCGTTCTTCCCGCGAACCATACGCGACTGGAACAGGAAAGGGAGGTAATGACAGTGGCACGTAAAGTGCCTTCCGCCACACACCGTTGGGTGGCTTGCGGAGTATAAATGTAGATGTGTGGACATTAAGTTTGAATGTGAGTGCCGGCCGAAGTGGCCGTGCGGTTAAAGGCGCTGCAGTCTGGAACCGCAAGACCGCTACGGTCGCAGGTTCGAATCCTGCCTCGGGCATGGATGTTTGTGATGTCCTTCAGTTAGTTAGGTTTAACTAGTTCTAAGTTCTAGGGGACTAATGACCTCAGCAGTTGTGTCCCATAGTGCTCAGAGCCATTTGAGCCATTTTGAATGTGAGTCTCACGGGGAGCGTGCAAGGGATAAATCCCTGCAGTCGCACTATCCTCTGTGCCCTCGGTAGCTCAGATGGATAGACCGTCTGCCATGTAAGCAGGAGATCCCGTGCTCGAGTCCCGGTCGGGGCACACGTTTACAACTGTCCCTGTTGATGTATATCAACTCCTGTCGACAGCTTAGGGTCTTGATTTAATTATTATCTCCTGAACTATGTGTCGCGCAATGACATATTTTTGCAGACACATTGAGTGGTATATGAGGATACTGTCTGTAGAATGTTTTGCGAATGGGGTTAGTAGTAAAGAGGTAATAAATTATAACGTCATGCTTGATGCTGAAGACCTACTGCATGATGAGCGAAAGTGTACAATATACATTTCTTTGCTTTCATTATTTTTTGAGCACTGTGTCAGCAAGGAAAACTTTCGAAAAAGTTTGAAACTGCGATCAATGTTCGTTGGAGGTCGCTTTCATTGGCGAATAGTGGATAAATACAGTTCGGGTAACGAGCGCGCCGTTAGTTACATTGCCTAAAGGCGTACAGAGTGTTTCTAACTTTAATACATGAATTATTCTGTTAAACCTTTAACATAGAATTATGCCAATTAATGAATAGATTATGACTATAGTATAAATTTTTAAACTCGTTCAGTAATTATACGAAAAATATTGTGTGCGACTTCGTACACAACGGTAAGGACATATGGGCTACAGAGCGGCGAGGCAACTTTCGTTGTAGGAAATCTGGACAGGAGCGGAAATAATTAGCAAATAAGTTAATTGTAGTAAACAGAAGATTTCCTTAACTTGTAGTTCTGCAAGCATACGAAGACTCATTGCCGGCCGAAGTGGCCGTGCGGTTAAAGGCGCTGCAGTCTGGAACCGCAGGACCGCTACGGTCGCAGGTTCGAATCCTGCCTCGGGCATGGATGTTTGTGATGTCCTTAGGTTAGTTAGGTTTAACTAGTTCTAAGTTCTAGGGGACTAATGACCTCAGCAGTTGAGTCCCATAGTGCTCAGAGCCATTTGAAGACTCATTACAGGTAATGCAGCAAGAAATAGAGTGCAGCTCCTTCAGTGGCAACTAGGATGAGGTTCGCTGTACTAAACACGAACGAAGGTATGGCAGATACGAGGCTCCAGGTCCAAGTGCGGAGTGTGGCTGCCCGTCGGCCGTCCCACATCACGGCGGCAGAGGGCGCTGTTAGTACGGAGCCACTGGAGGCTGGCTCAGCGGGCACGCACCATAGGGTCCGCAAAATCCCATGTTGGAGTCCAACCGAAACTTGTAATTCAGTTACCAGCTGTACAACGCTGGTAGCGTGGTATCGGTAGTCATTAAAAAATGGAAGCCTTTTTGGATGGACGACCTGCAACTGGGACCATGTGTTTCTAGCAGTTAAGTAATACGGATTACTTGTTTAACAAATCTCTCTTCCTCTATTCTGTTGATACGTTATTTCAGTTTAAGCATCCTTGCTCTATATTTCCATTTATACATAAAGTGTACATTACTCTTTCCCTCATAATACTATTTTGTACTTTATTTCAGAGGTTACATCGTTCGATTTTTCTTTTCAGATCAGCCGAATGTATTCTTTTTTGTTTTTTAGTTGATGTTTACGACTTGCTTCCACATATTCGAATAAATGTGAGCATTACTTTGTAAAATTTTAGCTTTGTATCCTTCCACGTCTTGTTACCCATTGTGACGCATCCTACTACTGCCTACTCCCACTTCCATGATCAGCAAAAGTGGAAGTCCTTTTTCCATGCCCAGCCAGCATCATTTACCTCGTTGAGATACGTGAAAGCGTGGCGGCGCAACACTATCTGTTATTACAGTCAATATTTCTTAATAATGTACGCTCTTTGCGCTAATTTGAGTCTATTCTCGGGGTTACAGAAACCTTTTACAGTCTCTTTCGTCAACAGGTTTAGATTCAAATTATTACTATCGGCGAGTTGCATTGTTTAGCGGCTGCCACCAAAGATGCTCGTTAACAGTTACTACCCTGCCGACTCGCGTTTCAAAATGAGTCTGTGACTGCCCTAGCACATACACGCCGAATTAATTGCTTCAAAATACACAGGGATCAGTTAATACAGCACGATGTTTTGTCCTTTGAAAATTATTCCCTTTAATATCAATGCGGAATAAACTATCGTTATTATCGTCCAGAAATAATCCAATACACGGTTCACTTCTCGTGATACTCTGCTCGAAATCGTAGAACACTATAGTTTTTCCTTAACTCGGTTTTTATTGACACAGTTTCCTTGATATGATTCTCTGCTATGAATGGTCGCACTTGAACTTGATAAGAAATGTCCAGACAGGGTCTATAATCCAAAGTCAAGTTGCGACGCGATGTTTGAATAGTAGCTTGTGCCACAACTGAAGTTCTTAAACTAGAATCAATGATTCTGATATTTTATCGATTGAGATGTTCACTAGGTGTTAGCGTTACCTCAGCTCTGTTGGTTTTCATACCTTTGACAATAAATTAAACGATCAGAAATTTACTTTTAATTAGCCCGACTTCCAATAAAGTTAAGTATTTCACGCGGTGGCGCATGAACTTAAACGAGATACGAATAACGAGGACTCAGACGCTAAAATCTCCAACGCAAAGACTCGCAGACGCTAAGGACGTTAACAATGTGCGCGTTGGTTTCATATAGTAGTTGTGAAACAAAAGGGACGTCCGTTAGAAACTCTCTAAAGCCGCTTGCTTCTTTGCATTGAGAGGCACCCACATGCCTTGCTCATACTTAGGCCTGCAAGATGAGTGGTCTGCCAAGCGAGTGGATTTATTCTTATCTATCGGTTTAACATCATTGACTGATTACGAGCTCTAGTACTCACAATTAAGCTACAAATTATTCTCCTGTTTGAATATTACGCAACGGAAACGGATAACGCACATCTGACTAATGGGAATTTACACAACTCTGGTTGTTCACTACGCTCTGGCAATACCACATTTTCTTTCTTACACGACGGCTTTGACCAACATGTGGCCATCGCACTGAATATGAATGGCGCACACATTATAAATTCTGGATATCATGACTACACACTATTCGAAGGACAAGGCCACCAATCTTTTTCTTTTCACTTTTTTATTCAGATAAATTCTACTCGTATTATGATTCACAGACAACCGAAACACACCATTACATTTTATACTACAATTACACATGAGAAACTCCGCCCAGTGGGCATGGCTTTACATTGGTGATTCTCTATCTTACGGTCTCGTAATTATCTAACGCTACAGTGCACTTTCTGGATAGGATCGTGGATCTTTTGCTATATCTCACACTTCGACTCTCACACCCATCATCACGAAAATTTCCTCCAGACCGAGCGTTACAAAAAGGAACATGCATAATCCACTGCCTCTGAACCTATGCAGACCACACATACGTAAATTGCATGACATACATCACACTGGCAACATACAATACATCACAAAGATTAGTCACAACGTTAGAATCACTTCACTTTCAGCTTTCCCACTTCAATTAGTATTCATCCCAGTGTCACACGACACTGCCCCGCTTAGTAACTTTTCTTTCCTACTACGAACTCTGGAGGATATATGCACGTCTTCGCCGGCCGGAGTGGCCGTGCGGTTCTAGCCGCTACAGTCTGGATCCGAGCGACCGCTACGGTCGCAGGTTCGAATCCTGCCTCGGGCATGGATGTGTGTGATGTCCTTAGGTTAGTTAGGTTTAATTAGTTCTAAGTTCTAGGCGACTGATGACCTGAGAAGTCGCATAGTGCTCAGAGCCATTTGAACCATTTGCACGTCTTCCTGTGCAATGCAAGCCAAGTGGCGTTGCTGGATAGACGGCTGACTCACCTTGCTTCTCTCTCAGAGTATTAGAGTTTGAATCAAGCGTCACACGGAAACATAACGCGCAAAGTAATATTAAGAACATATTCGTCACACACGCGAGTCCTCAACTGATACCATGGACGAGTACTTCTCTTTATCCTTTGTCTCATACACAAATTGAGACTCACACAGAACTCACCACGTGGAAGTACTCGTCTCTAATTTCAAGTCCTGCACACGCCATTTCTTAAATATTTCCAACTTACAGTACACACGCTAGTAATTCAGCTTAACTTAAGCACTCGGAAGTATTTCAACTTATTGCTACACGTGGTTTCATTGTGACCGTTGGTCACTTCCGAAGATTACTATGATCCCCTTAATATTACCTGCCAGACATTTAATTCTCCCCACAAAAGTTCCTGAAACAGAGAAATTATTATTCTAAACTACTCTTAAGTATTCCACATGCATGCCATTCTCTCCACTCTTTTGTCTTTATGGAGTACACCTAAGACAGGTCTTAAAAATGGTTCAAATGGCTCTGAGCACTATGGGACTTAACATTTCAGGTCATTAATCCCCTAGAACTTAGAACTACTTAAACCTAACTAACCTAAGGACATCACACACATCCATTCCCGAGGCAGGATTCGAACCTGCGACCGTAGCGGTCGCGCGGTTCCAGACTGGAGCGCCCAGAACCGCTCGGCCACCAGCGGCCAGCAAGACAGGTCTTACCAACACAACATCCAGCGGCAGAGTGCTGAAACACGGCCGTTCTTCAGGTCAGCTCGCACCTCTGCCGAAGCGGGGGAGCACCTTGCTACCGTATTGGTCAGCCACATTTCAGGCGCTCAAAGCTCAGGTAAATTTCATCTCTTTGGTTCCACCAAAGGTGACCAAAGGACTGTCTCAAAGATGATCACATATTGCACATTCACTATCTGTGGTTAGCAGACGACCATACATTCATTCATTTCACAGAACTCACCAAACTGGATGTAGGGATTTATTTTGTGGGAGTGCACATGTGATCAATTAAATAAATAAGTCGTCGTTCTTTGCTACACTGGTATCCAGCTTCGGTGTGTTAAGTGAAATTGAGTTATTATTACAAAAATTATGTTTTTCTGACAAGAATAAAGAATGATGTTGTACCTATTTTCAATGTCGGGCGATACTGTACCCTTTCAGCAAATAATACTCTATCCCACTGGCTCTTATTATTCTTTTATCTAATTTTCTCAATTTTAAAACGGGAATTCATGACTTTATATGAGGTATGAGAATTGTCCATAGCCATTTCGAATAAATTTTAGTTTCAAAAACGACCAGATATGTAACGGGGAGTTACATCACTCTTCTGTGTATTGTGCAACGTATCTAGCTAATGTCGCAGCCCAACAGCTGAGAAAATGACACGTACATCGATTGTATCTCAAGTACAACTAATACTACGCAATGAATCCCAAATCGGTGACCGAGATGCGATCCCCTCGAGCCACTAGTGCAGATCGATCTATTGTGTCCAGGCAGTGTCTCTTGCACCGGTCTGAATTCCTGGAGCGGTTTCCTCTGCTGCGAAGGCCGCAGAGGACCTCGCAGAAGTGTGCCAGCACCACGGGAGGCGCGTCTGCTGATTAGCGGGCGCACAGATTACGTCACGGCGGGCGCCTCTAATCCCGGCCCGCTGGCGTAATGACGCGCTGCCGCCCGGCCTTTGATTGGTAATTTATTGCGAGAGGACGGCCCAGGAGACCCCTAATTGCGACCAATTAGCGTGGGCAGCGCCGCCGGCCCGTCTTGGCGCTTCTTTGTCCGCCCCCTCCTCTGCGGCCGCGAGCCGGCACTTTGCATAGTTGGCCGGCACTGCCTCTGTGTACCGCCCGACCTCTAAGCTGCTAGCGGCCGCCTCGGGCAAGTTACAGTAGCGTCGTGTTTCAACGAGGAGGTGCACGATCGCTTTGGCAGTGGGCTTCCTACACCAGCGCCATTGCCCTAATGGCCACAAATAGGGAGATGAAGAACTCTTGCACAGAGCCGTACCTAGGTGATACTGTGCCCCTGGCAGAACTACCATAGGTGCCCCTCTCCCCCCCCCCCCCTCCCCTGCCCAGTAAACTACCTTTCTGCACCTTTACTACAAGGATTTAGTAAATTTTATACTCTTGTAAATAAGTTTAATAAAATGGATCCTAAACAGCATTTAACGATAAATTAGTTTTGTTCAGTTTGGCAACCGATTACGATCGTTACGATTATCATTAGATTAATCTGTCACCTAAAACTTAGCAAAAGAAGCAAATAAAATTTATAGCCATCGTTGGCATTGTCACATAAAATAAAAACAAGATAAACCTGCGATGAACATCATGGCCTGTGGTGGAAGGCCATACTTAGCACACCACTGACTATGCCCTACATTATTGCTAACAAGAAACTTACATTATTGTTGAGTGTGCTAATGACAAGTTAACGACTGGCCTACATTATACTTGAGTGTACTTAGAACAGCAGTATATTATTGTGGAGTGTCCAAACAACGGACCTACATTATTGTTGAGTGTGCTAACGATGGTCCTACATTATTGTTGAGTGTGCAAACGATGGCCCTACATTATTACTGAGTGTGCAAACGACGACCCTACATTATAATTGAGTGTGCAAACGATGGTCCTACATTATTGAGTGTGCTGGCGACAGTCCTATATTATTGTTGGATGTATTAAAGACAGTCCTGCATCACAGGCCATGAATGTTCATGACGGTTTGATCGTATTATAAATTTTCTTCTTTTGCTGAGCTTAGGGAGACAGAGCAATCTGATGAGGATCGTAACGATAGAAACCAGGTTTCGAAATGAATAAAAAAATTTGTGATCAAAGAGTGTTTTGGTTTTATTGTACTCTCAGAGAATGGATTGTTGTTGCCTTCAAGGTGACGACATCACTCCTCATCAGAAATAGATCATTATTTAAAAATATTACTTGTTGGTACAAAATATTGCTTAAAAGAAATTAAATATATAATTGTAGTAAATAAGACATGGTATAAACTTAAATAAAATTGAAATTAAAACAAAATCTATATCATAATCTTCATGGCGGCTGCTGTACATTGGTTTCAGTGTGATCTATAATTTTATTTGTTCCTCGTAAACAAGTGATAAAGCATTAGTAACTATTTAGAACGAAAATGAAGAGTACTATAAGTTTACATTGAATTTCCTTGATTTGAGCGAAGTAGGCGCATTGATTATTTTGTTGAAATGAAGCATAGCAGTTAGGTCGTATTCTAGTGACACGACAGCTAAATTTGACTGTCTGCTTTCACCCATACTAGACCTGAAGTAGTTTTTTTCTATTAACCGCAATTATGTTTATAATATGATGCAGACTCTAGCATTATCTTAAACATATTAAAAGCTATTTCGTTTTTTGGATAAGCATCTCTTAATGCATACTTTGAAAAACAAAAATTCAAATTATCCATATAGTAAGTTGCGACCGTGCTCTTCACGTGATCTTTCACCTAGAAATTGAAAGCAGCTTTTTCATTAACTATTTCCACTATCTTTCCTATATTTTCCACCAAAGTCACGAAATCAGCGACACACTTTGCAAGATGACGTACAGAGCTTTCATTTAAGTTGTTTCCAGGTAGATAACTGCAGTCAGATGGAATAGTGTGACATATGCGAAATGAGACAATAAATAATCCGTAGAACAGCAATCCAAAATGCAGTCCAGTTGAAGTCCCAGTAAACAGCGAAGTTTCGGAAGTATAGCTTATGCGAGCTAGTAACTGGTCTGTGCTTGCGTCTTTGGCAGGTGGTCTATCTCGCAATGTCCTCTATACGGCACTACTGCTGCGTTTACATCCATACAACTGCACTGTAAATTCCCATTTACACGTTCGTCCTAGTGGTCGCTAGTTCGTGACTGGGACGTGCAGCCGCTTATTGATCTGTCAAGTATTCTGACGCCCTCTAACTCAGTCTCTCTCCAGTCTTCAGTCGGCAGTAATCGGAAACATTTGGTCAAACGGCACGTTTGCTTTAGGACCCACTATGTGAAAGGCACCCATTCTTGCCATACAGTCCATCGTAGCGATAGACATCTGCTCGCTGGTAGCTGTTACTTTATGATGCTGTTTGGACGAAAAGACAGTACAGAAATAGTGAGAGCTACACTGCCCCAAGACATATGCACAGTTTCTGACTTTAATACACCAGTTATCGTGTCAAATCGTTAGTTGGTTGGTTGGTTGGAGGGGGCCAAACAGTGAGGTCATCGGTCTCATCAGATTAGAGAAGAATGGGGAAGGAAATCGGTCGTGCCCTTTCAGACGAACCATTCTGGCATTTGCCCGAAGCGATTTAGGGAAATCGTGGAAAACCTAAATTAGGATGGCCGGACGCGGGTTTGAAACGTCGTCCTCCCGAATCTTCAATGTATGATTGTATCTCTTAATGAGCAGATATCAGCATTTTAAATTCGGTCGAATATTACGTGAAATACACTGAAAATCAAATTTTTGTTGCCGCTGGAACTTCAGCACAGCATGATTTGAAGTGTCTTGTAGCCGTCCAGCAGCCGGGTTCTTACCTCTGGCGTGGCGTCAAGCCCAAGGCGCTCATTCTTGTGTGGACAAACTACCTGCTGCCTGCACTGTTCGCACGGGCAGACTCCGTTGCTGGTGGCTGCTCTTTCTGCACGCAGACGACATAATGATCATGGCCGCCCTGGAGGCCTAATTCCTAGACTGCTAGCAGCGACTGGGCGGTGTGGGTGGCACAGAGAGTCGGCTCAGTGGTGTCGGGGACCTTGCGGTATTGTTACTACCGCAAAATGTTATTTCATGATTAATAGGGAGAGTGTTGTCTTATAATTATTAATCATTAAGGCTCGGCAGGTAGATTTTACCGAAGGGTGAAGAGTAAAATGTTAAGAGCTAAGGTGGTATTACTGACTGTAACCAGTCCCATTTTTCACAAGTGAGCATGTCACATCAACCTGCCGATGTGAAAAATGACTCTATATGATTCGCAAGGAAACTTAAAAATACTAGTGTTCAAATGGAGTAAATCATGCCACACTAGCCAGTTTGTTGGTTCAAAAAAGGTTCAAATGGCTCTGAGCACTATGGGACTTAACATCTGTGGTCATCAGCCCCCTAGAACTTAGAACTACTTAAACCTAACTAACCTAAGGACATCACACATTCATGCCCGAGACAGGATTCGAACCTGCGACCGTAGCGGTCACGCGGTTCCAGACTGTAGCGCCTAGAACCGCACGGCCACACCGGCCGGCTAGCCAGTTTGTAATCAAAGTATGAGTATGTACACGTTTTCTCTGATAGGCCGGGAATTATTGAAGGATGGAAGTAGTGCCTCACAAAAGTCTGTCGCGCAAAATAATCCATCCCGCAGGTAAAGAGGAAAACGGGAACACAACTAATCAAAAGAATGTTACATTATGGAACCTAACCGATTTATTGCGACATATGCTCCTAATCAACCGACTAAGTGGGTCGAATTCTTATCTCCGTTTGAACAAACTATACACAATATACCAGATTTGTTCACACACCATACACCACCCGAGACCACGGTGGAAGAAAGAGAAATAAATGAATGATCGTTCCACTTCCCTTCATGCTCTAACAGACAGCACAAGAACAAGATGTTAGCCTCTGAAGAAAACATAACCCGTATACAAAGATGTAATGTGGGCGATAAAATATTACTTAGAACACATCCAATCGCATCGCTGCTACAGAAGGAAAATAAGTGGCAACTCCTCTACTTTGCCCTTCACAAGAAATTCATTCCGGTTATGCAATTTACAGACAAACCTTTTACAATTAAAACGTGCCGGCATCTTTGTACATTGACATCTAATACCGATAGTGCCAGAAATCCCCCACAGTTTTGCACTGTAACTTGGAGTACTCTTGTATCTTCCTTAATTTGTATCCCTCTACTTACTCTGCTTTCTGGTATTCTTATCAGATATCCAAAGAATGATCATGCTTATTACTGGTTATATTTTTTTGTACACTGTTTCACTTGAAGCAATTCTCCAATGCCCATTTAGTTGATATCATTTATTGATGCGTGTCCTAATTATTCGTTTTTCTGTTTTTAGTATTTTGTCAATTTCTGCTGTATTGGTTGGTTATTTCTGCTGTTTCAGTTGTGTATGGATAGGCTTTTTTCTTGTACGTGTTTTTTATAACGTAGTTTGCTTTGTTCATTTTTTTCTTTCTGTTTTGCCATGACAGTTTCTAGCTTAGATTGTAAGTTACGATTTCATGTAAATAATGCATTTTAAATTTATCAGCAATTTTGATTTCTTGTTCTCCTATTATAATTTTCTGTGGAAGTGGTGGGTCAGTTAGCATAATCTATTTTTTTAAAATGTATTCTGAGAGCGATTTTCTGCGCTATTTCTTGTAGTGATTGAACTTGTTGGCTTGTTTCTTGAACGTTGTTGGCTGGTAGTGCAAGATCAGCAAATCCCAAGCAGTTCAAACTTGCGTTATTTTTGGACTTCCAGTTCTTATTTTCCTTGACTTATCCTTTTACCATTCTCTCGTTATGTATTCCAGGGCAGAGCTGAACCGTAATGGTGGTAGTCACCTTGTCTTAAGACTGTTTTTGTAAGGAATCTTTCAGAAATTTCTAACTTAACTTTCAATTGGGTGTTGGTTACAATGACCCCTATGAATTCAATTAGTTTTGGATGGAGTGCCAGGTTCCTTAAAATTTTTGGTACTGAAGGACTATGGAGGCAGACATATGCCTTCTTAAAGTTTACAACTGTTATTGCGAGATGTTTGTTCCGTTTCATGTAGTATGCTATGATCAGTTTTAAAATAATGATCTGCTCTTCACAGCTTCTCCGTGGTCTGAAGCATCCCTGCTATTCCCCTAACTCCTGTTCTAGATGTTCCCTGATTCTCCCAAATAGGATCTTAGATAAGAGCCTGTATGTGCAATCTAGAAGAGAGATTCCTCTGTAGTTGTCTTGGTTGCTCTTATCTCCCTTCTTGTGTACTGCGTGGATGATGGCCGTGGTCCAATGTCAGCTAACTGTTCTCTTATCTAATTTTTTTTTTTTTTGGCCTTGTGTAAGGAGGTGCCGGCCAGTGTGGCCGTGCGGTTCTAGGTGCTTCAGTCTGGAAACGCGTGACCGCTACGGTCGCAGGTTCGAATCCTGCCTCGGGCATGGATGTGCGTGAGTCCTTAGGTTAGTTAGGTTTAAGTAGTTCTAAGTTCTAGGGGACTGATGACTATAGATGTTAAGTCCCATAGTGCTCAGAGCCATTTGAACCATTTTGTAAGGAGGTCTTGATTGTATTACTTGAGTATTTCCACATTTCAACAAAAACCTGATCTTCTCCACATGCCGTATAATTTTTTGTCCTTTGAGGACACTTTCTACTTCTTGGAAAATTGGGGGTGGTCTAATTTATACTAAATGAAACACTTAAATAAATTAAATCACTAATTATTCAATAAGCAGACAACAGCTGAGAAACTTACAACACGCTTCCACAAAACTAAACGACAGGCAAGAGAATGAGTAAGCCTGCACGAGACAAGTGAAAAATTATAGCAATTTATTGTCAAAAAAATTAATGAAAAATTATGTAATCCGTACCTTAGAATGAAAAAAGAAATCTCTTATTAGTGAACATTTTTAAGTACTTTGTGTATGAGAAGTACAAATATGTTACATTTTATTTCTTGAATTAAAAAGAAATTTTTTAACATCTGAAACTGAAATTCTAGATGACGTATCTCTTCCCAGTGCAAAAGTGTGACCTGATCATGTAAATCTGGTAGTCAATCCCTCATGGCCGCGCGGGATTAGCCGAGCGGTCAGGGCGCCGCAGACATGGACTGTGCGGCTGGTCCCGGCGGAGGTTCGAGTCCTCCCTCGGGCATGGGTGAGTGAGGTTGTCCTTAGCATAATTTAGGTTAAGTAGTGTGTAAGCTTAGGGACTGACGACCTTAGCAGTAAAGTCCCATAAGATTTCACACACATTTTTTAACAATCCCTCATGCTCTGTTGAGATATTAATCGAACCAAAAGGGCGGAATGTTAGCCCAAAGCAAAATACTCGGTCTTAGTATTCCTGCATGTGTTGGAATAACGTCCGTTTACACGGATGTAGCAATACTAGGACGTATTGCTAATAGATAATTCTTATATATCTCGAATAGACGTTAAAAAAGTGCGAAAAACAAATTGATATACTCCGTTCATTTAATTTCTTTTCCAATTGTACTGAGGACACCGAAGTGAAAACATTTTACAGTTTTCCGAAATCTAACTACCCCATAAAGTAGCCAAGGCCTATCGTCTGTTCGCAGTTTTCGCTGTCGTAGATAAGGGCAGGATGAAATGTTATTTATGCTGGAAATAATTTTCATTTAACTCTTTTAAATTCGAGTGGTTTCTCAATTTGATTTTTTTTGATAGTTGAAGTATACTATTTTTTGTGACAGAATACAGGGCTTCATCTGAGTCTATATAATTAGTTTCATAATAAACGCACGATGTACTTTTGGTTTCCACATTTTAGTCGCAAAAGCTATAAATGGTAAATTTGCACTGGGATATAACAAACTGACGCCTTCACAGAGCTCTTGCACGTTATTGGGCTCTAAGCTCTGCGCTGTTAGTTTTATTCCACGTTTTGTATTATTTCATAAGCTTCACACATGATATGCGACAAGACAGATAACAGTACTTGTACTCTCGCTGTGAGGAACATTTGTTTCCAAAATGAAATACATAATTTTAAGTAATAATAACAGAATAACATGGTACGATCCTCGTATTCATTACGAGTATGTCGTTCGCGAATGAACATTTTTAAAACATAAGCCTGCTGGTGCTGATCAACTAAAGCGTAGCTTCGGCTGTGAAGTCATCCTCAAATTGGGTTGAACAGATACAAAGTGTCCAACAAAAGACAGCTTGATTTAAAATTAAATAACGTGAAAACGAAGATCAATACAAGAATACAACAATGCTCATTGTGAAACTTGTGAGACTCTTTCGCACAAGATGAAACGTCCCCTTAGAACAATTTATACAAGACTGTGCTTAAACTGACACACAATGTTTTTAGCGCAACGCAATCTGACTTTCAAAAATCCCTACAAAAGAATGGCCCTGACTAACATTAAACTATACCTTCCAGAAATCACTTACCTCACAAAAATCTTCATTACTCGAACTACTGCAATACAGCGAGCGCCACTACTGCCAGCTAAATAAAAGATTCAAACTACTGAAGGCACTAACTACTGATAGGGATAGTTAGCAAATGAAAGATATTAATAGAGAACAAACAATGTATTTACCTTAATAGTCATAATATATGTAGCAGTTCATGACAAATTACAAAACTCCGCCATCTCTCTCCCCACATCCACCACTGCTGGCGGCTCACCTCCAACTGCGCAACGCTACGCGCTGTTCACATCCAGCTGCCGCTGCCCAACACTACAATGGCAGACAACAATGCAAACTAGACACAGCTGTACACAGCACAGCCAGTGATTTTTATACAGAGGTGGCGTTACCAATAAAAAAACCTAAACAGCCTACTTACATAGCCCCCATGCTCCCCACAAAAAATTTTACAAATTGGTTTGGGCAGTGGCCAATACAGATTTGAAAAAATTTTTCATAATTACAATAACAAAGAAATCAAATGCACACACTTATTGATACAATGTTGGTCAAAAGCTCAAATTTTCTCACAGTCCATAAAGACAGTCCTGATCGTTCATCACGGTAAAATAGTAGTGTTTTCCTCAAAGTCTGAGCAGTAGAAGAAAATGCACACGGAAGTAGTGGATTTCCATGCAGTCTTGAAGAAGTAGTGTTGTCCTTCCAACGGAAAGACAGTGCTGACTCTCGACATGCAGACAAGTAATGGGTCACAACAGAGCAAACCCACAGCAGAGTCATTCGAAGTTTTTAAGAATATTGGTAGGTAGGTCATCACAGAGCAGGCCCACTGTAGTCCTGGTAGAGATTACGGTATTGGTGGGCCACCAGAGGTGCAGACCCACTGCAGTACTTGTAGAAATAATGGTATTGATGGATTATCAAAGATGTAGACCCACTGTAGTCCTTGTAGAGATAATGGTACTGGTGGGTCATCAAAGATGCAGACCCACTGTAGTCCTTGTAGAGACGGCCAGCAGCCATCTGTTGTAACTGTGCAGGTGCACAATCACCATTGAAGAGTCTTGCCGATGATATAGCAAGTCCATAACCACCACTTGTGCACTCACAAAGTTTTTGGAATTGTCCTTAGAACCAGCAATGCTGTTATCCAGTCCCTTGCTGAATTATTAACACACGTGCAAACACTAACAGTCCCTACTTCTCACATATTGTCCATATACTATGACCAACAGAAACGTGTGCAGTGAAATGTAACTTACAAGTTAATATGATGAACTGGTGACAATTACAATTTTATAACATAAGAATACAATTACAAAGGTACAAAATACATCATTAAAGAACATAACAATACAGATAACATTTGTAGTAACACAGGCTTTACAAAAGAATAGAAATAAACATATACACCAGTGTTACAAAAATAATGACATAAGTACATACATAAAGATCAGAATAGCTTTGGAAACAACAACTTCACACATGAGCATTAAAACAGAACAGAATTAATAATGTCTAACATCTTTACAAAGTAAAAACATATTATTAATGCAAATTATATTTGAGGATAACAGTATTCCTCATCATAGTTCATGTAGCTGAGTATGAGAAAAATTCTACAACATAAGTCTTATGAGGTTAACATATAAAGACAGGAAGAACACAAATACACAAGAGTACACACACATATAGCGGAGTAATACAAAAGGAAAGCACAGGGTTTGTTTTACTGCAGTATTTTGCAAACAAAACTTCCTTCGTTCATCATTATTCCCAAAAGTCTCTCAGTTAAATGATCAGATAGCTGTGTAATTCTGTGTTAGAGAAATATGGTACCGATGTGTAAAGTTGTATAAGCAAATACCATATTAGCTAGGGCTCCTTGTGCTTGCCAAACACATGATAGACAAAGTAAGCGTGTACCCCCCCCCCCCCCCCCCTGAGGATTAATGTAATTATACCCTCAGGTGTTACAGATTACAGCAATGGAATGAAATGTATCACGGAAAACCTTTATATCATTGTACTCCAAATATCTTTAAAAATAAATATTTTAAGTACAAAATCAATCACTCAAATACGTGTCCTGTAGCGCTAAATGTGCGTCTTGTTGCAACATAATCTCTGTGGAAGTGTCGTAGTTATTTTCCTCCGAAAGCTAAGTTCTGCAGAAGCCAATGTACTTACCTCATGATAAACAAAAGTGAAATGCTTTGCGTAGAGATATCTTAGTTATTACGGTTATTGTTGTGATGATGAAAGTACTGTGCTGTAACGTATTGTTGTGCTACAGAAAACCCTGTCTCATTGTAGCTATACTACAAAAGTTACTACTAAAACCTGTTTTACTTTCCAGAAGAATTCAGAAAAACTGTGCAGATATAAAACAGATACACCGCAAAAGCAACATTGTAAATTGTCACTCATTAGTAGCGTCGTGATAAAACCGTGTAGTTGTCACATAAACTAACCACTGTGTCGTCTGGTATCTCACAGAAAGTACTTTAAACCCAGAATGTATTTTCAAGTAAACCAAAATGTTGCATTAAAATCTCATTAGCAGTACCAGTATATGTTTTAAGTATGTGGGCCTTATGGTCGTTACGTAATCGTGCCACTAACAAACAAGAATGTACACACACAATAACGCTGTGTCGTCAGTTCACTATAACAATGCATTCGTAATTTCCGTTTAAACAAGTTCTCTTGGATCTTGACTGGATATTTAACTTCAAACATTGTTGCATATTAACAGATTCTAAGTCTGACAAAGCATACTATTAATGTAAAGCGAAAAGTTTTATGGCAAAGACTAAGTTAAACAGCAGATTATCATTCAATAAACGGTTTTACATGTGAAATGTGGTGTAAACCTTTACTCTTCCTGGTACGCAGAGTTTCAACTTCAACGCAATTATATGTGGTATACGTCGGATTCTGTAAGGTCCTTTGTAAACTAGAAAGAATTTGTGACTCAAGTGTTTCTCCTTATGTGACAATGAATGAGCTTTAATGAGAACTTTCTGACCAATATACAATTTCTTTGCATTTGCTTTATCGTGTAGTTTTCTCCTTTTGTCTGCTGCAGATTTTATATTTTTAAGAGCCAAATCAATTATGTCTTTGTGTCGAAGTTTACGTGTATTCGGGAAAGGTACAAGCTCTCTGATTCTGTTCGGTGGTTCTTCATTCTTCAGTACAAGAATAGGCGGTAAAGCAGTGGAATCATGAGGCATTTCATTCAGCACATTTTGAAATAAGTGTAAATATCTGTCCCAATGCTGATGCTTTCTGTGACAATAAAGTCTGCAAAGCTTATTGATTTCTTTCATAATCCTTTCAGACGGGTTGCAATGTGGTGAGTACAATGAAATAAAAACAGGTTTGATTTTATGATTCTGAAGCATGCGTGACCAAACAGCAGATCTGAATTGAGGTCCGTTATCTGAAATGACTTTGCTAACGTGTCCAACTTCACGTAAGAAATTTTTAACAAAGGCGTTGGATACAGACCGTCCAGTGGCTTTACGTAACGGTGTGAAAGAAACAAATTTTGAAGTAAGTTCAACAGCGACTAGAACGTACGAAAATCCATTAGATGTTCTGACAAGCGGTCCCAAGAGATCAACAGCAGCAAATTCTTTTAATTTGGAAGGAATGATAGGAAACAACGGAGCACGATGTGAGATAGTAGATGGTTTAGCCCTTTGACAAAGTTTACAAATAGACAGGACTCTTCGAATTCTCTTTTCCATATTGTTAAAATAACAAGTCGTTCGAAGAATATGATAACATTTTCGTGGACCAAAATGTGCGTAGCTGAAATGAATGTACCAAATGAGCTTATTAACAAAATCGTCAGGAATGCAAAGTACCCATAGCTTGTCATCAACAGTGCAGCGTTTGAACAGTATGTTGTTTCTAACCAGATAATAGTGCCGAATCTGTGTGTGTGTCTTTACATGCCATTTGCTTTTGATGTCTTTCCAAATCGGATCTTTATCTTGTTCATGAGCAATGTCCTTTAAAGATGTGGTGATGAAGTTTTCAAAGGCGACTTTCTGAATGTAAAGAATACTGAAATTTTTCTCGAGGTTGCCTTCTGTGTTACTTTTCTCAAGCCCAGCCGGTGCGCGTGACAGTGCGTCCGCAACAATGTTCTCCTTGCCGGGAATGTAGACTATTGTGAAGTGGAATTCTTGCAGAAACAATGCCCAACGTTTTAACCTGTCATGATTTAATTTTGAAGACATAAGAAATTGCAATGCACGATGATCACTGTATACTTTTACGTGCTTACCAGAAAGAAAGAAACGGAATTTGTTAAATGCCCAAACGATTGCTAAAGCTTCTAATTCAGTAACGGAATAATTTTTTTCGGATTTTGTTAGCACTCGGCTAGCAAAAGCAATGGTTTTCTGAACAGTAGTGTCATTTTCTGTGGCTTCTTGAAATAAGTGGGCACCAAGACCAACTTTGGAAGAATCCGTGCTAAGGCAGAAATCTTGTGACAGATCTGGATGAGCTAGTATTGGCGCGTGAAGTAACGCTTCTTTCAAAGAATTGAATTCCAACTGTGCTTGTTCGTCCCAGTTCCAAATAGTATTTTTTCCAGTGAGAGAACAAAGTTTTGGTGTAACAAGAATTTGCATATTCAGAAAACGACGGTAAAAATTTACGAGACCTAGAAAACTGCGGACTTGTTTTTTTGTGGAAGGAACTGGAATGGCTCTGATTGCTTCAAACTTTTCAGGATCCGGCTGAATGCCTTCAGAAGAAATAATATGTCCCAAAAACTTCACCTTTGTCCTACCGAATACAGACTTTTCTAAGTTAACTGTAATTCCAGATTCTGCAAAAATACGTAACAAACTGTTGAGGATGCGATTATGTTGTTCCCATGAAGCTTCCGCTATCAGAATATCGTCCACATATAAGGTGATGTGACGTTTTAAGAACTCAGGTAATATGGAATTTAACCCACGAATGAATGCTGCTGAAGAAATGTTCAAACCAAAAGGAAGTTTCCGAAACTGATAACAAACGCCGAAACAAAGGAAAGCTATGTATTTTCTACATTCTGGATGAAGTTCGATCTGATAAAAGCTGGATCTGAGATCAATGGAAGACAACACTTTTACACCATTAAAATTTTGAAGAAGTTCTTCCATCGTCTGCGGCCTGTCTGTTTCAGGAATGATGATAGTATTGATTTGTCTCGAATCTAAAACAAGCCTGATCGATCCATTTTTCTTCTCAACAACATGTAATGGGTTGTTGTATGAGCTTACTGCAGGCTCAATAATGCCCTCATTAAGCATAGATTGTATTTCTGTTCTAACACGGTCCCCATAATGCGCCGGAATTACGTATGGTCTAACACAAAATTTAGTATGCTCACGAACACGAAATTGGTATTGAAATCCCTTGATTGTTCCTGTTTTGTGAGTAAAACCCGTGGAATGTGCTTGTAAAATCTCAAAAAGGTCCTCCCTATCAGTGTCATTACAATTCTCAATTGTTTGAATTTTATTCTGAATTAACTCATTAATTTCAAATATGCCGTCGATGTCATCCCTGTCCGTACTTGCAGAGTGATTGTTAGTGTCTAGTTCCGTAGAAAATTCCGAACTGTTGTCTAACAGACCGTAAAGCCGATTAATTTCCTCATCATGGTTTGAGAGCCAGTCTTCAAATTTCAAAGCTATTGACTTACCTTCTTTCTCTAAACTTATTTCAGCATCGTGAAAGCTTAAGACTGCTTTGTATTCATTCAAAAAGTCTACTCCCAGTATAATTTCCGTCGACAATAATGGAACAATAAGAAAGTTCATAGAGAAGCTGTGGCTTTGGCAAAAGAATTCTAAATTGGTTTGTTGGCGTACATCTACACTTTTTCCAAAGATTGCACCTTGTAATTTAATCTTACGTAACGGAAGTGTGGGGCAATCGTTCGATTTGTTGCACTTGCTAAAAGCTGTTTCACTAATTACTGAAATGGGACTGCCAGAGTCAAGTACTGCCGTAAATTTTACGTCATTTACTGTAATGTGAATCACAGGATATGCAATGTTGTTATGTTTTACGTCGTGTTCCTGGAGTGAGATGTCTCTAATGTCTTCCATTCTTACGTAATTACTAGCTACGGCAGCTGCGTCGTCAATTTCATAAGTGTGTTTTGTGGCTGCCAGCGGTGTGAGTCATTGCCTATTGTCTCTTTGTTGGCGCGCGTCGTTATTGGGATTTGGAGACCTAACTTCTACAAATTCACCGTGACGAGAATCCCGCCAGTTCTGATGCAGTTCAGGTCTGTCTTTACGATCATATCGTCTGTCGTCATGTCGGTAGATTCCATAGTTTCTTTTTTGTCGGTCACGTGGTGGAGAATTTCTCCCTGAGTCGTAACTGCGCGCTGGACCGTTGCGTCTAAAGTTATTCTGTCTCCCTTGATAATAATTGTTTTGGTTCCCATATTGTCTGTTTCTCTGATTGTCTCTGTGATAGTCATTACCACGGAGAGGTGATCTTTCCCTGTAATTATTACTACTCTGCCAACGGTTGTCATACGGGTGGTGTCTGTTTTGGTCACGATTTGTGTTGTGAGAATAGCCTTGTCGCGTCCAGTTATTATCGAGGAATAGTGACGGATGTGACCTGTAATTGTTGTGTTCCTGTTTCCGCATTCCGCGATTGTCAGTGTCAATTTCCAATTCTTGTAACAGTCCCTGAAAAGCTTCAATGTCGTCTTTGCAACGTCCTGCCAAAATAATGTGTCGTAAATGTTCAGGCAATTTGATTAAGCAAATGCGGATAAGTTCTGAGGGGCTGTATGGGTTTGACAGGTACTGATTCTTGTGCAACATGTCTTCAAAATATTTCATAAGACTGGAAAATTCAGATTGTTCGAAACGTTTCATCATTATGATGCTATGTTTCACTCGGTCTTGTGTGGCTTGAGACCAATATGCTGAGAGGAAGGCATGGTAAAACTCTCCTTCACTGTGGCAATCGTGAATGACCGATCGCATTCTTACAGCTGGTTCATTCTCCAAGTAGCCACACATAAACTCTAATCTGTGTTCTAATGACCAGTTGGGAGGAAAACAATGAGAGAATTGATGGAGCCACGCTTGTGGATGAATGTCGTTGGCAGAATTCTTAAATGTTTTGAATTTACGTGTAGTAATGAACAGCTTATAGTCAAAGTCATCGTGTCGGCGAGTAGCATATCGGTCATTGTTACGTCGTGTCGGCGGTTCGATCTCAAAATTCGGTCCACCTTGCCAATTCCTTTCATAATTACCGAAATGCCCTGTGTTATTATTTTGTGGCTTTTCCGTATTTCTAAGTTCCTCTTCCCGTGTTGGAGCGCGAGTGTCCTCTGAAATATGTAATTCTCGTATCACCTGCGTCAACTGATCTTGTACTTCCCGGATTTCTCTTTTGTACTGTGTATTGATTTGATTTTGATTTTGTTTGAATTTTCTTATTTGTTCATACTCTTCTGTGTCAGTGAAGGCTACGGGTCTTGTGTCATTCAGATCATCATCTACCTTTGTAGATAAGTTAGTGACCTGATCCGAAAGTTCGGCTACTTTCTCCGATAGTGAACACATTTCCTCAGTGTGTTTTTCTGAACCAAGTTTCAGAGTGTCCATTTGTGTTGAAATCGAATCTACTGTGTCCTTTAAGTTTTCCTGAGTTTTTGCAAGTTGTGTAACCGAATCGGTAGATGCAACTGAGTCAATTTTAGCCCACAAGGTCTCATGATTTTCATGAACAATGGTTTGCAGTTCTTTTATGGCTGCTTCGTGATTCTGTAATGCATTTTCATGCCGCGAAAAAATAGGTTGAAAATGCTCACAAATTTGTGTTTTTACGTCATTACAGACTTTTTGACATTTCGATTCAATGTTATGTAACTGAGTAGTTAAATCTTCACGTGTTTGTTCAAGCGTGGTGTGAAGATTTTGTTCCATTGCGTCTAACTGTTGCTGTGTTTGTCTCTGGTGTTGTTCCATTGTGTCTAACTTTTGAAGCTTTTGCTGTGTTTGTCTCTGATTTTGTTCCATTGTGTCTAACTTTTGAAGCTTTTGCTGTGTTTGTCTCTGATTTTGTTCCATTGTGTCTAACTTTAGAAGATTCTGTTCTATTGTGTCTAACTTTTGTAGCCTTTGTCCCATTTGTTGCATTAACTGTAATAACAGTGCACTGGTATCTGAAACATGTTCCTCAGTGCCATTCGGCAACACATTTGAACCGGCAATATTCGCAGTTATAGCAGAAAATGTGTCTTGACTTATTAGAGAAAAGGGTGAGGACGCAAAACCTGAATCTACAGTATTTGCAAGATTGTGTCCTGTCATTTCGGATTCCTGAGGCGAGCTGTTGCCGACCGATCGATCGATAATGCTTCCCTCTTCACTAATTGTTTCACTGTCCACGCCACTGTTTGCCGCCCGCTCCATTTCCCTATGCACAATTACCAAATTACTACTTTGAACATCAGTTAATTCATTACACGGTGGCGCTAACACACTGCTTTCATTTTCACCGTCGTTTCTCAGTTTACTTTGGAGCCTAGTATTACGTTTTTCACACGTCATTATTGTCACAATATTTCACACGACAACACAGAAAAGCACAATTATAAGAGCAAAAATAAGAGAACACATTAACATAGAACTGAAAATAATATCTAGTTAATTGCAGCTGCGAAATACTTGGTGCAAATCTACATGCATGCCACAATTGTTTTACTGTGCAACAATGAAAAACCACAACTACCAAGGAGATTCTCTCTACAATTACGCAATAGCAATAAACAAAATCTACACTAATTACACAAACTACAAGAAAAAATCAGAAGATTCCAGTGAGGTATCCTAGGCTAAGGGTCGACATATGAAACGTCCCCTTAGAACAATTTATACAAGACTGTGCTTAAACTGACACACAATGTTTTTAGCGCAACGCAATCTGACTTTCAAAAATCCCTACAAAAGAATGGCCCTGACTAACATTAAACTATACCTTCCAGAAATCACTTACCTCACAAAAATCTTCATTACTCGAATACTGCAATACAGCGAGCGCCACTACTGCCAGCTAAATAAAAGATTCAAACTACGGAATGCACTAACTACTGATAGGGATAGTTAGCAAATGAAAGATATTAATAGAGAACAAACAATGTATTTACCTTAATAGTCATAATATATGTAGCAGTTCATGACAAATTACAAAACTCCGCCATCTCTCTCCCCACATCCAACACTGCTGGCGGCTCACCTCCAACTGCGCAATGCTACGCGCTGTTCACATCCAGCTGCCGCTGCCCAACACTACAATGGCAGACAACAATGCAATCTAGACACAGACTGCACACAGCACAGCCAGTGATTTTTATACAGAGGTGGCGTTACCAATAAAAAAACCTAAACAGCCTACTTACAAAGTTTAAAAACAGCAGTTCAAAATAGTAGTTACAACAACTGCTAACGAATGGTAATCGTATCAGGATGCTAGCGTACCCTTACAGGGCGTTACATCTATAGGTTTACTGCTAATAGAATTGTAAAACCGTCATATCTGTGTGTCTGAAGACGGTTATCTACAAAACTGCTAGATGAAATTCCATGGAGTTTTCACAGGTAACTTAAGTGTAGCTTACGTCAACAAACAGCCTTTATTTCAACATTATTAGGTCACGGACAAAAATATTTGAATTTAACGATTTATATACAACTAGACATAGGGAAAAATATTTACGCTTTGAAAAACCTACTTACTCTTGGACGTTTCAGCTTTATCATATTTTGAAAATCCTTTTATTACCTGATATATTCCACGTAATAGGATTCAACGTAATATGTTTGAACCATACTTCTATCCTAATATTATTAAATACAAAAGTAACTCTGTATGTTAGGTTTTCATGACTTAACTGCTGAACACTCATATGATGTAACATGTTTACGTCAGTGGCTGCTTAGTCTCAGTGTAGCGATGTTTAAACCTATGATTTAGTCATTTATTTTATTGCACAACCACATCAAGTGAATAAGTAAGCTATTTGCCAGTCAGTTAGCCTCTTACACAAACGTTCTCGCATTTGCTTTTGACAAAATTGCTTTATGTAACCGAAGAGACATATTTTGACGATCTTCCTCTGTTATGCCAGCGTCGCCTGGATCTCCGCCCCCACCCGCTTTTACAAGGCTCTCCAAATCCTTGAACGCCATGCGCTCCGCCTTGCCTTCCGTATCCGCCTTCCTTCCCCCACACGGCTCCTGTATGAACAGATCCCATTCCCCCACCTCCTCTTGTTCCTCCAACATCTCCGCATCCTTTACATTGTTCGCAGGGTTGATCCTCCCCACCCTCTGGTTTCCTCCTTCCTCTCCACCCCCCGCCCGTTGCCGCGCCTCTATCGCTGTATCCCTCCCTCTCTCCACCTCCACACCCTCCATCTCCTTCATCAGGGCAATTTCCAACGCCTCCCCCTCCCGGATGACGAACTTCGCCGTGACATATACCCTTCCTTCCAACTATAACCCGGCCTTGTTCCCCCCCCCCTCCCCAGGGCCCCCTTCTCCTCTTTCCTCCTTCTCCCAGAGCGGATTTTCCTCCATCCCCCCCTCCCCTGAGGCCCTGCACCCCATACTTGCCTCTCTCCTTCCCACATCCCTCCCTACCTGGCCCTCTTCTGAGCGCCCCCCATTCCCCTCCCCCATCTCTTCCCCTCCCTCCCTTCTTCAGGTCTCCCTCATCTCCTTGAACCTGGCAGATCCTCTGTATTGATCATCATCAGTGTGCCACGTCAGTTTTGTGTTTAGTGCTGTTTCTCGTGTGCGCCAAGAGGTGTGATTTTAATTGTGTACTGCCTTGAGGTTCGCCGTCAGTGTTACGTTGTGTGCTATGCCATCCGTCAACACCTTTATGCTCCAGTCATACTGTGCCTTGTGTTCTTTTAATCGTCTCAGTGTGTGGCTTTTTGTGTGTGCTACTTTTAACCAGTTTTTTTTATCTCCATTTTACAGTCACCCCGTTTTTTGTATATTGCCTTCCATGATGTTCTCCCTTTTTTATATCTATGTTCGCCTTCTTCTCTCCTTTGCTGTTTTTAAATGTCTTCTATTGTTTTGTTCTATGTCTTTCGGCTGAAGAGCAGCGCATATGCTGCTGCCAGCCCGCCCCGATGGAGAATTGAAATACAATAAAGGAAAAAAAAAAATTTTGACGATGACTTGTGTTCTACTCAAGCATAACGATTTTTGATACTTGTAACACTGGAAAATGGCCTAAGGCCAAAATCTGGAGTTTTGAATAAAACCTGTTGTACATTCAAGTGGCGATTATATCTTTCAGAAAGTTTTATATGTCAGTGTCTCCACACCAAAGAAAATAACTAATGAAACATACTTTTCAGCCAATTCACTTTTGTCGACAGACGTTCAGTTAATTTAATTAAGAAAACATTTTTTCTCAAGTCAATTTTTATTAAGTAAATAAAATCATGGCTTTGCAGTAAATCAGTAGTTCACTGTTTATGCAATAAAATTGCACTAAGCAAATTTCATACAGACCTAAATTTTCAAGCAGTTGAGCTACAAACTCTACTTCGAAGTAAGCTCGAGAACGACTCAAAACCAGCCAACATATGGAATTTCAATTAGAAACGTCTTTATAATTTTTAAGTGTTGTAACAATATATGCCAATGACACAGTGGACCGACGTCCACGTTTTGGTGACCGCAGACTCTTGGTGCGTGGTTGTTGTATGGTCGGTTTTGTTCTGTGCGTCGGCTGCAGGTCGCTTCGCACGTACGTCGCTCGGCTATCGTCTCGAACTGTGAACCTCTGAGATGTAACAAAAAGTAAAGGGAATTTTTGCTTTTCTTAAGGAATGTTTATTTATTCATCAACATCAGAATCATCCCCTTCAATGTAATCCCCCTCAGATGTAATATCATTGTGCTACGCGCTTTTTCCAATCTTGGAAACATTCCTCAAACTCACTTCTTGTTATGGTGCTCAGCTATTTCAGTGATTCTGTTTCAATCTCGTTAGTGGTGGAAGAAGGATGTCCTTTCATGGTTCCCTTGTTCCCTTCAACCTCAGAAGAAAGAAGTCGCACGGCCCATGTCGGGTGAATACGGTGGCTGAGGCAACATAACGGTTTTGCTTTTTGCGAAAAAATCACGAACAAGCATTGAGCTGGGAGCAGCAGCATTATTGTTATGCAGTCTCCACGAGTGGTTTTGCCAAAATTCTGGTCGTTTTCTTCAGATTTCTTCACGCAAACGGTGCATAACTTCCAGGTGGTATTCCTTATTGAGCGAGCCATCATAAGGCAGGCGCTCATAATGCGCTATCCCACTGTAGCCGAAGCAAACAGCGCGAAGAACCTACATATATGCCGGCCGGTGTGGCCGAGCGGTTATAGGCGCTTCAGTCTGGAACCGCGCGACCGCTACGGTCGCACGTTCGAATCCTGCCTCGGGCATGGATATGTGTGGTGTCCTTAGGTTAGTCCGGTTTAAGTATTTCTAAGTTCTAGGGGACTGATGACCTCAGATGTTAAGTCCCATAGTGTTCAGAGCCATTTGAACCTTCATATATATGATCAATTTTTGTCGAATTCTTTTCCACTTTTTGCTCTTCAGGCAGTTTCCATTGGGACGATTGGACCTCGGTTTCGATGGTATACTCGTATTCCATTGCTTCGCCACATGTTTTATAACCTTCCTTAGAAGTTCTGGATCGTTGTTAACTTCATTCAACAATTTCTTAGTGATGTCAACACGACGCCATTTTTCGTTGAAATTCAACCATTTCTGGAAAACTTTACTGCTACACGTTTCACGCGTAAGATATCCGAAAAACGTGCTTGGCATAAGTCAGATAGGTCGATGTCGTCAGCAACTGCTCTGACGGCGATATGGTGATTTTCCAGAAACATTTTCTTTACTTCTTCTACTGTGTCGTCAGTAACTGATAAGCAAAGGAATACAGGGCGGTCGTCGTCTTCAGCGTCTTCTCGACCTTCTTCGAAACGTTTATACCACCCATAAGTTCTTGTCTTACTTATAGTAGATTAGCCAAAAGGCACAGTCAACATTTCGAATACGGTGCAGCACCATATTCCATTTTCAAACAAAATTTAATGCAAATCCTTTAATCCATCTTTTCCAAAAGTCAGAATTCGCCGAGCACTCGAAAACACGTATAGCCTTGCACCTGTCAACAATAAACTAAATACTCGAAACAACTGAGATGCAAACACCCATCAAGAACATGTATACCAACAATAAAAAGTAATTTTGAATACTGGATGTATAATGCCCTTACTGGATGTATAATACCTTTACACCTGGTAAGACAGAGAACATAGCACAATAAAGCAGTCCTGATCTTAACAGATTATACTAAAAACACAAATAAAACACTTATTTTACTTGCCGTGAGGGGCTGAATCAGGCAAGTAAAATTATCGTACATCACATATCGCGAGACTACTGTTTTCAGATCGAGGAAGCGCTGAGTTGTTTGGTCGGATCTGTGAGAATGTCCCTACATTATTCCGCCATTCTCGAGACGAGCTGTTAACGACGTCTCTCAGGCACAAAGCTGCACAAAAGCACCTACATCATTTGCTATTTCAGTAGTAATATGTTGACCACAACTATGTCTAAAATACGTGACACATTAAAATCAAGACCTGCAGTTTAGTGACCTGATTCAGTATGAGTTGAGTTTACGCTGCCTTTCACCCATGCGGGGAAAGTGGACGCTAAAAATGGAATGGTCTGTTTTATTTTCGGTTTCGGTGGTTAGGAGGAATTGACAACTTGCAGGTGTTAAGAGTTTCCTATCAGCAGATGTCACTGCTGTACTGAGAACTATAGTAGTGAAATGTATCATTGCTTAAGATACCTACTTCAAATCCTTAAATTGCTCAGCAAATGTTTAAGGCACAGGAATCATAATCAGGGGTGGTCAGTTCAACATCTGATCCCATGATTTACCGTTTTCGTTGTTTCTAAGATTTGAATCATGTAAATACATAGATGGTTTCATCAAAATCTCAGAAGCGATTTCTCCTCTTGTTATACTTGCAGCTACTTCTCTAATGACACTGATTTCGTTAAACTTCAATGCTTTCTCAGTTAACCCTGTACATTACACGTAAATTGTTATTTGGACTTTGTTATTCATCTGTAGATCAAATCAACAGTACATTCAGTTAAATCTGCTAAAATATGGAACTCGCGATGCTTGCGTAAAAGGATCTGTTAGCTGAGATGAATAACCATTTTAGAGAGGAAAGCCACGTCATCATAAGACCCCCTAATCGAGGGGCACCTGATAAACGGTGACTGCAAACACTGCCCAGAAAAAGCTTAATTTATGTTTCACTAACGTTTCCTTTTTTTCTCACTTTTGCTAATTGTAAATCACAGAGGATGATGAAAAGCGCTGTATGCGTTACGGTGCAAGTGATCGGGGTAATTAACGCAGAGTTTCCTTAGAGCTTTCGCAATTTATGAATCTCTCTTTCTCCAAACCGCTCCTGCTCCACCAGTGTGATTCTGATGAAGTACTTTTCGGATTTATGGTCTAAAGTTGGCTGTGTTACCTATCCAATTAAGGGGAGATAATTCCTGCCCTTGCAACAGATATATAGGTTCCACTGAGATATAAATCATGACTGAGTAGATTATGCTCTTTGCAAACAGAGGATACGCTGGGTTCAATAAATAGACGGATAATCTTCTAAAGACAACTGAACACGCAGTTGTAATCCACGTGGAGTCGTGAAAGAGACATTGGAAGTCTCGACAAAGTGTGCTTAAACTGCCTGGCAGAAAACTTTTTTTTACCTCTATGAAGCTGTTAGAATACAAAACAATAGTATATAATGATTTCACGTCAGTATAACACGGTTACAGAACGCAAAAATTCTTAGCGATAATGAAGTGGTGCTAAAACAGAATACTGTCTTTCAGCATAATAAGTGTAGTGTAGTGAAAGTAAGCTGGCCGCGGTGACCGAGCGGTTCTACGCGCTTCAGTCCGGAACCGTGCGACTACTATGGTCGCAGGTTCGAATCCTGCCTCGGGCGTGGATGTTTGTGATGTCTTTAGGTTAGTCAGGTTTAAGTAGTTCAAAGCCTAGGGGACTGATGACCTCAGATGTTAAGTCCCATATTGCTCAGAGCCATTTGAACCATTTTGAAAATAAATGGATTAAAAAGTCCAGATATCATCTAACTACATGATAGGTGATATATACCTAGAATGACTCACACCGATTATGACGGTTGCGGTCACAACGTGTCATACATTTTATTTCAATCATTTTAGTTCAAGTAAAGCTAAAATCCGATCTCTCTTCTGAAGACTTTTCATTGTGATTGAAAAGGTTACTCATTAAAAGCATATAACAGCATTTTTATTGTGTGTATTAATATTCGTGTCTATTTTCGTAGCTTTATACCACGTCACATGTCTATTTGGCATAAGCGAGTTGAAGGGAGCTTTCGATATCTCTAAGAGTTTTTCATTTCTCATGTGTAGTCTGGCTAATGTGAAGCCTAAATGTCACAACAGAAAGCCTAAAATTTTACAAAAAATACGTATTTCAAATGTCTGCTGAGCAATCTGTGTAGTAAGAAGCAATTTTCTCCCATCTCCTTTGTCGTATTCTCGACAGTGCTTCAGTTGAGATGAAAGAGGACGAAAAACCATTTATAGTGTATAAAAAGAGTGAGTGTAATATATCTGTTCGCTATTTGCTTGCAGATTAAATTCTCGTTAGTACAGCATTAGCGAGCAGTTTCAGAGCAATTTTTTTAACAGCATCTGTTAATCCGTATCACTGGGAAGTAGAGAGAGATTTTCAGCAGAAATTATATTTTTATCAGCACGTGGCAACTGACTGTGATGTGGTGCCAACCTTTCAATTTAAAGTTAATCGCATTTGGTCTCCAGATAAAGCCGAATTTTTGCATCGGTGATGTATTAGAGAGAGATTAGAGCACAAAGCGAACCTCTATAAGTCATACAACGAGCGCATGATTTTGTATTTCAGCTCACGGCTAAACTCAAAAGTGGGGAAACTGATAGAAAGAGATAGTCTTTAAAGAACGCATAGAAAAAATCTACGTATCAGGAAAAAGAAAACTGAAATATCTTTTTTTTCTTTTTTCTTTAATTCGAAACCAAAGGCATCCCACAGAAAAAGGTTAGGGGTTTATAAACGTTAATCTACTGTCAGAGTTTTATATAAGTTGCGCAGGTGTAAGTAAAAGAAACTGATGAAACGCCACTCCAGTTGCTTCTTTTTTTATTAACATTATCACTATTATTGTAACATGCGACCTTTATATTGCAAGCTCTCCCCTAAGTGTTTCAGCATGACAATTAGCCGAACTTTACCTCCCACTCTATAAAAAAACCTTTCACTAAGCAGAACCTTATTTGAAATGATCTGTAACTGGTCTGAAAACAGCGTGCTTTTATATTAAATGCGCAACTGAAGTAAAACAGTTATATGTCCCTAATCAAAATTTCCGCTTACCCTGCGTCTTGACATCATTGTTGCAGATTTCTCAAAAGCGCAACAGCAAACAGCAAGCAGGCAGTGGCTAAACTAGATTTCTACTTGTATGAATGCATGGTTTCGCGGCGATAGGAATTAATAAAATTTTCTCGGGCATCCAGCCGCGTAGATTTCTACTTTTAAATAAAATTTCGAAACAGTATTCAAACTGTGTGATAATGGGTAATTATAAACCTTTTTTAAACAGTGGGATGTGGAGAGTAAATATTTCTATGAAACAATATTCCAAGAAACGATTTTAGAATGTAGTATGCATTCAAAAGGAGAGAGTAAAACTTCCCGTGCTCTTCACACATAACACTGGTCTGATCAATACTATGCTTAACAAAGTGAACAATGATGTGAAAATGGTTCAATATTAACAGAAAATTTTTATGAAAACTAAAAAGCCTAGTCAGTTGATATGTTGATGCATGACTCAGGGAAGTGTTGTGGTCTTTCTCTCAGCTCTGAGCAAGTTAACTAGTTTACACTAATCGTTCCGAAAAAATATCTGTGCAGTGCTGCAGTCTTACCTCATTCTTCTTGTCTTCAGAAATGCCAACATAATTCAAAATTTATATTCTTTTCACCCTCCAGTGTGTATGTCATATTCATCCTCGCTGTTCTTTACAGTAAATCTTTCTTCATCTAACAGATACAATCACAAGTAAACACAGCACCACTGAATACGTCCATCACCTGCCACATTTCAACTAAGAATGTATCAAACTACGGAGAGGCAAAGACTGTGCCACAACAAGAGCAAAGATTGTTTAACAGTAACTTAACTTGCTCTCTCTCTCTCTCTGACGTACACATCGATAACTTACAAAAATTAACATGACATGACTACCTCACAGCATTAGGCCTTTGTCAAGCGTATCTGAAACTACTTAGTGTTAATACATAATATGATGAGCATATAGATATTTTTGTTTTTTATAACAGGAAATGAGCACACACAACACACACACACACACACACACACACACACACACACACACACAAAACAGGTGCAGAATGACATATAACTTACGTTATCCTGTAGAGAAGCAACGGAAAATGATAAAACAACTAGAAGTCACGTGGATTTTAAACATTACCGCACCTAATGATGTCATGAGAAAAATTAGCGTCTCGTAATTATAAAACCTGCTCAATCAGATACTTTAATACTGTTACATGGTTTACATTAAAAAGTTTTTCAAAATTACTTTGCACGTTTGTCAGATAAAATGCTAAAAGTAAACTACAGAACAGCAAAGTCACGTAGATTTAAAAACGTTTTGAGCCCAATAACGTCATGAGAAAACTGGCGTGTCGTAATTATAAAAAGGCACAAATCAAAAACTGTTTACATGCTTTAGCTTAAAACAGTTATATCCTGACCTATTTCAGAGCTGCAGTTCCATGTTTTTTTTAAAAATGAAGGCCGAAAGTGATTATTTGGAACTGATTAAAGTGTAAAATAGTTCCAGTGAACGAGGTGTCCAAGTCGAGCGTAATTATACGACCTCTAATGAGCAAAATTAGAACCACCGGGAAGTGTTGAGGATCCTCGCATTGCTTGACGTCGATTGATTGATTTATTGGTTGAAGGGGGTAGCTTTAGGTCAGACTACAACTCTTTTAAGCAAAAGCATGCGAACAGTTTCTCGGATCATACGTTTTTATAATCACGATGTGCCCATTTACTCATGACGTCATTGGGTTCAAAGCTTTTTAAAATCTACTTGACGTTTCGGTTCTATTGTTTACTTACAGTATTTTACCCGAAAAACATGCAGTGTTATTTTGAAACAAGTCGGATAGCTCTTTTTAAGCTAAACCATGTTAACACATTTGAAGTATGGGATTGTACAGTTTTTATAATTACAACACGCCCATTTTCCTGAAGACGTCATCAGACACTATAATTTTTTAAATCCAGCTGACTTCTACTATTTGTATCATTTGACGTCGCTTTTCTACAGCGTAACGTAAGCTGTATATTATTTCTGCACTTGTACTGTACATATATAAGCACTGTCTCCTATTATAAAAACCAAAAACGTCTGTATGCTGGTCGTATTATCTACTAACATTTAGCAGTTCCAGATACGTTTGATAATGGCGTAATATAAAGGCCGAATCCGGTCAGAGAACCTAATAAGCGATGTTTCATTAATTGAACAACAGTTGCGGTATCAGCAGCATCATCCACACATGGAGAAACTAGTAAGTAAAAGAAATCATCGTATCTTTTTAGACGATCGTAGTGCCAATCAATGCAGGACGTTGGCACGAAGTGTGGTCATCAGATACTGCACGCCAAAGCCGCTTGACGGCCAAAAACTGGGAGTGAAAATTTGTTCCACTACCATAATTCTAAATGGCTATTTCCGAATCGGGAGCCAATAAAAAGCTCGGCCGTGGAGGCGGGGGGTAGTGTTAGTGTGACAGGAAAGTTCAACGAAGAGATTAAGCTAAATCGGGGATACTGAAAGATGGAACAGGTATGAAGAAAATGTCATCACTTGGTACGAGGACTGTTGGAAAAGTATCTAGCCCTCTTCTTTAATAATATTTTAGCCTCTGAAGAATAAAACTGTAGCCATGGGTGGATGGGAGGAGGTGTTCGCATGGGCGCACGACATCAAGATCTGTAGCGCCCGCGCGAAAACAGATTGACACGAGTGTCAGTAAAACATAAAAAAAACAGAAAGCTAAAACAGCACGTAAAACACACATAACAAAAGTTGGAAAACTATGTGCGTACCCACATAGTAGCACGGAACGAAGTAGTGCGTCAGTGGCAAAACATTAACGACACGGGAAGAAAGTGGTGTAAGAAGCTAAAAAAATATAGCAGATGGATGTGGCTGGTTGACCGCAAGGAAGAAAAGAGAGGAGAAACCAGCCACTCTGCAACACATTAAAACCTCGAGCCTAAAAGTTTAGGCCAGAGTCCAGACACATATATCAGCCGGACCAACTCCTCGGTTGGGTACAGGTTCCGTAACGACTGTAAGGCACTAATGGAATCGGACCTGATGAGAAACCGTTTGATCCGAATGCGACGCATCTGCTCCAGTGCCTTCAGGGTCGGGTGGAGCTCCGCTGCGAAAACGATATACTCGTGAGGAAGGCGAGTCCTGGTGACATTGTCAGGGAACACTACAGAGCAGCCAAGGGAATTACCTTGTTTGGAGCCATCAGTGTAAACGACTCCGAAACCGTGATGCACATCTACAATGTTACAAAACAGAGATTGGAATGTAAAATCTGGTGTACTACCTTTCTTACAATTAGTCAGATCTGATTGCAACTAACCACACTTTTAGAATAAGCGGTTTATTTCACCGTCTCTGCCCGTCGTAAAACTGGAGGATAATTATCTCGCAGAATTTCATTTTTTTTGGTCCTACAGTATAACAAAATATTCGTAATTTTGTGCTTTACGAAAGCTTTCACATTATTTGCATAGTATTTACTTTTTACTTACTTAGGGAAAACATCTGAAATGTTCATTGTTACTATTTGTTCCACAAACTTCTCTAAAGTTTCTCTTTACTCAGGTAAAAAGGAAGACATCGAAATTAGGTCTAACGATGGCTTCGGAAACAGAGATGGCGGCTATCAACTGAGCTCTGCTTGGAACACAGCACACTGCAAGCGTCCCCACCTGAGAGCTTTCTTTTCCTTCAACATTTATTTGTTCCACACACGTGAAAGAATGATGTTTTATTTACAAACCCGACTTTTCCAGTTCTGTGACCTTCTTCCAGCGAGACTCAAGGATATCTCTTGTGGGTACCAACGCCTCTTCTAGCTACGCTGCCATTTCTTCACTGCGCGAATAACCTCCTTGTCACCCTTAAAAGTGTCTTCCATAAGAGCTGTCCTTTAATGCCCCAAAAAAGCTGAAATCTGAGTGAGCTAGGTCAGGGTTGAGGGGGATAGAGTAATACTGTCGAGCCCAGTTTCGTGATTAGAAGTCCTCGAACTTGTCTGAGGCTGAGCGAAGTCGTATTGAATCAAAACATCCCGTGGGTTGTTATGACGGCCAAGTCGCTGGAAAATCTTCTTGAGTGTGATTAATGTGTACACGATAGCTTCGATTTAATATTTCTGCCTCCTGGCATCACTCTATCACACTCACACTCTTACAGTCCCAAAACACAGTCATCTTGATCTTACCGGTGAAAGCAGCTAATTTGCGATTGAAATGGTGAACCCAGATTTCATCACCTGTCACAACGAGGGACAAGAAAGCCTTCCCCTCAGCTTCAAAACGCTGTAACAATTCAACCTTGATGACAGCTTCCACTTTCGCAGGCATACTTTCAGTCAGGTCCTTGTGGAATGGCAGCCCATTCTTCACGGAGTGCTGCACTGAGGAGAGGTATCTATGTCGGTCGGTGAGGTCTGGCACGAAGTTGGCGTTCCAAAACATCTCAAGGGTGTCCTATAGGGTTCAGATCAGGACTTTTTGCAGGCCACTCCATTATACGGATGTTACTGTCGCGTAATCACGCTGCCACAGGCCGTGCTTTATGAACAGGTGGTCGATGGCGTTGAAAGATGCAGTCGCCATCCCCGAATTGCTCTTCAACAATGGGAAGCAAGAAGGTGCTTAAAACATCAATGTTGGCCTCTGCTGTGATAGCGCCACTCAAAACAAGAAGGGGTGCAAGCTCCCCCCATGTACAACACGACCACACCATAACACCATCGCCTCCGAATTTTACTGTTGGCACTACAGACGCTGGCAGATGAAATTCACCAGGCATTCGCCATACCCACGCCCTGCCATCGCATTGCCGCGTTGTGTACCGTGATTCGTCACTTCACACAACGGTTTTCCACTGTTCAGTCGTCCTATGTTTACGTTCCTTACACCAAGCGAGGCATTGTTTGGCATTTACTGGCGTGATGTGTGGCTTATGAGCAGCCGCTCGACACGAAATCCAAGTTTTCTCAAAAATGGTTGGTTCAAAGGGCTCTGAGCACTATGGGTCTTAACATCGGAGGGCATCAGTCCCCTAGAACGTAGAACTACTTAAACCTAACTAACCTAAGGACATCACACACATTCATGTCCGAGGCAGGATTCGAACCTACGACCGTAGCGGTCACGCGGCTCCAGACTGAAGCGCCTAGAACCGCGCGGCCACACGGGCCGGCCAAGTTTTCTCACCTCCCGCCTAACTGTCATAGTACTTGCAGTGGATCCAGATGTAGTTTGGAATTCCTGTGTGATGGTCTGGATAGATGTCTGCCTCTTACGCATTTCGACCCTCTTCAACTGTCGACCGCGGTGATCGAGCGGTTCTAAGCGTTTCAGTCTGGAACCGCGCGCCCGCTACGGTCGCAAGTTCGAATCCTGCCTCGGGCATGGATGTGTGTGACGTCCTTAGGTGAGTTAGGTTTAAGTAGTTCTAAGTTCTAGGGGACTGGTGACCTCAGATGTTGATCCCATAGTGCTCAGAGCCATTTGAACCGTCTGTCAGTCAACAGACGAGGTGGGCCTCTACGCTTTTGTGCTGTACGTGTCCCTTCAGGTTTCCACTATCGCATCGGAAACAGTGGACCTAGGGATGTTTAGGAGTGTGGAAATTTCGCGTACAGACGTATGTCACAAGTGGCACCCAATCACCTGACGACGTTCGAAGTCCGTGAAACAGTGGAGCTCCCCATTCTGCTCTCTCACAATGTCTAATGACTACTGAGGCAGCTGGTATGGAGTATCTGGCAGTAGGTGGCTGCACAGTGCACGTAATATGAGAAACGTATGTTTTTGGATGTGTCCGTATACTTTTGATCAGATAGTATATTTTTGCTTTCGTTCTGTTGAGTCTCTGTGGTGGCCTAGCTGTAGTTGGGCCAGAAACGAAATACGAGCAACTCCAGGTAGTACGCTCAGAAAGCTGCAGTTTTTTTAAATGGCTTCCTTTTATTGAACCCTACGGCCAAGAGATTACTACAACTATAAAATTATGTGTACATAGAAATCACAGTATAAGCAATGATTTAAGATTATTTTACGATATCTGTACTTAGACTGGAAGCATACATCTGGAGATTATGGGGCTTATGCAACCGCATATTTTACACCAAATTTCGTTCGTAAGTGTTACTGCCTCTTATAAAACAGAAAAGTGCTTTGTGTATTTGAGAATCTTCATGACGTAATAAATCAGGAGCACTTGGAGGAAGGGCACCTTCACTTTCATAAGAGTTTGCAGCAAGCGGTTTTGCTGTGCTCCCAAGGAACTGCAGGAAAGCAGCAAGTGGTTTGCATCTTCATCTTCTTTCTTTTGGCGGTCGCAGAAAAGATTGTCATTGATGCATATCCGATGTAACTGGGAAGCAGTTGAACGGTGGTTATAACGCTTTCGATCCTAGGAGGTTTTCAACTTTCTGATCACCTCAAGTTTTCGAAACCAGGTGGAGATTCCAGTAAGTGGTAGGACTGTGACATTGCAATGATCTTTGTGGTGGTCTGAAAGCTTCCTCGTTCTTTCTCGGCTGGTTCCGTACCCATAAATTGGAGGGTGGTGGAATGACGTTGTGTACTGGGCCAGAAACACTGGCCCCCTTCGCCAACTGATTGACCTTGTCATTGTAGACCAATCGTACATGAGCTGGGTCCCATCGTAGTAATTCTCGTATACTGTCCAGAATTTGAATGTTCATTTTGGGTGTTCAGTAGATTGAAAATACTGTTTTCAGTGTGATATTATCAGCAGATTCCGAAGCTCCGGATGACGACCAAATTTGAGAGTCTCTCAAATCGCTGTCGCTTGTGCGGTAAAAATTGAACATTATGGAGGTACACAAAATTGAGGACAGCAAATGCGCGCCCTAATGGTGAAGTATCCGTGCCGAGAGCCATCAGTACACAGACAGCTGCGCTTCGACGTCTATTTCAGGAGGTGCTCACAGGTGCACAGTACAAATGGCCACAAATTGTGGGTTGCATGCAGGTGCGGATGAGACACATGCCAGACCACTTTGCCTGTCAGTAACGTGCACTAGGGAAGTACCCGAAGTATGCGGATGAGGAGTTGAGCCCCGTCGCTTAACTGGAAAGTCCTTAAGGAGTGTATTACATCATCTGTGAATACAATCGAATGCAATAAGCTATCCTAGCACGACACCTTGCGTGGTCTAGTTTGGCAGAATCGTCTAGAACCACTGAAGGGAGATACCGAATAATTTCTGGAATTCTGTTTCAGTCAACTGCAGTGTTACTCGGACAGTATAAACGAGAGTTGTCGCAAGGAAAAAAAAATCTGTGTGCGCAGTGCGGGTCCGTGCCATAGATTTTTTGGTGAAAATGTCGGGATAAAATCATAACATGATTGATACTTGTTTGTCAGTCTTTATAACGGAATGGTTACACAGAGCAGTATAATGGTTACAGAATAGGTAACTCACAAGTTTATCGCATGTGGCTTCGGCTGACAACACGGCAATATTTAGTGATCGCGATACTTGGTGACTGACGCTGTGACGTTGACATCTACGTCTGTATTATAGCTGTTCCTTGTAGTGCCTTCCAACAACGCCTACACGTGGTAATGGGCTTTTCAAAAGTCGGTGGGTGCTGCAGCATTGCCCGATAGGACACGTACGTAATCGCTTTGCACAATTTTTCCATTTTCTTTTCGACGCGTACGCATTCAGCTACGGAATTTTTAGGCTATTTGGATTTCTTTCGAGGCCAACTTTTCTACGACTTGCATCTTCTACAATTCCGAGCATATTTAAGAGCATATAAAAAGATGCAATTTTTTAATTTTGTCATTTTCGATTTAATTCCGATTTTTACTTACATTCCAGCGAATATTTTTCTTCTCTCATTATTGGCCCCAGTAGTTTACCACAAGCGTTTGGCAACGGCACCCGAATCAATGCCCTATCTAGACGCTTTACTACGCTACACCTTACATAAAACTAATTCGTAACCAACAAACACATACGCATCCACTGGTACGATGACGTCACAGGCAAAACAAATACTATGCGGCAAAAGCGTACAGAGATGATCTACGGTTGTGGACCCAAACACTGTTTACGCATTATTAATCTCGTAGTTGTTAACGATTGAAATCTGACGGTGTATTGTCACACAAGGAAGTTCGACCGACTAACACTATAAGGATCATATAGACATTTCACATGAAAAGTGTAGATATCTCAAAATATCACATCGTCATAATTTAGAGAACCCTTGTTGGCGATGGATTTATTTTATGCAGCTGCATCTGCACTCAGCAAAACACTATGAATCGTGTGCCAGAAGATACTTTTTGCGGTACCAAATTTCATCTCGAACATTTTACGGAAGAATTGTTCGAACAGTGACTGCTTCACACCTCTTCGTGAATTGTTGACTGCATGATTTTATTTGCACGACTCTCTACGGGATAGGTAAGTGGTGTGCTGAAGAGGCTTGGTAGTGTCCACTCTGAAAGATGGCGTCTTTCTTCGAGACTTTGTCAGTTAAGACTTGCTAACGTTACTATTATACTTTCTCGCCAGTAAAACAACTCTGTGAGCGTTCATACCGGTCTTGTTAGTATACGCTTGATGCCTTGATGGGGGTCCTGTAAACTTGGACAGTACGAATATTCGAAAATGTGGCGTACAAGACTTTCGCAAACACAGTGTCATGTCTCGGCACCATACCAATGAGTCGTACAACTGCCATATGTTTTGTCCAGAAATGAACCAGTGTGATCATCCCACTTCATGTCTCTATACTTCATTACTTTTTGAAATAACTCTTTGCTATGAATGATTCTGCTGCATGAGGATTTCCGGACGGACTGGTTGTAGATATGGTTCTCGGGAGAGACGTCGGATGTCAGTGAAGTTTCACGACGACACCCGAGGATCACGGCCACATGAATGATCCTAGATGTGACTTTTAATCCCATGGTCGAATGATACCAGGCTTTTACGTTTTGTAAGGTGCGCAACTCTGCATTTATCTGTAGTAAGAGACAGTAGCCAATGTTTCCACCAGTCTGCTATTTTGTCGAGGGTAGACTATACTACAGTAACTTTTAGTGGACAGAATTTCTACGTAGGTAAATGGATCATTTGCGAAGAGCTTGAGTTTGCAGTTCCTGTACTGTCCAATCACGTTAATATGACAGTAGATGAAAAGCCTGAATAACCACCTTTTGCAGCGCGGATGTGCAGGAAGAGAGACAGTGAGGTCCTGGTAGGTACCGACAGGGATATGGAGCCACACCGACTCCAGTGCTGTGGCCAGCTGCGTTAGGTTTCTGAGGATCCATGGTTCATTCAGCCCGATTGAGGTGAACCAACGGATTGCCAACTGGGTTTAAATCCGGCAAGTTTGTGGCTAGAGGGCACGGTAAGCGTCTACAGATCACTCACCATCTAGAATGAGGTACTGTGAATTGCATGTAAGGAAATTTTTGATTCAGTGGCAAACCTGGTCGCGTATTTCATATTTTCTTTAGAAGGCGTCGGTGTAACTTGTGATCTTTTCCAACCACAGCAATTCTCTCTTCTGAAGGGATCTGCACTATATTACGAATAAGGCAGCATCAATTCAAAGATAACTACAAGACTTAGGGTCTTCTCGTTGTGACATTTGCTGGCAGATACAGTGGTTCTCTCCCTTTCTCTCTTTAACGTTTTTCTCATAGCTCGTACAATGAACTTATAGACAGTTAATTCGAAAAAAAAAATTATTACGATTTTTGCATCACTGTGACTTCAGAGCCGGCCGAAGTGGCCGTGCGGTTAAAGGCGCTGCAGTCTGGAACCGCAAGACCGCTACGGTCGCAGGTTCGAATCCTGCCTCGGGCATGGATGTTTGTGATGTCCTTAGGTTAGTTAGGTTTAACTAGTTCTAAGTTCTAGGGGACTAATGACCTAAGCAGTTGAGTCCCATAGTGCTCAGAGCCATTTGAACCATTTGTGACTTCAGATGTAGTCCAGTTACGAAGGCGTGCAGAAAGCCAATGTCTCTGAATTTTTCTTTCTGTTCTTAACATCGGTTGAGGTGTTGCATGTCACACGTATTACTTGGTCGACTTTCCCGCTTTGCTGAAGGAAGTTGCAACCCTCTGCCGCTAGAGGGCTAGTGTGTAACGTGGCGGTGTGCAACGTAACCATGTCGGTGCGTGAAAAACAGCGTGCTGTAATCCCTCAGAAAACTGAAAGCACGAATTCGAGGAGTTCGCGCACACATGGAGCATCCTCTCCTTCATCATGATAATGTCAGACCACACACGAGCGCTGAGACATGTACAATAATCCAACGCCTTATGTTCATTGTCGTCCATCATCCTCTATACAGCCCAGACGTGGCCCCAAACGAATTTCATATGGTTGCAAAACATAAAGAACACCTTCGACAGTATTAACAAACTGGTCTCTCCTTGGGAGAAATGTCCTCGTCGCCAGAGTGACTATGTTGAGAACTAAATACGCAGACATGAATAATAAAGATGTGGAATGTTAATAAAGTTTGTTTTATTCCAAAAGCTTCACAAGTTTCGCATTAAAATGTCGGAGACATTACCTTTCAGAATGGCCTCATATTTTTGCCGATGTATAATGTTTTTCATAAATATTACATAATGATCAAAGGACCTAATTGACATATATATTCCCTTTCTTCCCAACGTCTTTCAATGAAACGAGAAACCAATCTGCATTACTAATGGCCTTGAACGGTCAGTCGGTCCTCATTGCTGTTTACCCGTCTAATGGCTTACAGGGCAGGTGAAATTTCATTTTCACTAATTCATGTAATTATTGACCGATTTTAATAATTTAAAATGCCATTATACTCTTTTCATTTTAAGATGATATTTGGTTTGCGGGGCGGTCAACTGTGCTGTCATCAGCGCCCGTACGAAATCCCAACCTTTACACAGTCCAATGTTAGCCACTTCCATGAATGATGATGATGATGAAATGATGGTGACAACACAAACACACAGTCCCAAGCAGACAAAATCCCCAACCCGGTCGGGAATCGAACCTGGGACCCCGTGATCCAGAAGCAGCAATGAAAGCCACTAGACCACGAGCTGCGGACTTTTCATTAACAAATGTAATCTTAAAGGTTTAACATAAGTTAACTAATAAACTCAGAAATTCGACCATACTGGCTGATTCAACTGCCCTTACCTACTGACTTTTATCCAACTCGCAACATCTCCAAATACCACATGCACGATTTTCATATTCACTTGCTTGCTACTTGCATACTATTTGTCTTCCAGAAAAAACGAACAGGACGTTTTTGTAGGAAAATTACAGTAGTTCAAGTTTGTACTGAGATACATTTTTGCTAGAGGCCGTAGTTTCCGAAGTATTCAAGAGAAACGTGCAAAATGACCCTGAAACGGGTTTTTCTTGAATTACTTGAAAAGCATGGTCTCCAGCAAAAACGTATCCTAGTACAAAATTCAACTACATTAAATTTCCTACATAAAGCTCCTCTTGATTTTTTCTGCAGGACTAATAGTTTGCATGTAGCGTGTGAAAGTATATGAAATACGTGCACATTGTATTTGAAGAAGTTGCGGGTTGCATAAAAGCAATAGGTAGGGGCAGCTGAATCACCCAGTATGTATGGTCGAAGCAGCGTAAGTCACGTGACGCAAAGGACCCAAACTATATTCAGTGTTGTGCCTTCAACCATGAAGGTTTGATGAGCTTAACGGCAAATGCTTAGCACGTTAAGCCACTTTTAAAATAATCGAGCTATTGAAACACTTCTGCATACGGGCGTTCGATTGTTGAAAGACTCGCCAGGGGGCGGGGGTTCCTGGTTAACAATATTTAACGTTAACAGAACGATCAGCGTTATGCAGGGATGGGGGGTGCAATATCTCTGGTCAGTGCAGCAGGCGTAACAGTGACTAGTTCATAATCCATAGCAGGCGAACTTCAGTCGACGCTGCGCTCGTTCAATACAAATGTTATTAGGTCCACAACTTTGCTTCCGCCATTTTGCAATAGACAGTAGTAGCGGCAAGTGCGGTTAAGGTGGTTGGTCATAGGTGTAATACAATAAGCTTAGGCGTCTGTAAACATAATGCTATAAAAATATTAGTTGTTATTTGATTGTATCATAAGGTTATACTCGATTAAGTACATCAACTTACGTACCCATTTCTCGCCATTTGTGGGAAGTATTAATTTTCTGCTTTAACATGAAAAAAATCTGCGGCTGTGGCTCTTAAAATGCTGGGCAAGACCAATGGTGAGGGAACTATTAGTGGAAGAACGAGCAGCCAATGTTTTCAACGCCTTAAGAACGGTGATTTTGGTGTCGAAGACCGGCATGGCGGTGAAAGAGAGAACGTTTTCCTAGCTACTGGAACAGACGAAGACAGTGACAGGACATCATTATAGAAAGCAATTGATTCGTTCGAGCCCAGCACTGAAACACAAACGGCCACAATACAGCGATAAACACGTAAAGGTAATTTTGCAGCAGGTCAGTGCTCGACCCCATGTAGCAAAACCCTTCAAAATATGGAGGGGGAGGAGTAACAACCTCGTAAAAAAACCAGGGTCCGTCCGGCTCCAGATGGTAGCACCCAGTCATAGGGCCCCTGCCTAGGGTTACTAGGTGAAACCCAGCCAACGGTCTCAATGGCGAAAGAGGAACAATTTCCCAACGGCAGAGAGAGCGGAAGAGCTAACTCCAGGGCTTACTACCTTGGTTTTAATTTCGGATTCGGGGCAACCCGATCCCCCAATTTATTATCCAACAATTACTGCAAAGCATGATGGGAACGTCGTCAAAGATAGACACTACTCCAAGAGGTAGACCGAATGGCAAATCCTCCGTTGTTCGTAGAAACAATGCAAAGGGGTCAAAGGATTTTGGAGGACCCCAACCAACATGTATGCAGCCCTCAACACTGAAATTTAAGAAAGCAACTATGTTTGCAACCCTAAATGTAAACTCTCTAATTAAAGTAGGAAAATTGAAATTATTGATTGAAAAGCTGAACCAGAAAGAAATTTTAATATGTGCATTACAAGAAACAAGGTTTTTAGATGAAACTGCTTTAGATTTTGAAAACTATCGTTTATTTAAAGGAAAACCAGGTAAAATCTTAATGAAACAAATGCCATACCTGGGAACAGCATTTCTGGTACATCACTCAATTTTAGATTCAGTTACTAACTTCTACTCGAGTTCTGAGAGACTATCCATTCTTGAGATTAAATGTAAAAACAAAGGATACTCTATAATCAACTGTCATGCACCCATAAACCAGGACAACAAAAATAACCCGGAGAAAGTTGAAGAATTTTGGGAGATACTTGAAATGGAACTGGATAGATGCTCAAAGAAGAACATAAAAATGTTAGTAGGCGATTTTAACGCACAAATAGGAAGGGAGAAAAAATACCATGGAACAGTAGGCCTCTTCCCAGGTCACAAAAGAACTTCAAAAAATGGAGAAAGGCTTATAGAGGTATGTAGGCATTTCAACTTGAAAATAATGACAACACATTTCAAAAAGCTGAGCCGAAAAACTAAAACGTGGAGATCACCAAATCCACTTCTCGGAGAATTCCAAATTGACCATGTGGCTATCTCACTTCATTGTCAAGAAGAAATTCAAAACACTAAAGTGCTGAAAAGCCTTGATGTTGATTCAGACCACTATTTGACTACGATTAAATTCAGACCACTCCCATTTCGAAAAGAGAAGAAAACCTTTTACAAAATTCCAAAATATAACACAGAAACTTTAAAAAATGAAGAAATTAAACAACGGTTTCAAAGAGCATTGCACAAAGATAGCGATGGCATATCCACAATAAATAAGGAAGCGGGATGGGAGGAGATCAAAAACGAAATAGTTGAAATGGCAAAAGAAAATTGTCTCGTGAAAAGAGTAAGAAGACATCCATGGTGGGACAATGAATGTGATGAGAACCTGGAGAAGAGACAGAAATTGTGGCAGAAATGGAACTCCACAAAAGATCCTCAAGATCTTGACAATTTTAAAATCCAGAGAAGAGAAACAGCCAAGCTTTTCCGTAATAAAAAAAGAAGACAATTTCAGGATAACCTAGAACAGATTGAGGAAGACTTTAAAAGAAATAATTCTAGAGATTTCTACAAAACTTTTAGAAAACAGCTAACCAAATACCAATCCCCAAATTTATGTTTTAAAGATGAAGAGAACAAGCTAGGTTTGACAAACAAGACTAATTGTGAAATATTAGCAAAATATTTCGAGAATCTACTAAATTGTGAACCACCCAAAGATAAAATGAGTTTTGAAAACCACCGAAATACTAATACCGAGTCAAAACCTCCAGACGCTGAAGAAATAAAACACATAATACACAGTCTAAAAAACAATAAAGCCCCAGGTGAAGACTCCATAGTACCAGAAATCCTAAAAATAATGGATACCAACCTCCCACAAGTTTTGGAACATATGTTTAAGAAGATCTGGGACGAAGAAAGAATTCCTGAAGACTGGCAGTGTGCCCTGATACACCCACTACACAAAAAGGGGGATAAGATGAATGTTAATAATTATAGAGGGATCTCGCTACTACCAGTAGGATACAAAATTTTGTCAAGGAAATTACTTCAAATCGTGGAGCCAGTTCTGGATAAAAAAATAGGTGAATATCAAGCAGGTTTTAGACAAGGTAGATCCTGTGTTGAACAAATATTTAACCTGAAAACACTAATTCGTTACAGAATCTCAAGAGGCCAGAGATTTGCAATAGTATTTGTAGATTTCAAAAAAGCATACGACTCGGTAGATAGAGAAACATTACTGAAAGTATTGGAAGAATTTGGGGTCGATAAGAAAACAATTCAAATTATCAAACAGACGCTAACAAACAGTAAGGCCAAAGTTAAATATATGGGTGAAATTTCAAGGAAGTTCGAAATTAAAACAGGTGTTAGACAAGGTGATGGTTTATCCCCAATCCTCTTCAACTGCGTACTGGAAAAGATATTGAGAATATGGAAAGAAGAACTCAAAGGCACCAAGAATGACATCAGAATTGGAACAAAAAAAGAAAAAATAGAAGTGGACTGTTTAGCTTTTGCAGACGATCTGGCAATAGTTACAGAAAACGAAGAAATAGCTCAGAACTACCTGGAGAAACTACAAGAAGTTTCGGCCAGAGCTGGACTGCAGATTTCATTTGAAAAAACCGTGTATATGTCTAATCATAGAAATAACAAGAAAAATCTTATTACTAAATACGGCAATATTAAGAGAGTAGAAAAATTTAAGTATTTAGGTGAAATAATTCAAGTGAATGGTTTAGACAAGAGTGCAAACCAGGCGAGAGCAAGGAAAATGGAATTTGCTTTTCAAAAAACCAAAGACATATATAACAAAAAAAACATTTCGATTCAAGCTAAATTAAGACATTATAAAACTGTCATTAGACCAGAATGCCTGTATGCATCGGAGTGCCTAACTCTTAACAAAAAGGGGGAAATAGAAAACATGGAAAAGAAAGAAAGGAAAATTTTGAGAAAAATATTAGGACCGAGAAAGATTGGAGAAGAGTACAAGCTAAAGAGTAATAAGGAAATATACAAAACTATTGAGAAAGTGAGTGAGGCAATGCGTAAACGCAGACTAACGTTTTATGGTCACCTGTCGAGGATGGATGGAAACAGACTAACAAGAAAAGTGTTTGAACATAGTAACAGGAACGAAAAAACCAACAATAAATGGATACAGATGGTGAAAAAGGATTTGGCCTATTTTAATGTCACCCGTGAGTCAATCAGGGACAGGGAAAAGTTTAGACAAATAGTGAACGAAATTAAGTGTTTTCCAGAAGAAACGAAACTAAAGAATAATAACAGGAAATGGTCGGAAGAGCGGAGGAGGAACCACTCGAAAATGATGAGGAAATATTGGGAAGAGAGAAAAAAAGATCAAAAAGCCGGGCAAGTGAATTGTTGAACGTGGTCCAAAGATGGCCGAAATCGAAAGAAGAAGAAGAAACGTTTTGTATTCAAACTCCCCTGTCAGACTGTGGGGGCGTCAACTCCGCGTCGCCTGTCGCTAGTCTTGGGTAGTCCCAGACAATTCTATTTTTCTGACTTTCAGTGCTGCTCTCAAAGTTCGTACTACCGCTGCTAGTGATTGGTACTTCTATTAGCTCTCACCCTATGAACTCAGATAGTGACTTCTGTTGAGCAATCAGTTGCATCCTTTGCGTTTTTTAATGTCTTGAATTAAACTTCAATGAAGTAGTTACTCTGATTGCAAATAAATGATGTTAATCAGACACCTGACCTCTTTGAGGCTCCTACTGCGAACATCCTCTCTCTGACACCACCTTTTTCGATCAGTGGCATACAGTATGGCTGACCAGCACTTCCGGTTATACGAACAAGTGCAAAATTCAATCGATTCATGGATCTCCACAAAAGATGCCCAGTATTTCTGCCACGGGATTCGTATGCTATCCGAAAGATGGGACAATGTACTGGCCAGCGATGGGCAATACTATGAACCATAATTTTTTGTAAGTCTTTCACGATAAAGCCCCGAACTTCGAGAAAAAACGGCGGAAGCAAAAGCTGTAGAAAAATTACACACGAGACTCAATCCTTATAAAAGCAAAATGAAGCTTATTAAAACGCAATATGTAACAGCTTTGTTATAAATGAATTACAAAGCGTACCTAAATTCGACATAAATAGTGACTGCGTCAGCGTAAAGTGTATGCACGTTAGCGTCAACAAGTTTGTGACACTACACTAGTTTATCAATGAAACATCAAAGATGATAACTGCAGATGGTAGCCTTCCTCCACGTAGAGCGCAGCGAGTCGCGACATACCGGCAACAAGTGACGGCCGGCGATGGACGTCGAGGCAGATTGTTTTGGTGCCGAGGTAATCCGCGGCCCACGCGGGAGGCCCGAAGCGCGCGCTCCGCTGCGCCGCTGACGGCCGCGTGACGACTGCCTGTCAGCTCTCTGGGGAGCCGGGAGCCAGGGGCCTCGCAGCAATCGGCAAACACGGGGCCGAAGCGGCGGGCCGGGCTAAGCTGATTTAGCGAGCCGCTCCCCAGGGCTCGAGGGCAGGACCAATCCTCCCTGCGGCCAGGCTTACGCGGCTTCCTAAACACTGTGCTTGCCAGAGCGCGTCTGCCGAAGTGCGTACGGCTGAACGCGATTCTGCAGTATCCGTGCCAGCAGCATCATGGGGAACTGGCAACACGCAGAATCCATAGTGTCATATTCCAAGATAGCGTTTGACATACGTATAGCCACACGCTGGAGACTAACCATGGTCCGTGCATACGAAACGGCTATTCACATACGCGAGTGCCTCCAAAATTTTTAAGTAACAGAACCCAGTAGTATTTTTTTCATAATGCGGGGCCACAGTCATAATATATTTCTTTAAAGTCAGTACCGCCATTAGACTGTTGTTTATTTGCACTGTTACATTTACATTTACACCATCATGATTACGGCTTCAATGTGCCATTATCAAGTGTTTTAAGTGCTATACAGTGCCTAAGATGGCATACTCTCGTATTTAAAATACACCATTAGACACATTGTCTAAGGGTCGATATTTCTCATCAAGCCTACTGTTTTGTTTCACCAAGTGTACTATCTCAAGATGGTACACTTGTTAATAAGCCGAAATCATGATAGTGTAAATGTAAATGTAACACTGCAAATAAACAACTGTCTGACTTTAAAGAGAACCCAGTAAGTTGCCACGGACAGCGAACGTTCCTCGGACACAAAGATTTCGTCAGGAGGGCACCAGGTGATAGGACAACTCTGTTTCCACATATCCAAAAACTATATGACAGATAGGGTGAGCAGAAGTCTGCGACTGTTTGCTGATGAGGCTGTAGTATAGGGGAAAGTCTCAACTTTAAGTACCTCTAAGGATGACTTTGACAGAATTTCTGTTTGGTGCGATGAATGGCAGCCTTCTCCAAATGCAGGAAAATACTAGTTCATGGACATGAGTGGGAAAAACGATTCTGTAATGTCCGAATGCATTGTTACTTGTTAGCTGCTAGCTGCTTCGCACTGTGACATCTGTTAAATACGTAGCCATAGCGTCGCAAAGCAACACGATATGCATGCAAGACAGGTTGTAGGGAAAGCAAATGGTCGATTTCGGTATTTTGGGAGAGTTCTACGAAAGCGCAACTCGTCTACAAAGGAAACTACGTACAGAATACTTGCGCATAACCCATCCTTGAGAAATACTCGAGTGTCTGGGATTCCCATCGGGTCGGATTAAAGGAAGGCACCGAAGCAAGGGGCGTGCTGCTATGTTTGTTACTGGTAGGCTCGATCAACCCGCGAGTGTTGCAGAAATGTTCCGGGAACTCAAATGGGAGTCCCTGAAGGCAAGATGACGTTCTTTTCGCAAAGCGTTGTTGAGAAAGTTTCGAGAAGTGGCATTTGTGACAAACTGCACAACGATCGCGCTGCCACCAATTTACACTGATCAGCCAAAACATTATGGCTGTGCTGGCGTAAGCTTTCGCCCCGCTGTCCCTGCTCGCCGAACCTATGGACCTGGATCCGCCATCGCCGTCGCCGTCGCTGTCATCGCCCCAGAACACGCCCTCAGGCCTGCACGTGTGCCCTGGCAGCAGTTTTCTGGAGGATGCTCCTATTGCCTCGCAACCCAGATGGCAGGGTACGCTTAGGAGTACGCCGTCCTCCACAGTCACGGCTCCCGACTCATCTCTACGCCCAGTGTCCTGCCTCCCTCCCTGTTGTCGTTCGCAGCCTCCCTACGCGATAACGATGCGGCATTTCGGGGGTGGAGGAGGAGGGGGGGGGGAGGAATGTGCTGGTGTAAGCTGTCGCCAGCACACAGGGCAACAAACAGGCTGTGAGGAAATCGATAGTAAGCACAGGAGCGAGCGAGCCTGTCATGAGAGAGGCCAAAGACAAAGTCGCAAGAAACGCGCCGCAACGTCCTCTCGACCGCTAGTATTTAGATCGCCCCCTCAGGGCGCCCGAGGGTCCAGTCGGTCATTCATCCAGTGGGTCAACAAGTCGAGTCATCAGTCGCAGCCCAGTGGGAGTCATAGTCGCAGTGAGCTCAGCCTTTAGCTCAGAGTCAGTCATTACCTAGCGACCAGAGTAGTGTAAATAGCGGGACTTGTACTTCACCAAGAGTGAGGCTAACGTGGACTATTACGGAAGAGCTTGTACCATAACACCTGGACTACCTTAAGTGGCTTCCTGTTTAACTTGATAAAGAGCGCTATTAATACATGCATGCAGTTGTGTTATAGAAAAAGGATATCGGCCATAAAATGACATCTTCTTCTTGTTTACCACGGCACAAGCCTACAGTGACAACGATGTGACACAAAAATGACCAACTACCTACTATCGGTAAAGATCGGTCAAGGCAGTAGCACGGTTTGCTGGCGAGAATTGACTGCTATTCAGACACACACATAGTGAGTGTAGTATCAGTGGGCGTGCTGTCTCTGTATAGAATGGAGAAAGTGCGCGATCTCGCTAAGTTTGACTGATGGCAGACTGTGATGGCCTGGAGGTTCGCAATGAGACTTTCGAAAACTGCACAACTTGTCGGGTGCTCTAGGAGGGCTGCAGTGTCGTCAACATGTGGCGAACCAAGGTGAAAAGACGTCATGGTCGTGGGTTTGGACAGCCACCCCTCATTACCGATGTCAGACGTTGTAGACTGCTAATACAGAACAGGCGTAGAACTATAGCGGAACGAACATCAGACTTTGGTTGGCTCTGAGCACTATGGGACTCAACTGCTGAGGTCATTAGTCCCCTAGAACTTAGAACTAGTTAAACCTAACTAACCTAAGGACATCGCAAACATCCATGCCCGAGGCAGGATTCGAACCTGCGACCGTAGCGGTCTTGCGGTTCCAGACTGCAGCGCCTTTAACCGCACGGCCACTTCGGCCGGCAACATCAGACTTTAATGGTGGGTATAGTACATGTGTATCTGAACACACAGTGCACCATACACTCCTAATTCTGGGTCTCCGCGGCCGATGATCCAGGCATGTGCCAAATACCATGACATCGGCAACTACGACTGAATGGGCACGTGGTCATCGACACTGGGCGTTGGCGCAGCGGCAGAGCGTTACGTGGTCTGACGAACCTTGATATATTCTTTATCACGCCGACTGGAAGGTGAGAATCCGTCGTCTTGCAGGGAAACAGCTCTTTGACACCTGTTCTGTGGCAGCGGCTCCATTATGCTCTTTGGTATATTGACGTTGGCATCCATAGCTCCAGTGGAGATCGTGCAACATATCATGACGGCCAAGGAGTTTTGTACACTGGTTGCAGACCATGTACATCCCTTCAAGACGATCATCCTTACCGACGGCAGTGGCATTTTTCAGCAAGATTAGCCGCCTTCTCTCAAGGCAAGAAGTGTGATGGAGTGGTTGGAGGAACACAATGGCGAGTTTCAATTGATGTGTTGCCCCCCCCCCCCCACCCCCTAGATCTGAAACCGATCGAATGCATCTGTGATGTGAATGAACGTGGCGTCAGAGCTCATCGGCTCTATTTCCTGAAGTTACAGAAACAAGGGAACGTGTGCATACAGATGTGATGCCAACTCTCTTTAGCGACCTACCAAGGCCTCATTGCCACCATGCCACGATGCGTCACCACTGTCATCAGTGCCAAGAGTGGACATACAGGCTATTAGGTAGGTAGTTAAACTGTTCTACACTGAAGCGCCAAAGAAACTGGTATAGGCACGCGCATTCAAATATACACAGATATGCAAACGGGCAGAGTATAGCGCTGTGGTCGGCAATGCCTATATAAGACAACAAGTGTCCTAGTGCAGTTGTTTGATCGGTTGCTGCTGCTACAATGGCACGTTATCAAGATTTGAGTTAGTTTGAACGTGGTGTTATAGTCGGCTCACGTACAATGGGACACAGCAGGTAGCGATGGAGTGGGTATTTTCCCGTACGACCATTTCACGAGTGTAATACAATAAATTTCAGACATCGTTGCTACCGGAAAAAGACCCTCCAAGAACGGCACCAACGACAACTCAAGAGAATCGTTCGATGTGACGGAAGTGTAGCCCTTCCGCAAACTGCTGCAGAGTTCAATGCTGAGCCATCAACTAGTATCAGCGTGCGAACCATTCAACCAAACATCATTAATATGGGCTTTCGGAGCCAAAGGCCCACTCGTGTACCTTTGATGACTGCACGACACGAAGCTTTACACCTCGCCTGGACTCATAAACACCGACATCGGACTGTTGATGACAGGAAACACGTTGCCTGGTCGGAAGAGTCTCATTTCAAATTCTATGGAGCCGATGGACGTACAGAGGTGCGGAGACAACCTCATGAATCCATGGGCCCTGCATGTCAGCAGAGGACTGTTCAAGCTGGTGGAGGCTCTGTGATGGTGCGAGGCGTGTGCAATTGGAGTGATATGGAACCCCTGATACGTGTAGATATGACTCTGACAGGTGACACGTACGTAAGCATCATGTCTGATCATGTGCATCCATTCATGTCCATTGTGCATTCCGACAGACTTGGCAATTCCGGCAGGACAATGAGGAAGCCCACACGTCCAGAATTACCTCTGAGTGGCTCCAGAACACTCTTCTGACTTAAAATACTTCCGCTGACCACCGAACTCCCCAGACATGAACATTATTGAGCATATCTGGGATGCCTTGGAACGTGCTCGCTCTACCCCCTCGTACTCTCACGGTTTTATGGACAGCTCTGCAGCATTCATGGTGTCAATTCCCTCTGTGCTACTTCAGACATTGTTATGTATGGAACTAGGGGACCTAGAAACGACAGAGAGGCCTTTACCCCACCGTAGACCTCAGTGGTACACAACCCCACAACAGGCTACAGCAGTACACTCACACCATCGTCGCCCTACACCGAACATAGGATTATTGTGCCGTTTGGCCCCCAGTTTGAGTTCGGAGATGAACTGAACTGGTTCCGTTTGACAGTCTGAGGGCCCTGTACGAGGGAAGCAATAGCTTGAGATTAGGAGGAATGTTTATGAACTGATAATTTGGCACGTGACAAATTCAGATACTAGTACAGTGTAGAGTAGAGGATTTTGATCTGTGTAAGTTACGATTAATTTCCAATGCAAAGTAGTTTCTGTCGTTATTTGTTGGAAGGATTTCTGGAGTTGGCTAGTGCACTCATGACAGACTAAAGAGCAAAAATATTGTTCTAGTAGATACTACTGTCGAACACAGGAAGTCTGAGTTGTTAGTAGACCACATTTAACCTCAAACTAAATTTATAATTGCTTGAATTCATTAACTGTTTCGTCAGGCTGTAAGTAACCACTGAAAGGAAGAGCTCCGGAGTTAATAACCGCTTAACCATAAGCAGAATCGAGTACCCATCTTTATAGCAACGAATTATGGAAAATGTGTTGCAAGCCAACGACTGAAGCAGTGAAGATTTTTTGTTTAAAAATGTTAATTGTTAGGGATCAAGTGGCACAGGCAACAAACAGTAAGTATGCTTTGTAGACAAGATAGGTTTTTGTTCTACAACTGGAGCCCGATTTCGGCACGTGCAAATAAGTAAAGTGAGAATAAAATACGGCTGCATTAAAGAGCTGAAATTACAGTTCTGACGAGAGGTCCCTGCTTGTACCCTCTCATATAAATAAACTGAGTTGAGTAGAAAATGTAACGACAATCATAAAATAAACCCAGAACAGAAAATGTAATAACAAACTCAAGGAAGGCAAAACCAATGGTCATTTATTAATGTTACACCTTGTAAAACCTGTATAATTCCCTAAATCAATATCCCATGTTGTGTGTGGGTGTGTGAGAGAAAGGTATTTGCACAATTTCAGTATTGTAGCAATCGATAGCTTCTGTTGGACAGAGATTTAAGGGTGCTCCAAAGAGAGCAACAGCTAGTCGAAACTTCAGGTCTTGATCAAGCAGAGATAAGTAAGGTTGGCAGCAAGACGGGAGCTTCTTTTAAGATACTGTGGAGGACTTCATGGGGGAACAAAGAATGCTGGGTGATGTGCTGTTCTAAAGGACTCTGGCAACAGACTTCATGGTGAGTGGATGTGTTGGGTAGCTCCTCTAAGAAAGTGTAGCATGGTTGGTGAGTTCAGCTTAAGTGAGCTATAACGATACTAACTCTTTTATTTCAGCATTAGGAAATCACAATAGGTTTTAAATGAAGATGCGTATGTGATATATTTAAGAATATGTTGAACATTTTAAGATAATTTAAGATAATTTGTAATGGCAAATCTCTGAGTCGTGTTGCACAAGAGCAAGATGAAATGGTAAGACACACCTGGTAAGGCGTAAGGTCAGGATATATCTAAAATTAAGATACCATTCATGTTTTGAGATTGGATAGAACAGCACGTGTGACATATAGATTCACTGTGCAAGAGCATCCCACTGGCGAGAACAAGGTATGTGCAATGTGTTTCCATGTTTTGTGAAATTGTTATTTGTTCTGGGAATTTATGTTTCGTGAAAGAAGGAACAGTAATCATGATCCGAAGATTTAATCTCAATAGCAGGCTAACACGTGGACTTGGTGGCCACTTGGTAGGCAATGTGTAGATCCACCATTAGCTTAATACCGTCAGTTAGATAGGATGCTAGAGAGTTTCTTCTTGTTATTTAAGTTGTCAATTAACATACTGTAGGGAGATTTTAATAATTATGATGTGGGTAATGTCCATGAAGGTTCCATGTAACATGTGGGTTGGATCTTATAGTCCAGGGAATGTCACCAGCCTTACGTGAATTAGCGTGTCTTATTAGCGTTGTGAGTAGCGAGAGCAATAGTCCATTCTTGGACAGTTTCTCTTAGTTGAGCTACACATGCAGCTTCACACGTGAACAGACCCTAGTCGGCAGTTTGCTTAAGGAACCCTCTTAGCGTTTGAGTCTGAAAGGAGTTGGGCTGCGAGGTAAGGTACCGCGTTGTGCAGAAGGGGCAGAGGCTCCGCTGGGCCGAATTCTGGTCGCTCTGGTGTAATTCGCCATCTTGGAGGCGAGCATAAAGGGGCCCTCTAAGCAATGTGTAGCGGCTCGTTAGTGCGCGGAGCTTTCGGCCAGACCTCTGCCAATTTAGAATCGCGAAATGCACCTTAGCTCGGAATTTCATAACCAAGTCCAGGTAGCGTTCGACTGTGCTGCATTACTTGTAACTTGTTGCACCATACTAATCGTGATGCATGAAATAAAATCCGGTGTGCAGTAAATGTATGACTCTAGCACACCGGTACTAGCATAAATGTGAATACATCCAGTCCCCATCTACTACCTGACTAAATTATCCGTTAGCGTGTAATTGTAAAGGCACCCATGAGATTGACTTTATTATCGAGATGTTAAATGTTTCAGCCAGTAAAATAAATTAATGTTTAATTCACTGGTTTGCTTTTATTCCAAACAATTAAAATAGAATCCCGTATTCATAGTGATAATGGAAATCAGAGAAGTATTTATCAGAGAAAGGGAGAACGATAAATAAGCCAGAAGCTTTAAAGGAGAAATCTTTTATTAACCCTCCACATGACCAGGAATCTTTCTGCCTGTTCCATTAACAAAGATATTTCCATGAAACGAAACTTCCCCTTAACAGGAACCTTTCAAATATGTACAGGAGTCTTTCACTGATCTATTGATTTAGTAGCCATTGTGTCTATTTAATAAAGCCTTATTGGCACTCAAAGAAAGGAAAAGAGTATTTTCAAAGAAAGAGTGATATGAATTTAACAAAGGGGAAACATAAATCCATAGAAAAGAAACGAAAGACTAAAGACAGATTGTATTTTGCAAATAAATTTTCAGTCAGAAATAGTAGTGAAATGCAGTCACATCTCAATTCAGGCGCTACACTTAGAAGAAAGAAAATAACGTCGAATTCAATGAAATATTAAGTCTCGTAAAATAGAATCACATTTTTACAGCAGGTCTTAAAAGGAATTGGTCGCGAAGGTATAATAAGCAATTGATCATTGACATAATAGCGTTACTCCTTAGAGAGTTCGTAGATCTTTGTCTTAAATCATGCGGGAATAAAAGAAAGGGTAAAAATCAGTATTTCGTGAAACTCGTTAGGAAGAGGGCAAAGCTTACCGTCACGTCAAGATACAGTACTCACGGGCAAGACGAAAATTTAAACGAAAATATAGGTCATTGATATTAATCGAAGCACAGATATTACCGGTTCCGGTTTAAGCGTTCACGTTTATGTAATCCCACGAAGGGCATAATTAGTCTAATTGGAGAAACGTCAGTTTTATTGCATTTTACCATAGCATTACGGTATCGTCATTGTGTTTGTGACTGAACAGTGGTTGTTACGTATTGATTGTTTATAACTCATATACAGGAATTGTGTAGTTTTACGAGGGGTGTTCAATAAATAATGCAACACTTTTTTTGTGAACGCAGGTTGGTTTTATTCAGAATCCCAATAGACCATATTATTACCCACTGTTTTGGCTGTAAAAAGCTGTTTTTCCAAGTACAGGGTTATTACAAATGATTGAAGCGATTTCACAGCTCTACAATAACTTTATTATTTGAGATATTTTCACAATGCTTTGCACACACATACAAAAACTCAAAAAGTTTTTTTAGGCATTCACAAATGTTCAATATGTGCCCCTTTAGTGATTCGGCAGACATCAAGCCGATAATCAAGTTCCTCCCACACTCGGCGCAGCATGTCCCCATCAATGAGTTCGAAAGCATCGTTGATGCGAGCTCGCAGTTCTGGCACGTTTCTTGGTAGAGGAGGTTTAAACACTGAATCTTTCACATAACCCCACAGAAAGAAATCGCACGGGGTTAAGTCGGGAGAGCGTGGAGGCCACGACATGAATTGCTGATCATGATCTCCACCACGACCGATCCATCGGTTTTCCAATCTCCTGTTTAAGAAATGCCGAACATCATGATGGAAGTGCGGTGGAGCACCATTCTGTTGAAAGATGAAGTCGGCGCTGTCGGTCTCCAGTTGTGGCATGAGCCAATTTTCCAGCATGTCCAGATACACGTGTCCTGTAACGTTTTTTTTCGCAGAAGAAAAAGGGGCCGTAAACTTTAAACCGTGAGATTGCACAAAACACGTTAACTTTTGGTGAATAGCGAATTTGCCGCACGAATGCGTGAGGATTCTCTACCGCCCAGATTCGCACATTGTGTCTGTTCACTTCACCATTAAGAAAAAATGTTGCTTCATCACTGAAAACAAGTTTCGCACTGAACACATCCTCTTCCATGAGCTGTTGCAACCGCGCCGAAAATTCAAAGCGTTTGACTTTGTCATCGGGTGTCAGGGCTTGTAGCAATTGTAAACGGTAAGGCTTCTGCTTTAGCCTTTCCCGTAAGATTTTCCAAACCGTCGGCTGTGGTACGTTTAGCTCCCTGCTTGCTTTATTCGTCGACTTCCGCGGGCTACGCGTGAAACTTGCCCGCTCGCGTTCAACCGTTTCTTCGCTCACTGCAGGCCGACCCGTTGATTTCGCCTTACAGAGGGATCCAGAAGCTTTAAACTGCGCATACCATCGCCGAATGGAGTTAGCGGTTGGCGGATCTTTGTTGAACTTCGTCCTGAAGTGTCGTTGCACTGTTATGACTGACTGATGTGAGTGCATTTCAAGCACCACATACGCTTTCTCGGCTCCTGTCGCCATTTTGTTTCACTGCGCTCTCGAGCGCTCTGGCGGCAGAAACCTGAAGTGCGGCTTCAGCCGAACAAAACTTTATGAGTTTTTCTACGTATCTGTAGTGTGTCGTGACCATATGTCAATGAATGGAGCTACAGTGAATTTATGAAGTCGCTTCAATCATTTGTAATAGCCCTGTAATTTCCTTTCAGCACGACGTCCTTAATGCTGCTTACTGCTGTATCAGCAACCTCCCCATCATCCAAGTACTGCTTCCCGCTCAGTGAGTCCTACGCTGTGCCTAACACATGGAAGTCGTAAGTTGCGAGATCCAGGCTGTAGGATGGACGAGGAAGAGCTGTCCAAAGATGTTTCGTCAGCTGACCTAGGATGCACAAAGCAGTGAAGTGTTTGATTGTGATGCGTCGATCACGTCGAATGAGAGTGTCTGCACCTTCCAACACTGCTGGAGTCACAGCTGTGCACGGCCAGCCGGTACGTGGGATATCGGACATATTTGCGCGAGCCTTTTGCGACGATGAGAGACAGTTAGCTCAACTGCCAGGTCTCCGTAGACACCTCTGCCTGCGCCTGCGAATATCTGCGACGATATGGTTTTCCGCCAAAAGAAACAATAATACCTTTCTGCTTGAATGCACCTCGGTGACAGATGTCATTGTGAAGGGTGTGGACACTGCAGCCACTATCGGAGCTTCATGAAACTATTGGGACCGAAGCGGGAATATTTCACGGCCTCACAAAATATTCAGCATTTTTTCAGCCGAAATTGTTTCAGATGTAAAATGTGTTTCATTACTAACTGAACACCCCCGTACGTGGGAAAAATACAGTCTGTCCCAAAAAGAATGACCCGATTTTAACTTATAATAGTATTGAGAAAAATGTCACTAGGTTACTGAAACAGCGCTAGATGTAATCGGCATGGTCTTCAGTTTCATAAAAAATCCGCTAAATGCCGCTACGAGCGCTGACCTGGAGCGTGCCGCCAGTCTCGCGCAATATGGCGTCCACGCAACAGAAGGCGTATTGTGTTATTGAATTTAGTCATACTCAATCAGTGATCGCAGTTCAGCGGGCGTTTCATATTCGATTTCGTGCTAAGACACCATCACCAAAGAACATTCAACTGTGATATAAACAGTTTGAAGAAACAGGGTGCCTCTGTAAAGGCAAAAGTTCTGGCCGGCCACGCGTTGTGAACGAACAGTGGAACAAATGCGACGAGCAATTGAGCAGAGCCCCCGCAAGTATACCCCTCGTGCTAGCAGAGAACTTGCACTATCGCGCATTACAGTGTGGCGTGTGTTACGGCGTCGTTTAGTTCTCAAACCATACCGATTACAGCGTGTTGGCGTTCCTCCCTTACCTCGTGACATTGATGAACTAAAAAGCAGACTATCAGCTGCTGTAGCCTCAGTGAGAGAAGACACCTTACACTCAGTTTGGGATGAATTCGGCTGTCAGCTTGGAGGACATATTGAACATTTATGATGGATTTTTATAAACTTCTGTCTTTTATGAGTAATTTAGTATACAATTTGTTGGTGTTAAGTCCTTCTTCCTAATAGATAATTCTATTTCAAATCGGGTCATTCGTTTTGGGACACCCTGTGAGGGCGTGCTGAAAAGTAATTGGTCCGAATTTTTTATGTGACAACTGTTAAGGTTTTATAAATAAAACAAATGCTGTTACCATTCTATATCTTTCTTCTTCATGTCTACACATTTGTAGCCGTCTGCCAGTAAAGGATTCCGAAGTGTAGCGTGTGACATGGTTATGTGTTACGTGACCATATCGGTGCATGAGGAACAGCATTCTGTAGTCGACTTTCGAATTTGAAAAGCTCGTTCACTCATCGCGCACTCTTCCTTCAGCATGACAATGGCAGACCAGTCACGAGCGCTGCGACATCAGAAACAATCCAACGCCTCAGGTTCTCGATCATTCTCCACGCAGTCCCGAGTTGGCTCCATCCGATTCTCAACTGCTTACAAAACGTAGAAAACACCTTCAACGAATTCACTTTGATAGTGATGAAGTGGTGCAAGCAGAGGTGATGCTGCGGCTCCGTCATCGACGCTAAACATTTCTACAGGTACGGTATCAGCAAACTACAACACATTACTTGACAAAAACAACAGAATATTCATGAATGCTGGGGAGTTCTCTTGAGGAACATTAGGTTGGCACTAGCTATGTCATTATCGCGTTACGCAGCACCAAAATTGTAAGCAAATGGCAGTCTATTGATAAGTGAATACGTTTCTGTTCAGAGAAGAAGGGAATTAATGGACGTAGTAAGTAGGTTGTTTAGGTATTTATGTTGGTAACGCCACGTAGCACTCTCTATGAAAATCGCTGACTGCGCTGTGTGCAGTCTGTGGCTGGCTGGACTCGTTGTTGGAAGTTCTTCGCCAGTGTAGTGTTGGGCAGTTGGATGTGAACAGCCCGTAGCGTTGGGCGCTTGGAGGTGAGCCACCAGCAGTGGTGGGTGTGTGGAGAGAGATGCCAGAGTTTTGAGATGTTAATATGAGCGGACAGTCTGGACGTGTGTCCGTCAGAAAAAGGAAATCTCTAAACTGGATGTCACGAATTTATGTATATATTATGACTTTGGAACACTATTAAGGTAAATACATTGTTCGTTCTCTACCAAAATCTTTCATTTGCTAACTATATGCTTATCAGTACTTAGTGCCTTCAGTAGTTAGAATCTTTTATTTAGCTGGCAGTATTGGCACTCGCTGTATTGCAGTAATTCGAGTAACGAAGATTCTTGTGAGGCAAGTGCTTCATGAAGGGTATAGGTTATTGTTGGTCAGGGCTATTCTTTTGTAGGGATTATTGAAAGTCAGATTGTATTGAGCTAAAATATTATGTGTGAGTTTAGAAATGACCAGAATAAGTAAAGAGAAAAAAGTCTCATTACGTTCAGTTTCACTCTGGAGTTTGAAAATCAAGTAACGTAGAAGTTTTACCGGAACAGTCATTCTTCATATTCAATGGGGAAGTTTCAATGTGTATGGAAGTTGTGTGTGGAAGAATAGCATAGCTATGCAGAAAGAGAATAATTAGACTATATTGTGAACATCTTATTTGGGATGAGCATGTCCTTTTTCCAAGTGATATGTTGTAAAAGCGTGAGTCAGCGGTTTTAATTAGCGAGTTGTTTATCTTGTTGTTGATGACATTTGCTATTAGGCCGCAGGAGATCGGTACATTAAAGTAATTCACCCTCGTGATGACAGTATGTGGTTGAAATGCTGTGATAAAATAACAACAGTATCCAATGCCCAAATAACGCAGGCTGGTTATTTGTAGTAGCCAAATGTCACTGTAGTTTACATCATCGTACGTTCTGTGCTAACATGGCCAGCCTTCCCTTTGTGAAACAGCAAAGCAAATTCTCCAGTCTTCTTCTACTTACGCTTCTTCCTCTGTACATTTCGCAAACAGTCCCCTCACTTTGTTTTCTCCTGTCTGCATTATCTTTTGTCGCATTCCTCTTTTTCTATCCATTCCGTTCCTTCCCCAAGGCCCATTGCCTACCTTGCTGTAACTTGTCATTATTGTACTGCTTCTCATGAACTAATGTAACCTGTGTTATTTTTTTCATTTTCTGCACTATAGTATTGTATTGTATGTTAACCGGGGACCTGGAAACGACGGAGAGGCCCCGTCCCCGCCGCAGCCGTAGTGATCTACAACCCCACGACGACTACCGCAGTCCACTTCAACCCTCCGCCACCCCACACCGAACCCAGGGTTATTGTGCGGTTCGGCCCCCGGAGGACCCCCCAAGGAACGTCTCGCACCACACGAGTGTAGCCCCTATGTTTGCGTGGTAGAGTAATGGTGGTGTACGCGTATGTGGAGAACTTGTTTGCGCAGCAATCGCGGACATAGTGTAACTGAGGCGGAATAAGGGGAACCAGCCCGCATTCGCCGAGGCAGATGGAAAACCGTCTAAAAACCATCCACAGACTGGCCGGTTCACCGGACCTCTACACAAATCCGCCAGGTGGATTCGTGCCGGGGAGCAGGCGCTCCTTCCCGCCCGGAAAGCCGCGCGTTAGACTGCACGGCCAACCGGGCAGGCTCTGCACTATAGTAGTTGTCAAATATTTTATAATATTGTATGTCAGATGTAACTTATAACATGCTTATCGTATTATATGTAATGCAAAATACAAGCTCCAGGCAAATGAAGGTGGAATAAAAGGTATGAATAACCACCTTTAGCAGTGTCGACGTGCAGGAAGTGGTAGGTAGGTAAGTTCCTATGGGACCAAACTGCTGAGGTCATCGGTCCCTAGTCTCACAAACTACTCAATCTAATTTAAACTAACTTACACTAACGACAACACACACACCCATGCCCAAGGGAGGACTCGAACCTCCGATGGGGAGAGCCGCTGTGAACCATGACAAGGTTCCATAGACCACGCGGCTACTCCGCACGTCAGAACGTGCAGGAAGAGAGTCATTTAGGTTCTGGAAGGCACTGGCAGGGATGTAGAGCCATGCCGACTCCATTGCCGTGGCCTGCTGTGCTAGGTTTCTCGAATGAGAATGCATGACTCGGACAGATTCTTGATTAGTTTTACATCCAGGGTGTTTCGTGCTCTGGGAAGAATGCTAAGCCGGCTGGTGTGGCCGAGCGGTTTTAGGCGCTTCAGTCCGGAACCGTGCGACCGCTACGGTCGCAGGTTCGGATCCTGCCTCGGCCATGGATGTGTGTGATGTCTTTAAGCTAGTTAGGTTTAA